>NC_134143.1:21813409-22116439 GCF_033958435.1 Carettochelys insculpta
ATTCCTGATTTCCACCAGTGTAAAAAAGGAAAAGAATCTGTTCCAATAATTGGTAGTGATGGATGGTAATACTTTAGAACTTTTTTTTTTGATGGGCATGAGTAAAGCCCTTTATACTTCTCAGATCACTATTGCCCTAGGTTTAATGTTGTGCCTCACATAATTTTCAGTTTCCCCAATTACTGAGCGAACAATTGAATGGTACGGATTAGAACAATACTTTCATAAACACTGATCACATTTATTATAGAGATTGTCTTGTGAACTCTCTTACTTTTCCTCTCATGCATTTGGGATTGCATCATATTCCTGTAGCAACTACAGCAACTACTTACATGGGAAAATATTAGGACAACATTTAGCACATTTTTAGCTGCCTTTAATGAAATCTACTAGCCGGGAGTAAAGAAGAGGAGTCAGTACCAGATGATCAGCCAGCTCCCCATGCAGTTCAAGCCAATGCTTGTCAACCACAGAGGACAGTTTGAACACATCTAGATTAGACATGCCTGCTGGGACACTTACATGCAAGAACTAATTTTTCCCTTGCTATACTGGGGACAACACAAGGATTCAGAAAATCCACAGAGAAATGCAGCATTGTTACTGTGAGATCTTGGTTAGCTACCAACATCAATGGAAGAACACACTCATGCTTCCACACACGAAAAGCTTGCACTTGAGAAACAAATGAAAACAAAGCTAAAATTACATCCTATGCAAGGGAGGGTCAGTGGTAAAAGGGAGAGTGCAGGTGACAAAGACAGGTGAAGAACAGTCTCTTCTTTTCCACTGCAGTTCACGCAACAGACAGTAATGGTGGACCTAAAGCTGAAACAAGATTTGTTGGCTTACATGAGCTCCCCTCAACTGACCAGTTTGAGAAAAGGTTCATTTCTGTTAATGTTTTAAGGATTCCTCATTTTAAATGAATATTAATTGGACAGATTAGAGATAATCGCCACTACTGCCCTGGATCACATAATTTTTCCACGAGGGGTGGCACAGAAACAAGTGGCCCTAACTTTATTGCTCCCACGAAACTACAGGACTAACAGTTTGGGGTGCCACTTTGCCACCAGCTTTTGTCAAGTGTCTTTCTCTAACACCAAGCAGGTTTTCACATGAACCAGAAACAATTGAGGTTATTTCACTAAGGTCAGTCACTGAAACTCTCATACTTGCGTCAGAGGATGAGAGAGGGTGACGTGAGATAAAACTTATGAAGTCCACCGAAGGTTTTCAGTAGTCTACATAGAACTATCATTGATGAGAAGATCTGACAATTGGGCAGGATCAGAAGGTACTAACAACAGAAGACTTTAGCAAATGTGATCAAGGTGCTTGTTCTGATTTGGGTGTGTCAGAAAGCTTTTACCAGATTAAACAGGCCACAGATTCTTAGGGTATATTTATTTTCAAGTATAGGGCTGGAGATTGTGATAGAACATTGAGGAGGTGAGGTCTTGAGTTCCTGACCAAAAAGGGCAACAAACAGTCAATATATTCATAGAGTTAGTACTGGTTGTTAACACACCACATTCTAACTTGTTACATTTACAAGCAAAACTGTATTCAAGACACCCAGGTAGTTCCAGAAGCAATAGTGACAAGTCTCAGTCAATGAGATTGGCAGAAGAAACTATCAAGGAAGTTCCAAAATCAAATCCATCTCCTGTAAGAACCTAAGTTTGAGTATGCTGTGTCCCACATCTACTGCTTGTGAAGGAAACATTCAAACACAGTTCTAATATGGAAGTATTTGAATTGCCAGTGCTAAAATGGTCTCTGCATACCCATCCCTTCTGTGTGAACAAATAAAATTCCACCTTGTCTCAAACACAATGCCTGAGAAACCATGGTTTAGAGAAAGTAAAGTCTTCACTGATTCGCTACAGAGCAAAAGTTTAAAATCCTACCCACACAGGCAGGGCACGAGAAGGGACAAGTAAGGGAAGTAGACGCAGAGCATCTCCTCCCCGGCCATCCAGTCATGCAGCAAACATGAGAAGTCAGGTTCTTAAACCTGCTCTCCCACAAGCATGAACTTGCCATGTACCAGCATGCGCTGCATGCAGTCAGTATTCCTGCTGCAAGTCTAGCCACCAGAAGAGGGTAAGTGAGAGTGAGAGCATTTGAGTAGAGGACAAGAAAAGGATATTTAGGAAACAGGTTAGTTGGATCAAACAGGCTTAGACCACAGCAGAAAATGAGCATTTCTCTGTGTCATAACCAGACAAGCAGATTTACCTGGAAGGCCTTTGGGTTTTGATTTCCTAGTGGCATCACCTTGGTTGCATCTTCCTTAAATATTTACAAATATTGGGCTTCGGGGGACAAGATTACTGGGATGGCATTATTGTCCTCATGCTGTATTTTGTCTTCTTATTTGGCCTGGGGGCTTTTTTACAAAACAATCTCTGGAACTAGCCTGCTGCAATGCCACCAACACTCCTCCACTGACCATAACTATCATATTTCACAAGGTATCCTAATACAGACAGGTACACCTGCCAACAACAAATGTCACTCACAACAGTTAGACCTTGTCACAGGGCCCTGAAAAATGAACTCTAATGTTTTATGTTCCCACGCGCTCTCTGCTTAATTCTGGCTTGCTAGCTTAAGACAAAATACAACACTTTTGAATATGGTACTGTGGTTGAGAAAGATCAGAGGGCAGCTCTGGCAAAGCAATAGCAAGGTGCTATGAATTAAGAAAATCTGTTCGAGTTAGTGCCGGAGCGCATCCAGGCCATAGCTGGCCTTAATCACAAGCAAGGATAGAGGCTTTGTCATGTCCCCTGCAAATTCACATAAGTTCTCTGTCCGTTACTTTCGCTAGCAGTGGGACTGAATATGAAGAGAATTCCTGTCTCAACTTCTCCACTTCATAGCAGCAACCTAATTCTCAACTGCAAGAAAAATCCAGAATATCTGCTACTAACATAAAACTGCTTTAGCTTGACTTCTCTGGCTTTTGACGCTTTGTGATGCAATTTAAACATCAATTGAAGTGCAGATGCTTTGTTTCCTTTTAAAATGAATTGGAAAAAGAAAAAATAGACATAATTTATTTGATTACTACATAATTTCCTGAATAGGACCATCATTTGATTTTGTTAAAATGGAACTGAACAAAACTTCAGAAAAAGTGCTATATGTAACAATTTTGCATTAGCAATAGGGGATGGATTATCTTCAGTAATAGGTCTTTATCATCTCTAATTTCCAGGATTGCATTTCAACCTTTGAAGAGTTACAATTTTCTACAAAATTTTACATGAGCCCTGTACAAACAATTGAAGAATGGAGTGCTGGTAAAATTTAGAGATTTAGTTTATGTTTTATGCATGGAAGAGGATGACAACTATTTCTCATAACCTCCTCCCCCAACTCAATAGCTGGTTGCATATCTTGCCTCCTCTGAATCTGGATCTGATAATGAAACAGTTCTCAATTAAAAACCATCCCTTCTTTAAGTTACTTTTGTGATACATTATAGGTCTCTTTTCTTCTAATTATTCTAAAACCTACAAAGACTAAGAATTACATTTAGATATAAAGCACTCAATTTTGGGATATTAGTGGCACCTGTCAGTATTAAACAAACCCAATGAATGACCATATTTTGATAGTAATAGTATACAGTTTCTATTAACATTAAAACTCAGGTATTGATCATTCAGAAGTGATTTACTTCAGTGGTAAATAATTTTAGCCTTGAAATAGTTATCATTTAAAAAAAAATGAATACACTAAACTATATACAGGTCGAACCACTCTAATCCAGCACCCTCAGGACCTGACAATTGCTGGACAGGAGAATTTGCCCGGCTATGAGAGGTCAATATTGCCCAACACTTCCACTGCTTACTGGGCTCTTAGAAGACATCTAGGGGTAAATTAGATCTAAGTCACAGTACAGAACACTGAGAGTCAGGACTGGTGGCTGGAAACAAACTTTAAGGGACCGTGGAAAACTTGGCCACACCCATGGTAAGTGGGATTCAGCTAACTAAAATCATGCTGGATTACGGGTGTTGCCAGATGAGAAAGTTCCAGAGTAGAGAGGTGCAACCTGTACCAATATTTTAAACACTCTCTACACATAACCTACGTAAAACTTCTTTGTAGCAGACCCTGATCTCAGTAGCACCCTGAGAAAATCCAGAACAACCGCCTTAACTGTAGTGGAGTTACTTTGGGTATACACAGGTGAGAAACAGATCAAAATTGGGTCCTTGGCATTCCCCTAAATTAAGATTATTAATAAGTATTTATAATATGTCTTAGTTTGTAAGTGTATTGCAATAGCAATGATTTAAAGAAAACATTACAGCAATTAAAAAAGCAACTCCTGCCCACACTCTCTACACACTCTTCCTAAGGAATTACAAAACAGCTAGAGTTCTGAAATGCCATTCCATGTTGTGGAAGCCCATGCAAAGCTCTCCAAATATGGCAACTTTATATGAGCTTCTACAGCACATCACATAGGTCGACGTTTTAAATGAATGTGGAGCGCTGTCATGAAGAATAGGGTATTACAATTTGAAGGCTGGGAACTAGCAAAAAGTACAAGATGAATTTTAATGTTACTCCCTGATTTAGTGCTTGATCCAAAACTATTGTTGCTGGCTAAAAGACCTGATCTAAAGCTCACAGATATCAAAGAACAAACTCTAGGAGCCTCTAACCCAACAGAGATAACCTTTAGTTCAAGTGGTATGCAGACCTCTGCTTTAGCACTGATGTTCCTTACTTCAGTCCCTGCTGATGATTCAAGTTAGGAATCAGTTCCAGTAGCACCATTTGTCTTCATGGAAATCATGACCACTCTTTAATTGCAACTACATTCTTTTTATTTAACTATGAGAGCATTACCTATATATGCAAGAGCAATGGGAGCTCTCTTGAGATCCTATTAGCAGAGAAAAGATAGTTACCACTTTTATAACCAGGGTTCTCCTAGAAATGTTGCTCAGGTCAATTCCACATCCTAGCCATGTGCACCAGTGTCAGAAGTTCTTCCTTTAGCAGCATCTGAAGAGGAGTGGTTCTGGAGCCCACTGGAGTGGCACTGCCATGGTGCAGCCCTCACCCTCACTTCCTTCTTGCCAGAAGCTCTGACCATGGGGAAGGAGTATGGGTCATAGAATGGACACGAACAACATATCTCACAGAATATCAGCTTTTCTTCTTCAAGTGATTGCTCATGTCCATTCCACATTGGGTGACTCCAAGGTGTACGCAAACATCCCACCTGGAACAGTGAACTCAAACTGAACTACCTTATCAACTGAAAAAATACCTAAAGAGCTGCTAAGTGGAAGTGATCTAGCTACATGAAGCCAGCCGATCTGATGCTCCACCACTATTGGCAAGAAGAAACTGAGGGTGAGGGGAATGCCCAGCAACCCTTTTACCACGACCATGGTGGCATCACTCTAGGGGCCACAAGAGCCGCTTCCCTCTGGATGTTGCTAGGGGAAACATTTCCAACATGCACATCTAATGTGCAACTGACATGAGCAATCACTTGAAGAAGAAGCAGGGTATTTATTTATGGACCTGTTAGATCTTTCTGAGGATATATTTTAAAATAACGTTTGCATGATACTCATTAAAACAAAGCTACTTCACCCAAGTGTCAACACAAGACATAGGTGCTCAGGTCAATATTAACATCACAGAATGCAGATTACTAAAGGAATTTGTGCAATTATTGTAAGTTCCCCTCCAAAATTCACAAAAAAAAATCATGGTTTCTTCTGTTACTCAGAATACATTTGTTCAGTTCAACTCCTGCCCTTTTATAAGCCACATCAAGCCTTCTAATTTAGATCATTTTGAGAGCTGTAAAATTTATGTTTAACTGGGAAAAATTATTGACAATGTTCTTTGTTGTGGAAAGAAAATGTACTTTCCTTCCCATAGACTTCCAAGGTTTACTTTATTTTCCAGAGTAAAGTACTTGTGTGAAACAGGCACACCATTACTTTAGGTTTTAAAATCATTTTATTTCACATAAAGCATGCTGCTATGTACAGAAAAAAGTGAGGGATCAAAGCAAGAGCAATACAGAATGAGCAGCACTTTGCCTGAAACTTACACACTTTTAAAAATTAACTTTGTCTCATCTATTCTTTTTTACTTCTAAATCGTATCTAACAAAGTGTCACCTAGTCCCCTCTTCTTCAGTCCCACGGCTGCTACATTCCACCTCTGTCTTCCTCCCCAAAACAAATTCTGATTTTAAAGAGAAAACTACAACCAATATTGCCAGCAGTGACTCTTAACAACATAACACATCCAAGAAAAATAAACTTATATCTAGTGTCTTAGATGAAATATTTGTTTAACTATTGAAAGGACTATGCATTTAGAAACTTTCAGCTAAGCTCAGTAAGTTTTTCTTTCCAATATTCTAGCTCAAATTTAAATTTTCTTACAACAGTACTCTCTGGAAAAGTAAATCTTCCCTCTATCCTCACGAAAATCTGCCAATCATGTCTTGTTTCTCTTTGTATTTAAAGAAAGAACAATGGCTGCATCTCTCCCCCATAAATACTTCAAGATGAGATTTTACCAGAAGGCAAAAAGAAATCCACTTTACAGTGAAGATCATTTGTAGATTTTTTTTGTTTTGTGATGGGGTGAAATATCATGCTAGCAACAGAAAACAATCAACTCAGGTACTCACAACAACCCTATGTCTTTACTGTATATATATATGATGCCCCTAGGTTCTAACTCAGTAAGGCAGTTAATTCTTTAATGTAATTATATATCTTGCAGTATGTTTGTTACACATGGGTTTTTAACTTTTAACATTAAGGATTTGCGCCGATAGGCCATGATGCCAGTTGCGCAATTTGGCAAAGCGTGGGCTGTTACGTTCCGTTTCAAACCTTTCCCTGTGGCATGGAGAAAGAGAGAGAGAAAAAAAGAGAGAGAGAAAGGAGGAAGAAAGACAGGGGTTAGGGAATGTGGCCACCACTTCCCTGCTTTATAACTAGGGCAATGGCAATTTATTTGGATTTAGGTTATCTCCCAAAATAAAGGCAAACTAGGCTGGGTGATCCTTCTCCAGAGAAATTTTGGAAAGTTTTTCAGATTTGTATTTTTTAACTATGATGTAACACAAATGTGCACTCCTTGGTTTTGGTTTTGTTTGACAGGGCTGCTTTTGCTAGAAATTCTCAGCATGACTACTGTTTTCCTTCCAGCAGACACTCAGCTTTTTTTTTTCCAACTGAGTAGGAAGTGAAAGTCAATATTATACAAGACAAAATTAGTGCAAACATTTTTCATCCTTAATATCTAGTCATCCTGTATCTTGTCTCATAAGGACTTAAGGATGTAAAATCCTATTTAATGAGTTAACCGGTTCAACGTTAAGTTTAAACTGTTAAAATTAACTGACTGAACGTTGAAAGGGGGCCAGGGAGGACCACCTGGCTGGACTAGCATGGCCCCCTGGGGCGGACAGGGGATGTGCTGGCTGGAGCTCGCCTTTGCCTACAGTGTTCCTGGACCGGGCTTGCCATGGTCAAAGGCTGTTCCAGCCAGCCTGGAGCTCCCCTGCCCACAGCATGCCCCACACTCACCACAGACTGGGCTGCTCCAGTCACGCTGGAGCAATCCCTGCCCACAGCCAGCCCCATGGGGCAGGAGCTGCTCCCGACCCACCAGTTTTACCATAATTGATAAGCCTCATCCATTTAGGGTGAGGCTTACCAATTAACCAGCTAATCGTTAACATCCTTATAAGGACTATCAGCTGCAAATCTGTTGCCTCATAGCTTTGCTGCTTTGGTTAGAGATTAGGAATGACAATGTGAAATCCTGCAAATGTTGCTATTTAAATAAGTATCTCCAGTCTTTTGAGTTAAAAGCAGAGCAAGACAGAGGCACAATTCCACATGATGCTGATCACCCTCTTCCAAGATTTAAGTATTTTCAACTTCACTAGGGCTGTGTCTAGATGATAGCCGTAACTCAGAATAATTTACACAAGTTGCACAATGCAAATTGCGTAAATTATTTTGAGTTAACTAATTCTGAACTTGGTGCCATCCAAACTCACTGAAGTTTGAAATAAGCAGCTCTTTCAAAGTTTCCACTCGCCCTTTCATGATGAGGGGTAGCAGAAACAGCATACTGCGCTCAAAATAGCGCTTCTATTTCAAGCATGGTGAGTAGCTGTGGAGTTGCTATTTCGGGATACATTTGTATCCCAAAATAGCAGGAATAGTATCGACATAGCCTAGGAGAGGACACTCACCATCTCTCAGATTGGACCTTTTCTGGATGTTTTCCTCTCATTTAGGCCCAAGATTTTCTAAGTTAAAAAATTAAAGAAGAGGGGTGGAGTGGCCTGGCGCAGAGAAGAGAACTTAACAGAACTTAATTGAAATTAAAACGTTCCCATGATTTTCACATATTTTTGTGTCAAAGCAGACAAGTTCATTTCTCCTGCAGGGCTGACAGCCATACACAAAGCCACTGTGTTAATGCAGGAGAGCCAGAGAGTGAAACTGACTAGAGAGACAGAAAATGAACAGACCAGGTTAGTTTCACTCTCCAAGCTTTACCAAGCACAAAAGAAAAACAGAGTAAGTGGTATCAAAACAAAAAGCAGTCAAGTAGCACTTTAAAGACTAGCAAAATAGTTTATTAGGTGAGCTTTCGTGGGACAGACCCACTTGGTCTGAAGAAGTGGGTCTGTCCCACGAAAGCTCACCTAATAAACGATTTTGCTAGTCTTTAAAGTGCTACTTGACGGCTTTTTGTTTTGATAGTGTATAGACTAGCACGGCTTCCTCTCTGTTACTATTCAACATGCAAGCGTAAGTGGTGACATACTTTAATTTTTCAAATTCTTCAATTTTTAACAGCACAAGATGAGACAAACAACACATCTAAGGACTCCCTTGATGGATGATTTCTCAAATGCCACTTTACTCAGAAAAAAATTATTCAGAATACCCCCAGCTGTGATGTTGCAACTTCGAGAGGTATAATTTCAAAGAAATATATAGCATGATAGCTGTGCAGCTTCAGCTGGATTTAATAGAAACCAGGGAGTTTAGGAAATCCCTCAATGTTTTGAAGGTAAATCCCTCCATCTCCATATATGGAAGGGTATCAATTCAAGAGATGTCTGTTTTGCTGGCGATAGACAGATTACTTATCAAATTTTCAACTAAACATTCATAACAATCCCAATACAAAGGAGAAGCTTCATCACAAACAGCAATCTTACATCAAAAGTATCTCAGAGTGCCTTTCACCTACTGCCACATGTGCCTGTGGGGCTGCCAGAATAAGTTGAACAAAAGAGCCACAAACCACACCAATTAATATGAACTGAAATAGGCGTTTTGCCATCAGAAAATTCCTGCACGTTATGGGTCTGTTCAGAGAACATGACAACAGGCACCAAGTCTAAGGAATACTTGCATTTAAAACAGTTGCGCTAATGAAAAAAGTTACCTGTGTTTTCTTTCTTTGAAAATGTCTAACAGAAAAAGTAGACATGGAGCTGCCATTAAGTTTGACTCATCATTATTGTGCACAATGAACAAAACTGAAACAGAGAAGAGAGGAAATGCACAAGAGAAAAGAAAGCGCTCTTGGCAGGCATGAGTTTGGACCAAAATGCTCCATTACATGAAAATTCTGACAGTTTAACTTTGGGTACATGAAACTTTTCCACCAAGGATGACATCTGACAGTCTGATACGGAGCTTAAACCAATGGATCGCTAAAAGCACTTCTGCAGCATTTACTCTTCAAAAATTTGTCCCCTTGTCTTTTGCTGCCCCCAAAACACCCCCTCTGGATTTGAAACCAGAGAAGAGAGACAACGTACAATTCTGCAGGCTCTGTTTAAAGTGACATATTCTCCTGAGAGCCTAGTGAGGGAGCTCAGAATAATGCACACCAATACTTTCTGACTTTTTGTAACTGGAACCCTATAAGTGGGTTTCGGCTGTCATGGGTAGCAGAGAAGAAGAACAAAGGAGTCTGCTGTAGCTATGTTGCGCTCTCCTTCCAAAGCTAGATCTATAGGCACAGGTTGTTCTCTGCATGTGGAAGCAAAGAGATGCATGAGGGAGAATAGAGAGAATGTGTGTAACAGTCCAAATCACAGCACTGGTTACAAAAAAAGCACAAGAGCACCTTTAAAAGTCCTCATATAACATTCTTCAGTGACTCATATTCAGTGTCATTAACATTTCCTTATTAAAAAGATAATGCAAAATGATACATCGGAAGTGCACAAAGCTGACAATAAAACATATGAAGAGCAGTCTCATGTACTTTAAATTACATCAAATAATATGTGCAATTTACAGTACAGACACTTATGTGTTATTAACCAATTACTCTTTTAAAAATCTATCCAAGTGTTATTTTCAACACCCAGGCCTTTCTAAATGTATCCTCTATTTATGAACTAAAACTGAAGTTGGAAGGGCTAAATTCTACCCCAAATACACATACAGGAGCCACACTATTGCACGAGCAGACAGAATTTAGCTCTAGTGAAAGTCTGCCCCGCATGCAGCATTTGTTTGGATATTACAGAATTTGCTTTATGTTCCACTGAAGTTAACAGGACTTCAGTACACATTTACTGAATCAAGACCTATGTTGCACAATAAAATCAACAGGAATTGTGTTTGCACATCTGAGGACAGAATTTAGTGAAATAGCAGCATGATCTCAAGCTGGTATGGAGGCATCTAGCTATGCAACTTACACGAACTGAAATGGAACCTTGATGGGAAACACTTCCAGTTGAGAACATATCCGTTGGATTTGTATTTTCACATTGGAAGTAGAAAAACATATTTTGCTCATATAATCCTAACACTGGAAGGAACCTCTAGAGGTCATCAGGTCTGCCCCCTACATTCATAGGGGAACACGCACCATCTAAGACCATCTCTGATAAGTATTTGTCTAACCTGCCCTTAAAAATCTCCAGTAATGGAGATTTCACAAGCTCCCTAGGCAATTTATTCCAGTGTTTAACCACCCTGACAGGAAGTTTTTCCTAATGTCCAACCTAAACATCCCTTGGTACAATTTAATCGTCAACTCATATTTGTAACCCTACATTTGGTGCAGGAAAATCAGAAGTCCAAAAGCTTAGGCATTTTTTAATAACACAATTGAAACAGTGGGTGGGCAGAATATCAGACAAAGCACAAACTAAGAAAATGGTTTAAAGTATTTTTGGCAAGACAGGGATGTGGAATTCTTAGAATAAATCAGGCTGGGAACCCAATGCCCTAATCACAAGTTGCTCAACTAGATGCAGAAATCTTTGAGTAAAATCTATACCATGTGTTATGCAGATGTCAGACTAAATTATTGTGACTGTTCATAATAGCCTTACAATTTATGAATCTAGGAACGTGTAAAATCCTTACTAGCAGAACATTTGAAAATAGATATGTACTTTTCTCCAGTAGCAAAAGCAGTCCTGTATCCTCATAGGCGCATTATCTAAGAAAATAATCATATATAGATATTTTTTTTTTTTTGTTTCACATAAAATACATCTAGGTGATGATTATTCCAAGTATGTAATTGGTTACAACTACTCTACCATATCATGTCAGCTGAATCAAGTGCCAATCACAGGATCATCCAAATAAATTGCTCATTAAAGTTCAACGTCACCACAGCATCATATATTTTCATCCAGTTATAGAATTGAATGTAGTCACATAGGGCTTTATCCTATGAACCCAGCACAAGCAACACTCCCACTGAAGTCAACGGGAATTCCACGTGCAAAGAGCTTGCAGGATTGAGTATTCATCCCAGGGTTTTGTACTGTATTACACCTAACTATAGGTCTCACTGCTACCCCTCAATCAAGCACTTCTTGCAGATTTCTAAGCCAAGAGCATTTTGATTTTAGTGATTGTTCAGTATGTGTTAGAATATTTAAGAAAAAAACTAGTTTTGTATTTTCTTATTAATGCCATTTTAAAGCATTAGAGATTGGTTATCAGTAAGGAGAAGGCCGCAGCACTGACAGCTAGTCACCTACCTTGATCTTCTCAGGGCTTCCTCATCTGGGTCTTGCACTGCAGAAAAGAAAATGATGGAGGTTACCAGCAAAGCATAAAATGCCACCTATGGGGAGAGGCATGGCAGCTTTTCAACATTAAGTCACAGAGAGACACAAATTCAGCAGCAGCAAGTCTAGTTTCAGTGGACTTTCTAGGGTTGCAGAGTGGGATGGTGGTAAGAGGGGGCAGCTGCACCATTTTTTCAGCCTTCTACTAGCATCTGGTTCACAGTGTGTCTTGGTTATGCACAACGACCAGCGCTGACCTTCTGTTCCTTGTAAAGAGCCTGGGAAAGTGGCGGCATCTCATGCAGAGGACATGAGAGCGCAACAGTGAGTAAATGATGTTTGCCTCCCAATGGGGGAATGCGGGTAGTAATGAAGCACCCCAAACTCCCACACTCTAGATTCTGTGGGCAGGAAACATAGAACCTCTCCCTTCTACGCCATGTGTGAACTTGAGTCAGGGTTGCGTGTCTAGGTGGCATGGCTGACAGAAAACCACAGGGACAGTCCAAATGGGGTTCCAATTTCTGCTTTCAGAATCCCCAGTACATAAAAGTACATTGCAGCAGATGTTCAGATGATCACTGTACAGCAGAGTCTCAAGATTCGCAAACTTTATGTTCCTGAATTCAATTATTCGTGAGTGGCCGAGAGACCATTTCCCTTGCAGCATGGAGCACCAGAAGCCACTGCTTCCCTTGGGGCCCAGGGTAGGAGCACCAGCAGCCGCTGCTTCCCTGGGGCCCCGGGCAGGGACTGCTGGCAGCCGCCACCTCCCAGGGCTCTGGGGCAGGCTGCTCTATTCGCACGATTCAGCATTGACAAGGGTTCTCAACATGGAACTCTCGGAAATGTTGAGACCCTGCTGCACTTCAAATTAGTTAGCAGTTCTGTAGACCTAACCCCTAAAACAGCAGGGCCAACAGTTGCTTTGGGCCCCTGAGCAAGGTGGGAGGGGAGGGGGCAAGGGCAGGGCCTAAGGCAGTCAGTTCTCAGTACCGCATAGCGTACAGTGCTGGGCTCCCCCCTCACTCACTAACAGCCATGTGCAGTGGCACAGCAGTGCTGCTGTGGCACTTCAAAGGGGCCTGGAGCTCTGACCGCTACCTCTGCCAAATTAGCAGCAGTGGCCAGAGCTCCAGGTTCCTCTGAAATGCTGGGCCCTGGGGCAACACCCTCACTCCCGTCAGCGGGCCTGCCCCCAAGAAGCGAGAACTCCTACACAGTTACACCGATTACATTAGAATGTTGGAGAGAAACCACAACCAGCCCAGGATACTCTAGGATCTTGTTCAGTTAAATACTGCTGATAATACTCACCACCAAAAACAAGACTCTTGACTGATCAAAGGTTCCCTTTACAGAAAACAATGCGAAAGTTAGCATATAGGTTTCCTAAGTCCCCTCTGAAGTGGATTTACAGCTTTGTGAGTTTAGCCAGATTTGGGGGGTTTACTAAAGGATGCGAGTCAGCTTTGAGATTCAATGAGTGTATAAGAGAGGAAAGAAGAAAAAACAAATTTGGGGTTTCACTGCTTGACTTACTGTACTCTGTTCCTGTCATCTGGGCAAGGATGCGGAAAGACTTGGACTGGAGATTGGCAGAACGGCGAGTCCAGTCATCAAGTTCATCCTCAGACTTGTTCTGAGTTTTAAGCACTGCCTGATACACTGGAGAGGCACTGTCTATGTGAGGGTCTTTAACAGGAAGGCTACTGCAATGCAGAAAAGGGTGCATTATAAACCAGCACATGCTGGGTCTGCCTCCCTCTCCCCACCTCAAGTTGCAGTTTCTCCTCCAAAACAACCAACAAACCCCAAACTCATTGACAGTAGATCAAAAATATGTCAGTCAAGAATATTTCAATTCACTCTCTCTTTAACACTACATATGGTTATTCTTCAAACCAATATGTTTGCCTTCTAGTCAATTGAAGTAGTAACAAAGGCCTGTCCATGACCCTTAAGCCAACACAGCCATACGATTATGGTAGTAATATATCAGTATAAAGCAATAAATGATGGCCAGCAAGTCAAGATTACTGGACTAGCTGAGTATTCTTATCCCTGTAATTTTGCATAGTGAGTGCCCCATCGCATGGAGTAAATTGACTAACTCTAGAATATATTATTGCAGTTGTGGAACTGGACCATTCCAACGTTACAAAGAAAGAAGTAAATGGACTGGACTGTAGAAAGATAATTTAGTACATGTTTTTAATTCTTTCCAGAGATAGGCTGGTATCAAAATGCTGAACCCAAATACTTCAGAACATTAGAAAATCTGGATTCAAACTTGAGGCTCAGACACTTCTCTAGTTAATTCATATTTCGAAGCTTCACTATTAAGCTATACCTAGTGTTTTATGATCCTGTTGATGACCTTGCACAGACTATAAAGGAAGAACTATACATACCTAAAGCTCAAACTACAAATGTTTATGAGATACCCTGTAACACCAATTAGGATACCCTTAGGGTTACCATCCATCCCGTTTCTGGTGGAACGGCCCTGTATTTCATGCACCATGAAGTCATCCCAAGTTATTTTCAAAATGGAGCTAATTGCCCCATATTTGTGGAGGGAGCAGCTTCTGCCTGGTTCCTGCCACACATTAGCACAGATGCTGTCCAGATCCCAGGAGCTGTGAGCCAGACCAGCATGGCTGTGCCTGGCTCCTGGCTCCCCGCCATTCATGGGAGCTGGGAACTGGACCCGCATGGCTGTACCTGCCTCCTGGTGACTGGTGGGAGCTGGGAGCCAGAAGCCAGACTGGCATGGCTGCTGTCCGGTTCCCAGCCCCTGTGCCTTGAGGAGCCAAAAGCCAGGAGGAGAACTGGTGCGGCTGCTGCCCAGTGCCCAGCTCCCCACACCTAGGGAGCGCTGGGAGAAGCTGCCTCTCCCCCACATAACTCCCTGTCTCGTATTTAGGACGGCGAGATACGAGCCGTGTCTACACGTGCACATTAGTTCGAAGTAGCGGCACTAACTTCGAAATAGCGCCCGTCACGGCTACACGTGTTGGGCGCTATTTCGATGTTAACATCGACGTTAGGCGGCGAGACGTCGAAGCCGCTAACCCCATGAGGGGATGGGAATAGCGCCCTACTTCGAAGTTGAACGTCGAAGTAGGGCACGTGTAGACGATCCGCGTCCCGCAACATCGAAATAGCGGGGTCCGCCATGGTGGCCATCAGCTGAGGGGTTGAGAGACGCTCTCTCCAGCCCCTGTGTGGCTCTATGGTCACCGTGTGCAGCAGCCCTTAGCCCAGGGCTTCTGGCTGCTGCTGCGGCAGCTGGGGATCCATGCTGCATGCAAAGGGTCTGCAACCAGTTGTCAGCTCTGTGGATCTTGTGTTGTTTAGTGCAACTGTGTCTGGGAGGGGCCCTTTAAGGGAGTGGCTTGCTGTTGAGTCCGCCCTGTCACTCTGTCTGCAGCTGTGCCTGGCACCCTTATTTCGATGTGTGCTACTTTGGTGTGTAGACGTTCCCTCGCAGCGCCTATTTCGATGTGGTGCTGCACAACGTCGATGTTGAACGTCGACATTGCCAGCCCTGGAGGACATGTAGACGTTATTCATCGAAATAGCCTATTTCGATGTCACTACATCGAAATAAGCTACTTCGATGTAGGCTTCACGTGTAGACGTAGCTATGGTCACCCTAGTTAACCTCTAACTTGATTTATGATGTAATCTAGAAGTAGGCATGGCAATTTAATAGTTTTTCTCCTAAAATAGCTTTTGCATAGTGTGTAGTTAAATTACATATTAATAGAGGTGCAAATACATACACTGATGGTGAAGTATGCAGTCATCTCATACCTTGGCTCCAGAACTCTTCTACATACAAAATTATTTTTGAAGTGAGTGATTTATTGTAGCTAAGGTTAAACTCTGTGATTGGTGCCTTGTGAGCAGTATGACTGTCTGAGGCGTGAAAGAGACATGCTCAACATCATGAAAACTAGAAAAATGTCTATTTTAAAAATTAAGGGCCTTTTTATCCCATGAGCTCCCTGATATAAAAAGCCAAGAATCAGAGCAACTGCCCCTTATAAAATCTCCCTCTAAAACCCAGGCAGTTGCTCAAGCTTCCTACTTGGTAAGTTTTCTCTAGAAAAAATCCAGAAGGAAACAAAAATAAGGATGTAGTTTGACAATGGGAGAGGAGTCAAGGAAAAGCAACCTATATGTAATTGTGCAGCCAATACATAATTTTCGAGAAGAAAAAACATTACCAACTATTGGTGCTCTGAGCAGCAGTAGTTTCCATTGGCAGATATTGTTCTGCAGCATAGCATAATACCAGCTGAACCTCTCTAGTCCAGCACTCTCTGGTCCAGCAACATCCATGATCTGGCATCATTTAGTTCGATGGATGTCCACTTATCATGGGCGTGGTCAAGTTTCCTGTGGTCCCATTAAGCTTGTTGACAGCCACCAGTCCTGTCTCTCCACGTTCTGTGCTGAGTGTTCTAGCTCTAACTTACTCCTAAGTGTTTTCTAAGAGTCCAAAAAGCAGAAAAAGCATTGGTAATTCTGCTAAATACTACTGACCTTCTGAAGTGTGGCAAATTACATGATTCAGCCTCGGTCAGGTCCCAAGAGTGCTGGACTAAAGAGGTTCAGTCCTTGTAATCCATATCAGTGAATTTGCATCTGCATTTATCATGGAGATGTGTGTGTTTCATGTCAGAGTACAAGGATCTTAGAAACACTAAGGCTGTGTTTACACTAGTCCACTTCTCCGAAGGGCACATGGAATATCAATGAGGCACTGCCATGCATATGCAGCGCCTGATTAGCATAATGGCAGCTGTGCGAATTTCAAAGCTGCTAAGTTCTAAATGCTGACAGGCAGTCTAGACATGAGCACTTAGAAATGATCCCAGCTTCGAAATTCCCTTTCTCTCAGGTTGGGATAAACCTTGCCATAGTGCTTAGTCCTCCCAAGTTGGCAGTAAGGGAATTTCAAAGTTGGGTGCATATTTCCAAGTGCCCGTGTCTAGACTGTCTGTCAGCACTTCAAAGTTAGCCACTTCCAAATTCACATGGCCGCCATTATGCTAACGAGGCAATGCATATGCATGACAGCGCCTCACTGATATACCCCCATCTGTGTCATTTCCATGCCCCCTTTGAAGAAGGGGGCTAGCGTAGACATGGCCTGAGTGCCTATAAATATGCCATGGATCTCTATTCCAGTGCATAGATATGTAAGTTTAAAAAAGCACTATAGTACGTACCATTCCCTAAATGAGATATTTGTACCTGTTCTTTCCTCTCCCTGCCCCCTCGGCCCCCAAGATACGCTGACTCCTGAATTTCCTGGGATTTCCTAGGGATCTGATGGGATGCTAGGAAGCAGCACACTTAGTTCACTTGTCCTATACTTTTGCACTTACACAAAGCAGGCCATTCTTTAATACAAGAATTCATTTTTCACTGTCGGACCATAGATTAGATTAAGCCCATGTGGCAAGGTGCCCCTTGTCTGGCTCAGGTCCCACACCTCTGCACCTGCTGGACGGCTTAGGCTGGCTCAGCCTCTGTTGCTCTGGTCAATTGGTTAGTCTCTTTCCCTCCCCTAGTCACAGTCAGGGCTGTCAGCCTTGCTGTGGGAGAGGAATCCAGGCACTCTTCCCTGCTTGGCTGACTTTACAAGCACTCCCTGGCTTCCTCATCTGTTTTGTCTTCTCCTTATCACCTTCTCAACCACTCTCCAACCTCCTCCATCTACTCTATCCCTGCTTAACTGGGCTGGTTTTAAGCCTGCTGACAGTCAGATCAGCTGGCTCTTGTTAGTTGATGGTAATTGCAATCACCTGTGTGCAGCACTATCTGCTTCTCTAGCTCAGGCTGCCAACCTGAGCTGCCTTTTCCCCCTTCCTAGCAGGGTCTGCTGGGCTCCCTGTTGCAGCCCATGAAAGGTTTCTACCAGGATAAACCTTGCCACAGGGCTCAGTCCTTTTGGAAGACTTCCGGAACAGAAAGAAGTTAGAGCCTCACTTTCTGTGTTTACTTTTAGTCTTACTATAGTACCCATCACCATGGTAGCTAAGGGCTGACAGGTGCTGGACCACTGGAGAACTCAAACTATTCTCTGAGAGAAGCATGCAAATAAAAACATATAACTAACATGATCTCCAGCAAAGGAAATGACTTAGTAAACGTTTCCAATTAGATGGTAAAACTTCCACATTTCCAACTACATTTGATACGTTCATTTTTCTATTGTGTGAGCCACATCTTTTCCTTTTTTATTGCAATGGATCACTGGCTGCCTATCATTGGCTAACAACTGATTAAGTTTGGGATCCTCAGACTTACATTTTGATCCTCCTGGAGCTTAAAACACTGCTGTTTTTGATGGCAAATTTCACAACTGCAGACTGAAGGATATTAGATAACAAACCAACTGGACGGCTGGTATTTCTGGCTTCATCCATCTTACTTGTGGCAGCACTAGCATTTGGGTCATGGACAGATAGCCAGGTTCATTTTGCTAAACCCTCTACTTACACTGCTTTGTTCTAGTATTATGATGGATTTACAAAATATTGATTAAATCTCTAAATGCAGAAATGCCCAGTAGCTCTGCTGTTGTTGTGCAACTGTAGGGACTGAGCCAGAGATTTCAGAATGGCAGTAAATACCAAGCTGTATTATTATACATACATCTTTATGACAAAGACAGCAAATGGATTCTGCTGAATTAATTTTTTTTCACTGAATCAAGTGCTTCACTCAAGGTCAAACTAGGTTATCTAGTTGAGCATAACAGATTGGAACATTTCCAATTATAACTATTAAGCAATCACCCTTTATCTTTGTTTAAATCATAATTATACAAAAAACAAGTATTGGGATATATGAGCCAGTAGGAATGGCAGAGCAACAATGTAGCTGGTTATGCTCTTTCCAAAAGCTAAGACAGGGCACCTGATTGTTCCAGAAAAAAAAAAGGGTTTTTTTTCCATTTCCATTATTAAATTATCAGTCACTACTATGCCCTTTCTTCATGTTAAAGTTTATTTTCCTAGTTTGTGTTGTGCATACACAATAATCCACTCAAGTAATTTTGGGCATTTTGCTATGACTGAATAGAAAAGTCTATGCTTGTTCACATCATTCGATGGGCCATGCATTCACAGCAAAATTAATTTGAGGCAAAATAATATCTATAGACAATCAGTCTTATTTGAACAAAGAGTGAAGAGTCTGTGACTTCCTGTTCCTTATAGGATATGGCTCAACAACTGGACCACATACTGAAGTCTACTTAATTTTAACTCAGTTCTTACTCAGATAACTAAAGGCTGAGTAAGTTCCTACTCAGGAAACAAAAGGTTGAGCAAAAGTTAAATAAGTGCTTCAGGATTTGGTCTTTGATATAAAAATACAGTTGAATTTCTCTGAAGTGGGGGTATTTGATAGATATAAGTATTGAATGCATGGCAACTTGATTCCAATCAGTAACAAAAGCAATTACAGAAATTATCAAAGACTTATCAGGAACTGTAAAGTGTTTCATCCATTTTTGTTCTTTATAACAAAAATCTAGAGTCTGCTATTGTTGCTTAATTCATTTTACACACACAAAGGGTTAATTTCAACTGCTGGTCTTAACTGGATACAACCCTGCTGAAGCTGGTAAAATTGCACCTGCCTACATTTGGAGCAAGCTTGGTCAAAAACACTTAATGAGTTGTAACAGAGAGAAAGCCATGCTAGTCTATATACTATCAAAACTAAAAAGCAGTCCAGTAGCACTTTAAAGACTAACAGAATAATTTATTAGGTGATGAGCTTTCATGGGACAGACCTACTTCTTCAGATCATAACCATACCAGAACAGACTCAATATTTAAGGCACGGAGAACCAAAAATAGTAATCAAGGTTGACAAATCAGAAAAATATTATCAAGGTGAGCAAATCAGAGAGTGGAGGGGCAGAAGGCGGGGTGGGGTGTGTGTGTGTCAAGAATTAGATTAAGCCAAGTATGCAAAAGAGCCCTTATAATGACCCAAAAAATTCCCATCCTCCTTCAAACCATGTGTTAATGTGTCAAATTTGAATATAAAAGAGAGTTCAGCAGCCTCTCTTTCCTAAAGTAGTGTGAAAATTCCTCTTCAGTAAGACGCAAACCTTCAGGTCATTAACAGAATGGCCCACTCCCTTAAAAGGCTGACTGACCAGTTTGTGGATTAGGAGTGTTTTTGTCTGTTTTGTGCCCATTAATTCTTTGTCTAAGAGAGTTTGAAGTCTGTCCAATATACATAGCATCTGGGCATTGCTGGCACATGATGGCATATATGATGTTAGCTGAGGAACATGAGAATGTGCCCATGATTCTGTGAATAACCTGGTTAGGTCCAGTCATGGTATCTCCAGAATAGACAGGTGGACAAAGCTGAAAATGGCCTTTGTTGCAAGGAAAAGTTCCAGGACTGGTGTTCCTGCGGTATAAACTGTGGTTGTGGGTAAGAATCCTCATAAGGTTGGTAGGTTGTCTGTAGGAGAGAACAGGCCTGTCACCTAGGGCTTTGTGGAGTGTGGCATACTGATTAAGGATAGGTTGTAGGTCTTTAATAATGCTTTGCAGTGGTTTGAGTTAGGGGCTGTAGGAGATGACCAGTGGTGTTCTGTTCTTGGCTTTTTTGGGCCCATCTTGGAGTAGCTGGTCTCTGGGTATTCATCTGGCCCTGTTGATTTGGTTTTTTTCCTCTCTCCTGGTGGGTAATTCAGGTTTATGAATAGTTGGTAAAGATCTTGTAGTTTTTCGTTTCTATCAGTAAGATCAGAGCAAATGTGATTGCTCCTAAGGGCTTGACTGTAAACAATGGATCCGCTTGCGTGTGCAGGATGGAAGCTAGAAGTGTGTAGGTAAGTATAGTGATCAATGGGTTTCTGGTAGAGTGTGGTACTGATTAGGCCATCCTTGATTTGTACTGTAGTGTCCAGGAAACGTATCTTTCAGATGGAGTAATCGAGGCATAAGTTGATGGTGGGGTGCAGATTGTTAAAGTCTCTGAGGAATTCTTCTAGAGTCTCTATGCCATGGGTCCAAATCATAAAGACATCCTCAATGTATTGTAAGCAGAGGAGGGGTAATAGGGGACGAGAGCTGAGGAATCGTTGTTCCAGGTCAGCCATAAATATATTAGCAGATTGTGGGGCCATGCGGTTGCCCATAGCAGTTCCACTAATCCAGAGATATAAACTGTCCCCAAATCAGAAATAATTGTGGGTGAGAATAAAGTTACAGAGGTCAGACACCAGACTGGCTGTGGTGACATCAGGGATGGTAATCCTGATCACTTGTAATCCATCTTCGTGTGGAATATTAGCGTACAGAGCCTCTACATCCATGGTGGCAAGGATAGTGTTGTCACGAACTTTTCCAATGTTTTGTAATTTCCTCAGGAAGTCAGTGGTGTCTCAGAGATAGCTAGGAGTGTTGGTGGCATGCAGGTTGAGGAGGGAGTCCATGTAACTGGACAGTCCAGGGGTAAGGGTGCCAATACACGAAATGATTGGGTGTCCGGGGTTTCCAGGTTTGTGGATTTTGGGAAGTAAATAGAACAATCCAGGTTGGGGCTCAGATGGTGTGTCTGAGTGAATAAGGTCCTGAGTAGCAGCAGGGAGTTCCTTAAGTAGTCGTAATTTCTTTTGGAATTCCAAAGTGGGATCAATGGAGAGAGGTCTGTAAAAGTTGGTATTGGAGAATTGTCTGGCTGCCTCCTGTTCATAGTCTGACTTATTCATGATGACAACAGCACCCCCTTTGTCAGCTGGTTTGATTATAACGTCTGGGTTATTTTTGAGACTCTGGACAGCACAGCGTTCAGCATAGTTGAGACTGTGTCTCATTTGGTATTGTTTGTGTATAATGTCAGTCTGAGCAAGGTTGCGGAAGCATTGTATGTAGAAATCCAGACTTTCACTACGACCATCAGGGGGAGTCCACAGAGTTCTTTTTTTGGTGTTGGGGGGGGGGGGGGCGTGTCGAGAGAGTCACACTGTTGTTCATAGGTGTGTTGGAAGAATTCCTTCAGACAGAGGCAACGAAAGAAGGCTTCAGGGTCACCACAGAATTGTATTAAGTTCATGGAGGAAGTGGGGCAGAAGGAAAAACCCCGGGATAAGAAAGACTCTTCTGCTGGGCTGAGTTGGTAGCTGGAAAGGTTAACAATATTGTTAGTTGAGCTGTCGTTGTTGTAGATGGAGTATCCTGAAGTATGCAGTAATTTAGAAAATATATTCTCTTTTCTTTTTTGTAGGAAGTGGAAGTGTGTTTTATAAATTTCTCGTCTAGTACAAGAAAAGCCTCGTTCTGTGGGGTTTTGTGCGGGTGCCTGATTGTTGATGAGAATTGCAAGTTCAGAGAGTTCATTTTTAATCATCTTTTGTTTATTGTAAAAGATTTCGATCAAGTGGTTCCTCAGTTTCTGAAGAGGAACTTTACACTACTTTGGAAAGAGAGACTGCTCAACTCTCTTTTATATTCAAATTCAACACATTAACACATGGTTTGAACTGGGATGGGAGTTTTTTTAGGTCCTATAGGGGCTTTTTTGCATACTTGGCTTAATCTAATTCTTGACACACACACACACACACACACACACACACACACACACACACACACACACACACACACACACACACACACACACACACACACACACACACACACAACCGCCTTCTGCCCCTTCACTCTCTGATTTGCTCACCTTGATAATATTTTTCTGATTTCTCAACCTTGATTACTATTTTTGGTTCTCCGTGCCTTAAATATTGAGTCTGTTCTGGTATGGTTATGATCTGAGAAAGTGGGTGTGTCCCATGAAAGCTCATCACCTAATAAATTATTCTCTTAAAGTACTTAATGAGTTGTTAGAGGTTTGACTGAAATATACATGAAACACCATGAGCCCTTGATCTTATAGGCACCAACTCTTGGTTCTTGGTATATTATTGTGATGTACACTATGACAAGAATGATGAAAAGGGCACCCAGGAATGGCACTCTCATTCTGCTATTTTGATGTCCTGGCATGAGGTTTTTGAGTAATTCCAGTATAAATAAATCAATTCAGTATGGTTGTATGATTTTTTTACTTCAAACAACATTAGCTTATTGCTGACCTTACTTACCTCAGCTTTAACACCATTGACTAATGTGATTATTTCAGATACTAGCCCCGAACAACTGAGTTTATATCTATATTATTATTCCTTGCTACAAAAGTGTACAAACTGCTTCTAAGATATGACATAACAAATCACCTGTTTTATTTCTCATGCTGAACCTAGACTCATGATATATGAAGTCTACGTCTTCTTTCGCTTTTACGTGCCTACGGTTAAATTCTCTGCAGAGCCTTGAATCTAAAGTTAGGACTAAAGGAGAATTTGGCTAATTCTAAGGCTACTGCTTGTACAGTTATTTTCATATTTAATGGTAAAATGTTTAATCAAGGTTTGAGCAAGCAAGGTGATAAATAGCTTTTGTTCCACTGTATAAAACTGCATTTCAGAAAAGTCAGCATATTACAGAAGGTACAAGAAGCATAATGAAGGATCAAACCAATCAGATGATCCCACGAATTTAGTCCAATCACTGGCCAGGCCTTTACTTGTGAGATGCTCTGACCAAATAGATGAGCAGAATGTTAGATTCCCCACCCCCAACTTTATTATATGCTGTGCTTTCATTCCTAAATTTAAAAACACAGCATTTAGTGTGCTTGGGGAACTCAAACATTCACTAAGTAAGAAATCAGGAAGTTCACAAAAAGAAATTTTTGCAACAGGCTGTCACACTGAGCAAAGCATATTTTAAAAGCTGAGTCTGAGCACTCATAAGATGGAAACACTACACTACTCTGATCCAGATGGACATTAAACTGAGGGCTTGTCTACCCAGCATTGCAAAGCTGACAAAGGAGTGTAATTTGTACAGCACCTAAATGCCTCAGGTAGACCTTGTTGGGGTGCTCTAACATTATGTCTATGCTGCAATTAAAACCCACAGCTGGATCATGTCAGTAGATTTGGCGTTGGCAGAGCAGTTTAACTGCAGACTAGATCAGCGGTTCCGAACCTGTGGTCTGCAAACCACGGGTGGGTCGCAAGGGTATTGCAGGTGGTCTGTAGGGGAAAAAAGGATAATCACCTCCCTTTCCCACAGTCCAGCAGGTCAGCAGCAGATGCAGGCACTTTGCCGAGGTAAGGGGTGGGGGAGAGGAAGAAGGCCTTAATGGAAGTCTGGGCCTGGCTGCGCCCAGCTCTGAGCCCCTCTGCAGGAAGGCCAGGCCTGGCTTGGTTAGGTAGCGGTCCACAAAGTCTTTCAGTGACGAGGTAGCAGTCCACATAAAGAAAAAGGTTGGGAACCGCTGGACTAGATTTCCCAGCTCAGGTGGAAGCCCAAGATCTAGGACCATCAAGGTGGGAGGGTTCCAGAGCTTAGGCTGCAGCTCAAGCCTGGTTGTCTGTAACAAAATTAAACAGACCCTTAAAATGCGAGACAGCTGGAGGGCCCAGCGCAAATGTTTAACTGGAGTGCAAACATACCCTGAGGCTACATCTACAGAACAATGCATGTCATCACACATACTATCACTCAGCTAGCACAAGTGTAAATAATTTAGCATAGCTGCAGTAGCATAACTAGTAGCAGTGAAGGCATGGCTGAGCCACTGAGAGCACATACCCACTAATTTCAGTTGAGTTTGAACATGGCACAGATGAGGCCTGCCTCTGCTGCTGCTGCCCATTACCATGACTACGTTACTCCATGTGAGCTAGGACATGCACACGCACCAGAGCAGGGAACTTAACCTAAAACGTACCTAGTGCGTGTTAACATAGGACTGAAACAGGACTACATTTACACAAACTAGGTAATTTTCAGAGCATGCCAGCAGGATCCATACAGGGAAGTTAGAGCACAATGTGTTAGACCTCTTTATAAATCATATCCCTGTAGAGCATTTTGCTGTGCTACGTAGACAAACCCTCAGAAACCACCTTTCAAAAAGATGAAGGGAATGTTTCCATGCTAGTTCCCACGGGCTGTGTCTACACTAGCTCCTGACTTTGAAGGAAGCATGGTAAGGAGGGTGTCAGGAGATTACTAATGAATTGCTGCCGTGCATATGCAGCACTTCATTAAGCTAATTTTCCCCCGTGGCAACTTCGAAGTGCCAGCTTGTGTGTAGCCGCAGCTAACTCATGGCTACTTCAAAGTGCCTGGACTACTTTGAAGGCCTTTCAGTCCTCAAAATTTTGAGGAGTAAAGGGACTTCCAAGTATCCCAGGCACTTCAAACTACCGCCGGGTTAGCCGCAGCTATGCACAAGTCAGCACTTCAAAGTTGCCACAAGGGAAAATTAGCTTAATGAAGTGCTGCATATGCACCACAGCAATTCATTAGTAATCTCCTGACACCCTACTTACCATGCTCCCTTCAAAGTTGGCAGCTGACGTAGGCACAGCCATGGTGTAGCTTCCAGATTAGCTTTCTACTTCTGGTCACACGGATGATCATTTTATGGGCATATATCTAAAGAGTAACAACAGTTCACTAAAACTGCCCAATATACAAAAATAAGTTCAGTAACTATTTAATTTCTAAACATTCTTCAAAAGTTAACATATACAATGAAAAGCTTCTGCTGATGTGCCCATGGATGTTACTGATACTGATGTAGACAACAGAAGGGCTGACTTCTGGTTTTTCTTTAGATATGTTTATTTCCTTTATTTCCTCTAGTTTCCCTTCCGGTTAAACAGCTCTATCTATTTTTTGTCTAGTATTCATCATTTGGGCCTCCATCATCACGTAGACTACCCATTTCAGAATTCTCTAACACGAAGAAATATTTAAGTAAGTACACACTTTCTCCCTCCCATTAGAAAATCCATTGAATTCCCATCTCCATCTGTACTCAGTGGAATTCTTTCACCTTATCTGGGACTTTCTCAGAGGGTCAGTCTCAACTTTCTGTGAAGCATCTGTGACTGGCCTCATACAGGAGAGGCATGTTCGTTCCGACATGGCAGATTCTTTGTTCTAAACTGCACTTGACAGATCACATCCGAGTGAAACTTTATAACCATTAGATGGTATGGCAGTTTTTAAAGTTTTCTTGTTTATATTGTCTAACTTTGCATATACAGTAAAATGTCTCTAGAATCCAGATGTTTGAAAGAAGTGAACCTTTTTGAAAAGAACACATGCATGCACGCACTCTAATTCGTTATGTTTTGCTAGTTGGAAATATGGATCTACTTACGCCAATGGAGATTCACTGAGAGTCATATGGTCAAAACCCAACAAAAGGCAATGTGTGGGATCCATCATTATGGAGAATTGGGATGTGCACAACAGAGTAATGTTAGTATCAGAAAGTAGTGAAGAAAAAGATTGAATAAAGAGAAAAGAAAAGAAATGATCAATAAAACGGAGCGAATGTGGATACACAAAACGTTAGCACTTTGAATAAGCTTATTGGTTATAACCTCATTACGGACTATGTTAGAGTTTCACCACGTGTTTCTCCTCCCAGTACGCATGAAAAGATAAAAAATTTTCTATTCCAGATAGACAAGAGAACACAGGACCATGTGCATCCCAGGTCTAAGGGTACGTCTACAAAATAGGTGAAGAGAGCCCACTGGCAGTAGATCTGGGGTTCGATTTAGCATGCCTAGGGGAGATGCACTAAATAGAAATGTCATGGTGCTGCTCACCACTCCTGGGAGTTGTGAGAAGTAAGGGAAGTCGATGGGAGAGCTGCTTTTTGGGAAGTGCAATACAAGCTCTTAAGGAAAGAAATTATAGCACATATTAGGCTGGACCTTGATGTTCTTCCCGAGGCAAGACTCAAAACTACTGAATGCAGATTGCAGTATCCGGCCCATGGAGAATAGGCATTAGGATTTTTTTTCCCCCCATACTATCAAGCTGCACTACATGTCCATTGTATTAAAAAACACAGTCTTATCATCTGGCTAGTGGTAATTTGCACGGGTTTGAGTCACACCTCCACACAACACTTAGTAATCCAGAAAATGTTATAGTCTCTATTTTCTCTAAAAATGGCAAAAGTTGTTTATTGAAAAAAATTCTAGCTTCACCTAGAATTCAAACTTTTTATGGGACAGAACTAAGAAGTTAATTTCTTTCAACTTATTTTGGGTTTCAGTTTGAAATAGGAACAATTTTAAGGGAAATAACTGCACATAGGATAACAAGATAATTTAGAATTCTGAGACTGAAAAAAAGAAACACAAATTTGAAGGCAGTGAAATTTTTAAGTGGTACTGGAAGAGCTAAGAATGTTGAAATAGCTCAAAGGGTCTTTGACTGAACCAAATTTAATACAGTGGTATAACATTTTTGTATGAAATACATGTATTTTAGGTCCTTTTTATTGTATTACATTTCAGTCTTTTTAGAGAGACTGTTTATATATTTCCTTTACTTTTCAGCACCAAGAAGAATCACGATAGTGTGTTACAACAAGTAGTTATGCTGTGCAGCACCGCAGAAATGAAAAGTGTGTATTGCGAATCAATAGAGTATCTTGTCTGTCTTCCCCACCGGCTTTCTCCACAGACATCTATCTGTCTCCTAAAGACAACAAAAGAGAGGAGCCATGTTCACCTCATGCTGGTTTGAATCAGTGGTCAGGAAAAATTACTACTTTTTGGTGCTGCATATACAGTATTGCAGAAATATGACTTTAGCTTAAATAGCTCCCCAGTGGTGAAATATTCAAGCTCCTGTGTATCCTAAGTTAGAGGTGTCAATTAAGCAGCACTTGTGTTCGATCTAAATCCCCAAGGTGGTGTGTGTCGGGGGGCAGGGGACGCAGAGTAACATAACATAGGGCTTCATTCTGAAAAAACAAATGAACAATATAGCCAGTAATGGATATGCAATCTTACATTCTTTTTACACCAATGACAAACGCACCTCCATTTTCCAGGTCTCTTATGCTATGTAATCAACCAAGTTATTAGACAGAAGGTATGGTTGTTATAATAGACATCATTGAGATAACAACTACCCATATTTCCAACTCTATGTACCTTTTTTCCAAATGACACATATAAAGTTGCTTTTTCTTAATATTCCAATAGCAATTTTCTACTTGAATACCCTCAGCTGTTATGCTTTAAGTTTAGCAGCAATCTGCTTCTCTGAGATTGATAACAGATACAATAAAAAAATTAAACACAGCCTAGGATCTGCTGTCAGTTATACCAATTGTAAAACCCAGAGAACATTATTGAAGTCAATGGAGTTCTTTTGGATTTACACCCAAGTAGCTGAGACCAATATTTGAACCATAAACTTTACCTTAAGGGTTTGTACATCAACTTAAAAAAAAGACACTGCTGCCAATCTCTTTACTGATATTTTTGTAACTCTACCTTAGTAGCTTAAAAAGTCTCTCTCTATAGCTGTGTCTACACTTGCCAAAAACTTCGAAATGGCCATGCTAATGGCCAGATCGAAGAATACTAATGAGGCACTGAAATGCATATTCAGCACCTCATTAGCACGGCCATTTCGAAGCTTTTGGTAAGCGTAGAGGTCACCTACATGGCATACTTGACAGCAAATGCTGAAAAGTAAACTATATTTACTTCTCATTCCACATGTGGGACTTACGACCATATCAGTGGGAAATGAATGGATGTGCTCAGGGCAAGATACATCCCCCCAATTTCTAACGATTTTTCCATCAGTTAAATCTAGGGCTTAGCTTGCCTGACAAAGCTCCTCTCTGAAGGGCAACCATGGAACAGACCAAGAGACATCAAAATGACTCTCCTTTTTTGCTTCAAGTACCATGTATAAAATAGCCTGATCCCACCACCACCATTACTCATACTGAAGGGTGCTTGACTTAGTCCGGGAGCAGTCCCATTTACTTCAAAGGTCCTATTTGTGGAGTAAAGCCCCCGCTGAACATGTCAGTGGCCTTAATTGAAGAAGCCACCCAAATAATGAGGGCATTTGGAAATAGCTAGCTAGCGGGATTTTTTTTTTTTTTTTAAATTACTACAGCTCATGCCTCTTTTCAGAACGTCTTCTGCTGACAGGAAAAATCATTTTGTTTTAAAGACAAAAACCCCTACATAGTCTTTTTCCTAGCCACTAGAGCTCCCAAATCTAGGAAGAATACTGCAAGAGGAATTTTTCTGTTCTAAATACCACCTGTCTTATGTTATAACCGTAAAAGGAATTACTGATCTGTATTTTTCAGAACACTGCATAAACACATTTCCTTCTGGCCTCCCACAATCCAGACAAACAATTAAAAAAAAAAAGGATGGGAGGAAGGATTCATATGTTAGGCAGAGAGGTGCCATTTTACACATGAAAAAGCCTTACCCAGCAAGTTCACCACCTTGCGCCTGCGCCTGGCCTGCAATGGCATCCATGATAGCATCCTGGGAATACATGCTGATTGGGGTATTATACTGGGCATGAATTATAGTGGCCTTGCCACCAGGGCCTTTCACCTCAATGGGTTTGTGTGTAGACAGGGCAGAGTCCTTCAGAACATTGGGGTTGAAGCGTTCCACATATTCCGTGCTGGGATAATGTGAGAGTGAGGTTTGAAGAAGGGTCAAGGAGGGAAGGAAAAGAAAATAAGGACAAAGAGGTGACAGTTAAAAAAAAGGAAAAAAAAGTAGCAGCAGAGTAATTTGTGCATATGCTTCAGACATCTCACCAGAAAAGCATCAGTTCAGATTGCTGGACTTAACGAACACACAGCCTAATGGATAACATTAACAAGAAAAGTGGTTGTGGGTTAGACCATAGAATGGAATTGATGGTACTGGATGGTAAAGAAAATAAAAGTTGAAACAGTTGCAGTCACAAAATAAAAATTATGGCAAATATAACTGTCATATATACATATGTAGATACACATATGTCTTCACTCCCAAAGAGAGTGAATTCCTTCACTCTTTTTAGAAAGATCTAAGGAACTAAAAAGTTAATGAGCTGAAATTGATGTCTGCTTCTCTCTTATGCAGAGTTATATCTTATTCTATATGAATTATTCATCATGGTGATATTTAGCACTCATGCTTTTCATCTTCACAGCACTTCACAGATATTAATAATTTAACCCTTTCAGCATACTTCTGTGAGGAAATATGGAGGTTTCCAAAATATTTAACCACTCCAGGATAAATTTATGACAAGGTCAGTCCTGAATCTATTTACATCACAGTCCACAGGACAATTGCACTTGCTGTCCTGGGATATCTGTATGTTGTGACCTTGATGGGGGGTAAAGCTTTTTTTATTGGGGAAAACTATGCATGGGCAGTTTAAGTGGCACACTCACAATCGTGGAAGGAATCAGCATCAGCACCAGGCTTAGAACCAGGTTAGGCCAGGTTCCTCAAAGTCAGTCCTGGACTGGTAGATCTAGAATTTAGCTTACATGTTTTCAAGAAACATTTTAAATCAGATCTCCTGTCATTTAATTAACTTCAGTCAATTAATTAACTGCCTTTGATTACCATAGGGGACACTTGGGTTAAATTCTCTTCTGTCAACCGCAACTCCACCAAAAAAAAGGAAAGAGAAGAAAAAAAGAAAGATAGTGCCCGAAACATCCAGCACCATATGGATTTCTAATGGATTGCTGCAATTGGTCCTCCAGTTTACTGAGTAACAATGAAGAAAAGGAACAGTCATGGCAGGTCAGAAGGGCATGACTACAGCATGGCACCTTTTAGAGTGTTTGCCAATAGAAGATGCCCCCTCAGTCATTAAATGAGAGGGAAAAAAATCAAGGTGTGGAGGGAAAACTCTTCCCACCAGTCATGGAAACTCCCAGGGGGCTACTGAGTTGAGAGTTGCCCAGATGATCACAGGTGACCTATCACAGGTGACCCAGGCAATGGATTCCACCTCCTATGCCAGACTTTCACTTGGTGAGTTGCCTTTAGTGCAGTCAGCAAGAGACATACAGTCATGCATTATCACAGGAATATTTGAGAAAAGCATGGACAGTAGTATGCAGCTTGGGCAGGTGTATCTAGATGCACACATACTTTATTGCAAACACTGCCCTGCAATTCATGCATAGACATTCTGAAGGAATTAAGAAGCTTCATTATGCACCCAGTACAAATGGAAAACATGCATTTACTTGACTATTTTCACCCTGTTAAATGTCTCAATTAATTCATGTAATAGCCATGAAAACATTATTTTACTTATACTTTGTAGAATTACGCAAAAGGCTTGTCTACACTTGCCCCCAACTTCGAAGGGGACATGGTAATCAGGGTGATGGGAGATTACTAATAAAGTGCTGCAGTGAATATGCAGCATTTCATTAGGCTAATTCTCCTCCGTGACAACTTAAAAGTGTCCAACTTCGAAGTGCTGGCATTCATGTAGCTGTGGGCACTTCAAAGTGCCCACACCACTTCATAATGCCTTTACTCCCCCAGAGTACACGCATGCTGGCACTTCAAAGTTTGACACTTAGAAGTTGCCACGGGGGAAGAATGAACCTAATGAAGTGCTGCATATTCATGGCAGCATTTCCTTAGTAATCTCCCATCACCCTGATAAACATGCCCCTTTCGAAGTTGGGGGCAAGTGTAGACAAGCCCAAACAGAAGGTGAACATTATACCTATCATTGGCTTCTCGTACCCCCATGATGTATCCAGCTGTTGGAGAGCAGTTTGGAATTCATAGACTCTGGAGATCTTTAATTCAGCGCTCTCCCACTTTTCCATTAATAGGAGAATTATTAAAATCAAAGTGTTCCCACATCCGAGAGTCAATGAAGGCATCAGTTTAACCAAATTGATTCAATTATCTTTATGAAAACACCTGAAAATACAGTTCCAGGCAACTGGCTTCAACAAATAGAGACAACAAAGGGCCAGAGGTTTCAGGAATGCTTAAGTTCCCATAAAAACTGTTGGTCAGTGCTAGAATGTGGAACTGAAGCAATTCTACTCCTCTCTTCACATAATGGAGTCAAACTTGCAATCCTTAGCAAGGCAATACTTCAAATAAACCAGTAGGCATTTCCACAGAAACAACCAGAAAAGGTCAGTTTCGATGGCAGAGTTTCTAAAGCAGTGTTTTGTTGGGAGGGTAAGCAATGTGAATGTCAGTACCAGAGGCTTCCTGCAGGACACTTTGACACAGGTGAGGAGACAGACATAGCAGGAGCAAGAGATTCAGAACCACAAATCTAAGGGTTCTCTATAATATGATGCCTTCACCATGCACTCAGCAAGGGTGAAATATCAGTGTAATCTAGAAACCTTGGTGGGAGAACTCTGGGTGTGACCATGAGATATAAGTAACCACAGCACGTACAGTAAAATACATTTTTGCTACATTGGCCCAGGGGAAAATTCAGTCCTAGTGTAATTGGGCAAAGTCTCCTCTGTCTGAATGGGAATTGTACCCATTTGCTTCACACTATATCGAAGGCATAACGTGGTCCCCCTACCCTGCAAATCAGTTTAAACTACACTGAGGGTGCTCAAGTTGAACTTACTCTATCACTTCCAGTCCTCCTCCCATACTCTTACCAGTTAAACTTGACCTTTAACCTGTTTCATCATTTACTTTATTGCTGAATGTAACCCAATCTTGAGTTCCCATCAGTTTTTTGGGTGTCCAGAATGTTTTATGAGCCAAGTAGAAATTCAGACAGGATCTATTTGCTCTCTCCTCAGAGCTGGAGGTTGGAGTTGAAGGGACGAGGGAATTCTCCTGAGTAAAAGCTGATGGGTGGGAGCCTCAAAGAGTTCATATTAACACCTTATTCAGGCAGAATTCCCACTGAAGAAGATTACTTTTCAGGTATTTAAAACCCATGGGCTAAACTTTGAAGGCAATGGGAATTTGGCTGGAACTGGACTTCAAGATTTGGATCTATTGTCTGCAGCTAAAAAGACATTGGTAGTTATATAATAAAAAGCCTATACCCAAGGCACACAAAATCCAGAGGGCATGAAGACTATTTGAAGCATTAAGAAGAAATGTATGTATGACTGCAGGGGATTAAAAAGACCTGAAAAGGTCTCTGAGCAAGTTCCAATCCAAGTTACACTTGCAAGAGTTAGGATATGAACGTGGAATTCTGAATGAGCAGGGCAGTTTCACAGATATTGTTAGACTAAAACCACTCTGGATATAGCAGCCATGTATGATGCCTGCCACATCAATCAGGTCCTCTTTCAATGCATTCACCTTGCAAACAGACACAGCAAGAACATATGGGCTCATGCTAACCCAGAAAACGTATCTCCAAACATACAGCATAACACACATCCACAATTTGATACTAACTTGGCAGCAGTGTTGGCTATAACCTAGGGAAGAGAGAAAGAACAAAGAAAAGGAACAATAGTTTTAGAGTGTCAAGGCAATACACATTAACAGGGCTTCACAAAGCTTTATCAAACAGGATACATGTAGGAGAGAGAGAGCAACTATATGCCTAGTAAACAACAATGTGACTAAGAGAGGAAATATGTAGGGATTATAGTATATCCACAGAAACTCAGAGATTTACTAGGATTCCAAGGCATTTTTGGCTGATCCTTGACATGTTTTTACTACTGTACCTGACTAAAAGTATAGTTACTGAAGCTTACAGAAGCTAGGAAGCAGAGCAATTTGCAGGCTGTACACTCCTCTTGAAATAGCACAAGCAGGAAAGATTATATGCTTCTCTCCAGGTGCTAAATATACTTGGATGTCATGCCAGTCCCTTCAGCCTGCCCTGTGAGCAGGAGCTGCTGAAGAATATCCAGAGATGATATCAACAGATATTTGCAGGGGAAAGCCCCCTTACTTAACACATTATTGATCTCACTCTTACTAGCTGTAGAGTGGTGTGTATCAACTGATTTCAGGAGTCACTCCGGATTTACGTCAGACCAAGTGGACAGCTAATTAGGGATGCCATGGGCTCAGTTGTCTCCCACGTAAGCCCTGTGGTCAGGGAAGCCTTTGTGGTGCCCTACTAACAACTTCTCCCTCACAGGGCTTATGAAACTCTACACAGGCATTTCTCGTCCGTTCAGCACCTTTTCTTGAGAGTCCAGGTTTAATCACATAAATAAAGCTTCAAAGCAAAACTCCCTCCAAACCTCTGTCAGGTCTCTCCAAGCTTCTCCACCTGTATTCTCATGTCCCAGGTCCTTCCGATAGAGCCTGCTCAGTCCCACCAGTCTCTAAATCACAGTACTCCCACTAGGGTTGCTATCTTTCTAACAGTACAGAACTGAACACCCTTGACCCTCTTCCCTGAGGCCCTGCTCCTGCTCTGAAGCCCTACCCCCTACTTACTCTATCCCCCTCCCTCCACCACTTGCCCTCCTCTACATTTACTTACTTGCTCATTTTCATCGGGCTGTGGCAGTGCATTGGGTGTGTAAGGACTGCAGATGGTGACGTGGACTCTGAGGTGGGGCCAGGTTTGAAAGGCCTGGGGTGCATACAGAGGCTTGAGGCTGCAGGGTAGGGCTGGATATGAGGAGATTGGGGTGAGGAAGGGTGCAGGCTTGGGAGGGGTATTTGCGTATAGGAGGGGGCTCAGAGCTGTAGCAGGGGTTGGAGGTGGTGTGGGCTGCAGGAGGGAGTAGGTATGGGTGGGGCTCAAGGCTGGGTCAGGGGTTGGGGAATGGGAGGGGTGAGGGCTCCAGCCAGGAGTGTAGATTCTGGAGTGTGGCTGGGGATGAGGGGTTTGGATTGTGGGAGTGGGGTTCTGGGTTGGGGTGCAGGAAAGGGTTCAAGGTGTAGGCTTCAGCCAACACTGACTTCGGATAGTTCCCAGAAGTGGTGACATGTTTGTTGGCTCCTGGGCAGAGGGGCTAGGCGCCCATGGGTGCCACCCCCCAGCTCCCACGGCCTGAGTTCCTGACCAATGGGAGCTGTGGACCTGGTGCTCAGGGCATGAATAGCACACAGACCCCCCTCTGTCCATTCCTGCACTTAGGAGCTGAGGGACATGTTGACGCTTCCAAGAGCCACGTGGAGCCAGGTAAGGAGTCTGCCAGCCCCACACGAATCCAACTTTTAATGGCACAGTCAGCAGTAATAATTATTCAAAATAATTCTGAAATAGCGGTTAATTTATTTCAAAGTACATAAACCTCATTGCATGAGGAATGGCACCTATTTCAAAATAAGGGCCATGTGGACAGGAAACAGAGCCTATTTCAAAATAAGCCATAGTGCGTCCCAGCTATACTTCAAAATAGGCCCTACTGCGTGTAGACGCTCTGTTTTGAAATAGCAGAGTGCTGTTTTGATATGCATTTTGGCCCTCCCATTCAGAAGGGGTATGCAAATAATATGGATCGTAACTGGTTAATGAGGCGCTGACATGAATATTCAGTGCCTAATTAGCATAATGGCAGCCCGTCACACTTCAAAAGTGCTGCTTTCGAAATGCAAACTGGCCGTGTAGACATGGGCACTTTGAAATAAACCATAGACTTCAAAATCTGAATAGGGAGCAAGGGAATTTCGAAGTCTGAAGTGCCCATAGCTACATAGCCAGTTTGCATTTCGAAAGCAGCACTTTCAAAGCACAGCAGGTTGCCATTATGCTAATGAGGTGCTGAATATTCATATCAGTGTCTGATTAACCAGTTCTGATTCATGTCATTTACACGTCCCTTCTGAAAGGCAGGGGTATGTGTAAACATGGCCTTTGTGTGTAGATGCGCTATTTCCAAATAAGCTATTCTGGAAAATCTCTTCTGGAATAGCTTATTTCAAAATAACACTTTTGTGTAGACATAGCCATTAACTGCACTATTTCTTAATTGGCCATACAAGCTATTTTTGATACACTTGGGCAACACCCCCTTCTCGGTGGCTTCTGCAACACTTCCAGCCTGGGGCATGAATCTGGGTCTCCCACATGGCATGGGCTGAGAGGCAATATGATTGTGTTGGCCTATGAGCTCTCCCTGCTGTAACGTCAACGACTCTTCGGAGTGACTCCTTTACATGAGGCTTTTCTGCCACTGTGTCACCCAAGTTGATTTTAATTAACAAAAAATAGTGCAAAGCTGTGGCATGGAACTATACACTGGTGCATTTGTCTGGATATACAGTCACAAAATGCCTTTTCCCCCTCCAGTTTATGCCCCTCGGATTCTCAGGTTCTAGAATATTCTGTTAGCGCTGTGAACCCTGCAATGAGCCAAATATATCTGTCTTTTACAGCAATCAGTAGAGATATATTAGGAACAAATTGTAGCCTGTAAGCAGATCACTGATTCTACATCCATTTTCGGTATGTGCAAGACAGCTGAGCAACTGCTTACAGTGAAACATGGTATAATAGTATCATTTTCTGAAGTGAACTCTTATGGCTATTCTAATCCTCTCAACCATGTCCATGCACAGAAACCAATCTTTTTAAGGTAGAACCGAAGTTTGTAAAATACCCCTTCATCGAAAGCACAACAAATTATTTGATGGTAGAAAATGAAGAACATCCACTTGTAATCTGTAAGTTTTGTGGACAGAAAAAGTACCGTGCACACAGTATTAGTATTCTGCAAAGTGATCAACAGCCTCAAACTTCAACAAAGGTTTTTCAGACCTAATCAGATTACCACAGATCCCTACAGTTATGCCAAAGTTTAGCTTCTCTCAATATGCTAGGTTGAGATAACAACTTCAGCTCAATCCCACACATCATTTGAGTTGTTTCTAAATATGGACAGGTACTGAAATATGTAACCCACTCTCTCAAAGATGCCACAGAGTAACAAGCCAGTAATCCTACCCTCCTGACACACAAAAACATCTGGGGCAGATATTTACTGCCTGGGCCAAAGACGTGCAGAATAACACATGCTGAATTTAAAAACAACCATACATGACAATCTATGATTTGTTCTCAATCTGTGTTAATGTTCTCTTTGCAGAACCTTTGCTCATTAAGATCTTCTGCTGATACTGCAACAGACACACTTGCAAAAAATGTTCACCCCTGCCCTGTGATAAGCCCTTAATTCCAGAAGTGCATAAAATGAGTATGGGACTGGGAACTCAGTAAGATACACAGGAATTATTCCAACCTTCCTTTGGGCTCGCTGACAGAATTTCAACAAGTACATCCCTTGAAGTACATCACTGGATCTGTATATATGTTCCAACAGGATACAAGTTAAAAATCTTCAAATATTTAAGTGTAAAATGTATCTTGGGATCTATGCTGCCACTACAGAGACACGTGGGGAGTAACTTCAGGCTGTTTGGACTTTGCTGAGAGCTTAACAGCTCTCAAAACAGTTTTTTTTTGTTTTCCAGGGAGGAGTTCATTAACTGTACATGATATTCTATAATGCCCCATTTGTTTATACTCAAAGGAGGCAGAATTGGCTATAACTTATGAATATGTGTGACAGCTACTCACAGAAGAGTACCCCCAAGCCATACTCAAAGTGACTATGAATCTCAGGTGAGGTCACAATGATAAAACCTTTAACTTTTTTTATTGGGAGTTTTGCACTTAACCTTGGAAAGATTAAATTTTTCTTGGTAAGTGATTACTTCACCATACACACACATACCCTACACAAAAACATCTCTATCAGTAACAATCCAAATTTACAGCTTGGCAACGTAAGAAAGAAAAATGATGCTCAGGAACTAAGGCTGTGGCCACACTTGCCCAAAACTTCAAAATGGCCATTGATTACTAATGAGGCGCTGAATTGAATATTCAGCGCCTCACTAGCATTAGGACACTTCCAGCCGTGGCACTTTGAAAGCAGCACTTCCAAAAGCGCATGGCTCGGCACAGCTACACAGGAGTCCTTTTTGAAAGGACCCCGCTCCTTTCGAAATCCCCTTATTCCCCTGAGGGAGGAGTTGTCAGGCAATAATTATTTAATGACAGTAGACTCTGAGATTCAAAAATTCAAAACCTTGTATCTGTTAAAATACAAATGGTCCACGTCACATATCAAAATATACAAAAGAAAGATCCTTAAATCAGACTCTTAGGCTGTGGCCACACTTGGCCAAAACTTCAAAATGGCCATGCAAATGGCCATTTTGAACATTACTAATGAGGTGCTGAATTGAATATTCAGCACCTCATTAGCATTAGGATGCTTCTGGCAGCGGCACTTCGAAAGCAGCGCTTTTGAAAGTGCGCGGCTTGGTGCGGCTATACGGGGGTCCTTTTCGAAAGGACCCGGCTCCTTTCAAAATCCCCAGGGGAATAAACACCACTCTGTCACCAGTCCCTGATGCCTCAAATGTTTGAGGCATCAGGGTCTGGTGACAGAGGGGCTTTTTGCTGTCCGGGGCACACCCACATGGCCTCTTTACTGTCAGCACCCACCTCTGCTGAGACCAAGCTCTTGCGTGGCTATGCTAATGAGCTGCAGGACCATGCTAATGAGCAGCCATTTGCAATTTTGAGGCTGTTCATTAACATGGACCTTCTGGGAAAGCTGCGCTGTGTAGACCCAGCCAAAGAAAAGACTGCTATGATGAAAGGGATTACTGTGGAGCTGTTTCAGCATTCATAATTAGTTTGCCCCCCTTAAGGTTTCTATTATGTGGCCTGATCCAACATCCTTTGAAATTAATGGAAAGACTTCTACTGATGTCAAAGAGTGGCAGAGGCAGCCCTACAATGTATATTTTTTTGCAACTGTACATATTAGGAATACTAAGGAAGTTCATCTGTCCAACATTTACCTAAAGGAAAACATAAGGAGAAAGGTTAACAAGGGATGTGAGGACACTAAGCCAACAAAAGTAAAATTTGCTAGTAAATCAGGAAAAGAAATTATATTCTTCCACATGAAAAATGCAAATGAAAACAAAACTTTTTTGGTCCATTTTTGTTGAAAAGATTTTGACTGCAACTCTCTCATAATGAATGTTGATGGCATTGTTCAGGTTACAATGCTACAGTCTGATTCCTAACTGTCTTGCATCCTGAACAGTCCCTAATACTGTGTGTCTACTAGGTATAAAACACTATCAGGTCAGAATAATAGCATTTTACATTTACTTCTCTCTCATGCAACTAACTATGCAAGATATTGAGAAAAGGAGACTCAAGCCCCTTTCTATTTTTTCTCTTTTTACTCTCAACCCCTCATTTTGTTTATATTGAGCCAAAGGAAACAGTGACTAAATTGTCTCTCCAGTTTTCACTTTATCTGCCTGTAGTACACTTGTGCACTGTTGTTTGAAATATTCTCTTCCTTAATCAGACCTTAATTACCCAAACAGAAAGGGGCCACAGGATGTATTAAAATCCTATGGTCACTGGCTTTGAAAATTCCTTGTTTTTCCTAAAACACTGGGAAACGACTTCACTTCAGATATAGATAGCTGCGGGGTAATTGACTTACACAGGTCTGTTTCTAAAACAATAAATCATAAATAAAAGTAGAAAGGTTGGAAAGCAACTCCTCGTTTCACATGGCAATCATTCCTTTTAACAGTTTTGCAATGTAGTTCAACCTACATACATCATTCACTTACAGAAAAAAATATGTGCTCTATAAATACAGTACAGCACTGAATAGCTTCATATTCTCAAGTCAAACTAGGTGGGATTATCCCTACATCTTACCAGGTGGATAATAACTATTATTTCTTTCCATCCACAAGTAGATAACAAAGCTAACAGAACTTAGATTTGAGTTGGATGTCATTCAAAGCAAGGAATTGAACTAATCACAATTCAATTTCAACTTGCACCAAAAAGTGACTATATTAAGGAGGGAGTTATAGATGTTCCGTGCAGCAGATTAAGACTGTTATCTTAACTGCTCAAGGCAATTTCATTCCAGGAAATTACAGTTTCAGATCCCTTTTTACAGCAACGTCCATACAGGTCTGTAGCTGATATTCAGGTAAACCAGATGAAGTGCAGTGAATTCAACTGGATAATACCAATATGATACTATAGTCACAGGCAACTTAGCCACTGTGTTCCCCCTCATGACAGGGTACCCAGTCGCCAACCTGCAATACGATTCAGAATACCAAAGACCAAGAGTTATTGTGATATAGTATTGTGTGTCCTTTTTGAGGTGGGGAAAGATTTACTGGCTATTTTTCAGGACATCATTAATGATAATCACAAAACAAATTCACAGTACAGTAGCTGGTATTATACTTCATTCTTCAGCTAATTACTTAAACATTGAATATATTACCACATTACCTACCCTCTAGGAAGTCCACCTTCTGAAGCCCTTCGTTTGAGATTTAATTTATGCATCTCAGCCATTTCCTTTAGAGTCTCTGCTGAGTAAAGGCCAATGGGGTTGTTATATTGCCTTGCAGGGCTCAGCTGGTGTTTAGGACTACTGCCATCAGTGAACACAGGGCTTAGTTTTGCACCTAGGTTATTCTTTGCAGGAGAAATGTCAGGTGTCACAGACAGAGAGGCCATGGAAGTTCTAAGTGCAGTAGTCTTTAAGAGGGAAGAGCTATTTGAACAGCTGATCTCTTGCTTGCTGAGGTAGCCTGAAAATGTTCCATTGGTAGCTAAAACACTACCCAAAGGCCCAGTCGCTGTGCTAGTTAGAGGACTGAAGGTTGTTCTGTTGCCATTGATTTCCAAAGCAGGGTCCTGTAGCAGCAAACATGCAGGCCAAGAAAAGAAAAAAAAAGAGCAATCATAGAACACATGCAAAAAGAATATATCTGTATCTATCGCTTTCAGCGTATATCTGTACACTTGTGAGCAAGAGATAGGCGGCTGAGGTAACCACCTTTTCGCTAAAGCAGAATATTCATTTAATATTCTCCCTGTAAAGCGAGACTACACACGGAGGCATTTTTTTTAGGTGAAACATACGGTTTTAAATTTACTGACAAGAGTTTCTGTTATTAGCTGAAGATATATATATTATTTGATAGACTATATCTTCCATTCATTCCTGTGATAATTAAGGAAATGTTGAGTGTTTTGAGGTTGGTTCTATTGGAGGCAATAATATAAAAGTAGAAAAATCTATGCTATTCTCTACACATGTAAGAGCTAATGTTTCTGAAATCACACTGTTCAATTTTTCACAAACAGTCCTAAAGTTAACAAAGCCCACACACAGCATTGTTCTAACAGGCTCCAGGGCATGCTAACAAGGCCATGCAATATGGTTAGCAAGTAGGCTAAAAGAACTCAAGAAGGCATATTAACTAACAAGTAGTTTCTCTTTTTATTCATGAGCATGATTTCCATTGAAATGAATGGAAGTTAAATAGACATAGAGTATAAAATTTCACCCTAGGTCTATAATCCCACTTCTGTGATTTGGGTATATTTTTTCAAGCTAAAACAGTAGGGAATACTTATTGCCTTTGTCAAGAAGCCCTCCCAACACCAGACATATGGAAGATGTCGTGGTGGTGCCTACATTAGAAATACATCTTAACTTTCAAATCTCGCCCTGGAAGACAATAGGAAACTATACTTTTGTTAAATATTTCAATAAATGGTTTCCTAATAATGCTGCAAAATGCAATTAAATAAGGTTAATATTGAGACAGGAAATAATGACATTTTCAGTAGCACATTCCTTAAAAAGCACAAATTCTCTACAGGTGTAACACCACATAAGTCAGTAGGAATTGAGGGCAACCACCATGTCCCAGGAGATACAAAACACGTGGCAGACATACACCTTTTGATCGAACTCAATTGCCTGTATTTCCATCCAAGTAAATAGCTGGCTCATTGTGGTGTTACCGGAACTAGGACATTTCTAAATTTTCTTTGAGAAATCTTTCTGTTTGCTAGCAGCGAGGGCTGCAAAGAGATTAAAGATGAAAGATATTACAGAGCAAGAGAAAAATGGTCTGTTGTCATGCTCAAAGGCATTTTAAATTTTTGTAGTCTCTAGGGCTCCACTACCTAGTTATTCTGAAATAACAGCAGTTATTTCAAAATAACTGAGCTGTCGTCTAGACTACGCACATGCTATTTTAAAATAATTTTGAAATAATGGGTGGATTAATCTGAGATTGGTAATTCCTCAAGGTGAGAGGAATAATGCCTATTTTGAAACAGGCACTACTGAGACACAGAATAGTGCTATTTTGATACAAGCCATAACGGGCTCCAGTGGCTATGGACCCAGAAATGCTATTTTGAAATGCATTTGGTGTGTGATTGTGTTATTTCAAAATAACATCTGTTTGAAAATATCGTATTTTGAAATAGGGCTGCACGGTAGCCCTAGCCTTTATTTTCTCTTTAATTTGAAATAAAAACCCATCAGTATTGAAGTCCGTGGCTTTCCGACCTGTGTATGAAAAACCTGAGTCAGAAAGCAACCACACCAGTGTTCAGCATGTCTTTGTTTTCAAAATGCCCAACTCACCGTGCCCCTGTTTTGCTAGTACATGAAAGCGAGTGCCAATACATCTGCTCTCTTTAATTTTTTAGCCTGGCCTGAACCTCAGCACAACAGTTGAAATTCTCCTCATGGAAGAGTTTTTCTGTCATGAAAAATGGTGTATCAAAGAGTAATCAACATAATTATTATATGTATAATTATAACACTTTGGATCTTTAGGCATGGGTGAGAGCCCAGATGAGCTAGAAGCGCAGAACAAAAAAGATGTTCCCTGCCCCAAACAGCTTACAATTTTTAGTGCACTTGCCTCTTGTAGAATCCTTTTCTATACTTCAGTTGTAAGCTGTCTTTTTTCCTTGTTTGTTTATACGATCTGAATGAAACAGGACAGCAGTAGACATTTTTGGGCATAGATAAAGCATCTGAATGGGGAATTTGTGGATTTCTTTGTGTGTATGTGATCTCAACTTGCAATTTATTTCAGACATTTAGAGTTCTGGCTTACAACTAATTTACACTGCCCCCAATTCAGTGCAGGAGAGGGGGCATTTTCCCCTCACTCTTGTGCATGTGGGCACAAGGAAGCCATAATTAACAGCTATGCATGCACAAGATTGGGATAAAAGTCAGTACTGGTGCCAGGACTAAAAAGGGATATAGTCCCTTCAGCAGCAAAGGCCAGGAATGCTACTTCAGATTGGAGCTGAAGGCTAAACCTTTTAAAAGGTCTTGAAGGATCCTAAGGCCCTCAGTGACCACTGGGGGCACTGTGTCCCTACAATACTATGATGGTTTACCGGGTCCTATTTGGACACCACAAATGTGCAACTCCACTGACGCCTATGGGGTTACAGAGGATGTAAGCCTGAGCAGAATTTGGCCTTCCGACTGCAATTTACAGAGTAGGTAACAGTATCATTGTCCATGAATATTAGTTACTCATGCTGAGTCTAACTGTCCGCTGTTATGGTGGCTTTCTGATGTGATGCCATTGAGGCAGTGGAAACTGATGATCTTAATAGTGTACTTCAAACTACTGCTTTTTAAATATTTTTGTCAATTTTTTCTGAAGATATAGTATTTGTAATGAATTGTACTCTTCAGTCTGTAAATAACCTTTGATAATTGGCCTACTACAGACTTCAAAGTATCATTAAACAAATAAAAACTAGGATTTTCACCTAATTATATATATATATATTTTAAAAGAGGGACAAAGGCACGATGCTTTCTCAAATAATGAATCACTGATTACATGGATGCTCTCCTTCCGCATGCTTTACATCCTGGCAGGCAGGAAAAATCAAGGCAAAACATGTACAACCAATAATAGAAGGACCATGTAGCATTGATTGGCACTAGCGATACAGAAAAACAGGACTCCTTCCCCTCATCTCTGATACACATAAATGTACAAAGGAAGGCAGGGGGAAATTATTAGCTGGCATTAGCGTGAGCTCTAGAACAGAGAAACACATTTTTAATCAGTAAAAAGCAGTTATATACTTTTTCACAGTACTGTAGATTGAATGGGGATTCCAGAAAAGGAAATATTGTAGGTAAAGGGACAGAAAATGAAGTTTGGTGGGGATGCCATTCTTTAACCTTTGGGGGAATTTTATTTACTATTTGTATTCTAGCTACTTTACTCCATATTGATATTGATCTGTTGTAATAGATGACTACTGGCATAGGAAAACAGAACTACAACCTTTAGTTAACACGAGAAAGCTGGGGGCCATGGTAGCACTTGATATTTTAAAGTTAATACTACAGGAATTTTTCGCACTGAGGTTAGTTTGATCGGTAAAGGGGACATACAGGGATATGCACTTTCAGCATCAGTATAATTGCCTAAAAGAACCATTTTCCACTGATCAGCTTCTTTGGCTTTTTCCTCTCATGAAAGATAAGTAGTGACTTTGTTCACTCATAAGAGCACATTTTAGATTAAATAATTGCTCTTTTTGTTTCAGTATAAGGGCAAGAATAGACCAATGAAGGAAAAATTCATTGCAGTTCTGAAATCATACTGGCAGGCTTCTGAAAATTACCATCTTTTAGGATTATAGGTAATGAAACTGCAGGTAGTCTACAGTGACTAACATTTCCTCGTTCCCCATTTCATTTCACTCCATCAAATTATCCCTGTGACTGGAAAAAGGAGCTAACATTTTCATCTCTTCAAGTCTGATGTTACCTTTCAGCTGACCAGAAGAGGAGGCTCTAACACTGGCCACTGACTTCTTCTCTAGAGAAAGATGCTGTCACCCTTCTACTTGCAGAAGTCAGACAGATGGATTCTAATTTCCCAACGTAATGGTGAGATACACCACATTAGTGAATCAGATAAAAATGATGATGCAGAAAACAGAACATTTAGGGATGGAAGGGGTTTATTATGAAGCATTAGATGAGTTCACTCTCTGTTCTCAGCAATACTTTTTTTTTTTTTTAAATCTTCCTAATATTTGTCTAACTTCTTTAGGGGCAGAACATTCCCCTTCACCTGTGGGAAAAGCAGGGAACCTAAACATGGGTATCAATGGCTTCCAGAGTGGGAGGTACCAAAACAGTAGGCCAATATGTCAACTTGTTCCACTTTCATTCTCACTACAAAAAAAAACATCTCTATGGGCTCTGTATGGGTTTAGGATTGTGGGATGGGAGGGATGAATCAACTGATCAAAAGCAGACAATCAACATTAACTCACATTGATTCATTCCATGGTATAAGCGCCCCTATAGTACAAAGGTGGGCCTCAAGGGGCATCAGACATCAAAGGACACACAGCAGGGTGCTGTCTTAATACGTTATGGGTATGTCTATACTACAAGAAAGATTGACACTGCCATAGTCCATCTTCTGGAGTTCAATTTAGCACACCTGGGGGAAACATGCAAAAATCAAATTTACAGGGTGCCTTCATTGATCGTGTTACTTCTGCCCCCCCATTAGGAGCAAGGGACGTCGATGGGAGTGCAGGCTCCTGTCGACCAGGCTTAGTGGAGATGGAACAGAAGTCCGAATTAAGGTACATCAACTTTAGTTATGTAATTAACGTAGCTGAAATTGTGTATCTTACTTTGACCTTCCCCTGTAGTGTAGACCTGGTCTACGAGACTTCACTGTTAAGCATTCAAGTCAGGAAGTATAAAAGCTAATGTTAACTCTGACCATTGGGGTACAGTCTTTAAATTAGAATATTATATAAATTCTTTGCACATCTGCAAGAATGACTATAAGACTTTAGAAACATAAATTAATTTATTATAACACTCATATTAATGGGCTAGTTGTTACTATCACTACATCACCGACTGATGTGGCACATCAGGAACAGCGCGAGCTCTCCTATTTTGTTTCTTATTCAACAAGATCCTCCTTCCTCCAACTGTGATGTCTGGTTTATTTTAGGTACAAGTTCCTAGTGTTGTAGAATACACTGTTCAAAAGCACAAGCAGGTCCAGATTCTGAGTGGGACTTTGAGAGCTACCACAATACACATATTAAGTAATATTTTTATATTGTCATATTTCATGAATAGCACAAAATGTGATCATATAAATAAACATAATATCATAATACCTCAACACAAGGGACAGAGTTTACGCTGTGTGCTGAGCCTGCAATTTCATACTTCCTGACCCGTAGTTGCTTAATTTTGAACCCTAACATTGTTACCCTACCCTCTTTTCCTACACCTTGAATGACTTCTAAATCACAAATACTGTCAATGTTGGATATATCCTTCTATTTGTCCAAATACCTCATGCCTAGAGCTGTGCAGACAGCTTCACTTAATTCTCAAATGATTCATCTTGCTGAGAGTTGTTTGATAAGCAAAAAGTGAAAATGGCTACCAAAAATCGAGCATATGTTCCCTCCAGCAGCCCCAGAAACCAGTTGGTCTCACATATAGACATTCACATAAATGTAGCTCAAAACACACATTAGCTGAAGAAAATGAGGAAATAATGGGTTCCACTGAGAGGATACAGGAACATTGCATCCAGTCAGAAAAAACTGTTGACTGCATTTTTCAATAGGCAGAGGCTGCACCTAATATGAGTTCTTATACTAAAACATTATCAGCTGTTATCAGAAGTTGAAAACAAACACATGCACGCAAATCAACAGAAATTATAAAAGGGTCAGCAGACGTAACATACAAGAATGTGCATGATTCATGTCAGCCACTGAACTTACATGCACAAACAAGAGTCCTTAGCTGCATGCATGATCCCCAAACTGGAGAAACTACCTCTGCAAGCGAGAGAGGAGAGCTTGGTATTGACAATTTTGCACTGTAGCCACTTGGTCTCTGGGAACACTACTCTCCTCAACTGGAACTAGAGACCTAGAGGTGAAAGACTGACTGAGTCTCTTTGACCATCCCCCAAAGCAATCAGTCCTCCAACATTAAGGCTATTCTCAAATTACTTTTAATGTAACAAAATTTTAACAAAGCTTTATTTTAACAATATATTTACGGTAATGCACCTTATCTCAATATACATGAAATCTTGGTTTATATCAACAAGGTCTTTTTATACCACGTTTGAGATCTCTGCTTTAGCGATTCAAACCTGCCATAATTCCCTCCCAAAACACACTTAAAAGAGGACTCCTTTCAGCTACTGAACTCATTGACAATTTCCCTCTATGCTTTATCTTGCATGCATCTTCTACAATCCTCCAAGCCCACCATGACAGAGACTCAACTCCCTCACAATCCCTGGATGTACATCGGAACCCCAGGCACCTTCCTCCAAGATGTGTACCATCATTCACCCCAACTACATGAGTCCCCAGATATCCTCAGATAAGCACTGTTAGATGACTTGCAACTGCCAGTTTCTTTCCAGTATCACCTTGGATGAATACCATGACCAGAGATGAAAGCGAGTGTACCTTGTTGCACATCTCTGGCAAGAGCTGGCTGAATTGCAACAAAAGTCAGCAAGGAGCTATTTAAAGAGCTGGCAGGGACCTGGGTTGCAATGAGACCATACTTGTAAGAAATTTTAAGCTACTTTTACCCCAAATCACAACCCTAAGTCCTGCCAGAAACACCACCCACACAACAGTAACATTTCCATTCCTAGGTGCCACTAACCATGCACTGTACTCCCAGCAAGGAATCTCACTGACTTTAAAAGTGAGATATACATATCTCATAGAACTGGAAGGGACTGTGAGAGGTCACTGAGTCCTGTTCCCTGCACTCACAGCAGGAACTATCACCATGCCTCACAGTTTTTTTTTAAATTGAAACCTGCTCTAGAATCTCAAAAGGCCCCCTTGAGGATTGAGTTCACAACCCTGCATTTACAAGGGCAATGCTCTAACCACTGAGCTATTCCTTCCCCTTGACTCACAATTGTGAGAAGCCTCTTTACAACACTTGGAAATGGGATAAAAACCACATCTCAGCTCCAGGAAAAACCCCTAGTGAACACCAGCAATAAGTACACATCCAACCTCCTCCCTCACCTACAGGATGCTCAGTTGTAAGGTAACGTGCACCTAGAAACCAAATCTCTGTGCTTTGGCAGTCGACGATCTTTAATTCCTTTAACACTATGAAGAGTTACAACAGAAAACACAAGGTGAGCTGACGCTCCAGCAATTATGTCAAAGGTATCTTTATGACTTTTTAAAATCATCATTATTTTAAAGAATCCATAATAATATGCCTTTAACCACCCTTTCCCCCTTCTTATATATTTACCAGATTGACACAATTGTGGTAAGGTAAGTGATTATTTAGGAGGTTTTAAAATTGACATTTGTCAGACATAAACAATAGTTAATTTTGGATTTATCAAAACGTGATCTCTTGAAACTAGCTCTGGAGCTACACAGACCCATTACAGCCATGCAAATGCTCGTGAGAGTCAGTGGGTCATGTTGAAATCTTGGAGAAGTTCTAGTACATGAAGAGACAGTTTACACAGACGCTCAGGTTGCTTTGGAGATTAAACATTCTGCAACAATTTCTTTTCAAGGAAATAGAGAACAAAACAGTGACAAGTGCTAAACAGAAGAATGGAACGTTCTTCTTTTCCATGAGAAGTCACAGTGATACTCCATATTTCGCCTTGAATAACCTTCTGTCCCACAACATAAAAATGTCTAGTATGAGAAGAGCCAGACATTTCCATTATCTTTCTTGGGATGAAGCAAGTAGATGTACACTTTGACTCTTCTTCCTTTCCCCCAGTGCCCTCTGTACTCTTCAGAAAGACAGGGGAGCAATTCCCTGCAGGGTAAATTTTTACTATTTCTTCTTTCAATGCCCAAATATCTATGCAATTATGTTCTGACTTTATCCCAAAATGGCCAAACAGGTTCCTTTCAACTGTTGACAAAATTAATAAATAAATAAAAGCCAAACATTTCTTCCCAGGATGATACCTTCTATGCCAGATTCAACATGCCAGGTGCTGCTACAGAGAAGACACAAACAGCCTGAGCTCAGAATTTGGAATGCACAATATTTATAAGAAAGGTTGAAGCTGACATGTACACTTTGTTAGTGATCTGGGATCTGAAATGGTTTGTAGTGTTTCAGATTTTGTGTGTGTGTGTGTGTGTGTGTGTGTGTGTGTTAAATTAGCCCTCACAGAATTGGTATGCTTTATAGTATGCCATACTTCTCTGCTTATTCAAGTAGGGGGAACACAGACTGGGCACTGGTAGTCCTGATTTCCTCTACACTGCAGTACCAATGCACTAAATAGAATCATAGAGGTGTATGACCTTAGTAGGTCATTTAATCCAGTGCCTTGCACTCAAGGCAGGACCAAACCACAGCTAGACCATTCCTGACAGGTGTTTGTCAACCCCAGGGGTCAGCAACCTTTCCAAGGCAGATTGCCACATTTGACCTTTTAACCTCTATGTACAGTCCGAGTGCCGGTAATACTTTTTGAAGTCACTAATAGTCCTACTTACAATATCTTTATTAATAAAGAAAGAGGCAGAGACTTACCACTTAGGTGGCTGCTGGTAGCATTAGTTCTTTTATTATTCTGCAGGTGGCATGGCTTTGAGCAAGCTCCCAGCTGCATGGGGGAGGAGTGGGACTGAGCTTCCACCTCACATGCCAATGAAAATCAGCTCACATGCACTCTTAACACCCATGCCAGGGGTTGCTGACCCGTGGTCTAACCTGTTCTGAAAAACCTCCAAAGACAGAGATTCTACTACCTTGCTAAGCAATTTGTTTCAGCACTTGACTACACTGACAGTTAGGAAGTTCTTCCTAATGTGCATCTTAAACCTAATTGCTGCAATTTAAACCCATTGTTTCTTCTTCTACCTTGAGAAATTAAGGAGCACAGTTGTTCACTCTCATTCTTGTAACAACCTTTCATGTACTTGAAAACTGTTAGCACGTTATGTCAATGGTAGTGACAAAAGGGGTAAAAATCAAGGGTGATGTAAGGCAGAAGAAGTTGGTAAAGCTTTTGTTTTAAACAACTAAATCATCCACACTATGGTATTTGATGATGATGGGGTCTTCAACTACTGAGACATCTGCTGGGAATATAACACAGCAGGGCCTAGATTATCCAACAATTTGACTGTATTAGACATGACTTTTTATTTCAGATGGTGGAGGAAGGTACTAGCAAAGAGGCTGTCCTACATTTGATTTTGACAAATAGAGAGAACCTGGTTGAGAATTTGAAAGTGGAAGGCAGGTTAGGTGAAAGTGGTCATGAAATGGTAGAGTCCATGATCCTAAGGCATGGTAGGAAGGAGAACAATAAAAAATAAGAAGAGAATGGATTTCAAAAAGGCAGATTCTACCATACTCAGGGAGTTGGTATGTAAGATCCCATGGAAAACAACTCTGATAGGAAAAACAAGTGAAGACAGCAGGTTTTTTTTCAGAGAGGCATTATTAAGGGCATGAGAGCAAACTATCCCACTTCATAGGAAAGAGGGGAACTCTGACAAGAGACTACCCTGGCTTAACCAGGAGATCTTAAATGATCTAAAAATAAACAAGAGTTCTACAGAAGTGGAAACTCAGTCAGAGTACAATGGATGAAAATAAACAAACAACAAAGGTATATACGGAGAAAATTAGACAGGCTAAGGCACAAAATGAGATCAAACTACTGGAGACAAAAAGGGTAACAAGAAAAAATTCTACAAACACATCAGAAGCAAAAGGAACAGCAAGGACAGAGTAGGCCTCTTACTTAATGGTGTGGCTGGGGTTGGGGGGAGGACAATAGCAGAAAACGTGGATATGATGGGGTGCTTAATGGCTTCATTTTTTTTTATTTTCCCCAAGAAGGGTGTTGGTGATTTCATGCCCAATATAAGGAATTCCAGTGAAAATGAGGTAGGATCAGAGCCTAAAATAGGGAAAGAACAAGTTAAACATTAGTTAGACAAGTTAGCTCAGAGCTGTCCAACATGTTCGCCACATATGGCGAGTAGGACATTGAGTTGTGGTGAATACAAGGGTAGCCAATCCATGGCTCTTAAGCAACATGTGACTCTTGGAGCCTTTAAATGCAGTTCCTCCTGAGAGCCGCACGCAGGGAGTGCCGTCTGCCCTCTCTGTGTGCATGCCCCACTGCTTGGTGGGAAAAGTGCATGGCAGCAGCAGTGTTGCCCCCGCTTGCAGCTTCAGTGGCAACCCTGGTGCCAGCTCCAGCAGTGGCTCTGATTATGTGGGCTTGGCTCTGGGGGAGGGCATTTATTTGGAGCAGAAGGGGGGTTGGGAGTGTGAATAATGTGGTGAATATGGACAAAATGATAACCTCAAGTGTGGCGATCTTTGAATTCATATTGGACACCGCTGAGTTAGATATCTTCAAGTCAACAGAGCCTGAAAAAATGCATGCTAGAATACCCAAGGAACTGACTGAGGAGATACTGTTAGCTGTTATCTTTGAAAAGTCCTGGACTACAGGAGAGATTCCAGAACAAATAGAGTGCCATTCTATAAAGAGAAAAATAAGGTCAAACAAAGAATTAGAAGCCAGTCAACTTCTGAACCTAGAGAGACAATGGAACAAATAATTAAGCAACCAAATTGCAAACATCAAGAGGATATTAAGGTGAGAAGTGACAGTGATCATAGATTTGTCAAGAACAAAATTGTGTCAAGTCAACTGATAGCTTTCTTTGAAAGAATAAGAAGTCTAATGGACGGTGAGTGGTGGAGCGGGGGGAAGAATGGTAAATTTAGTACAGCATGACTTTAGTAAGGCTTTTGATGCCATCTTATGTGACTTTCTCATAAACCAAGGAAACGCAATATAGCTGTAATAAGGTGGATGTATAATTGGTTGGAAAAACATTCCCAGAGTGTAGTTATCAATGGTTCACAGTCATGCTTTAAGAGTAGAACAAGTGGAGTCCTGCAGGGATCAGTTCTGGGTCTGGTTCTGTTCAGTACCTTCATTTAGGCTACCTCTACACCAACTAGGGAAGATAGACCGCTTAGGTTCAGTCTTCTGGGGCACCATTTCAGCATGCGCAAAATGGCACATTCCAGGGTCAGTGTTGACCCCAGAACTTCTTGCAAGCCTCCAAGGATTCAGAAAGGTCAACGGGAAGCATGCTTCCCACTGACCTTCTGCCTCGAAGACAGCTGCGGAAGTTAACATCTGCAAAGTCAATATTTGGTATGCAACTGGCGTACCAAAAATCGCATAGCAGCCGGATTGTTTAGCTTGGAAAAGAGAAGATCGAGAGGGGATAGGATAACAGTTTTCAAGTATATAAAGGTTGTTACCAGGAGGAGGGAGAAAAAAAAATTGCTCTTAACCGCTGAGCCTAGGACAAGAAGCAATGGGTTTAAATTGCAGAAAGAGAGGTTTATGTTGGAATTAGGTAAAACCTGTCAACTGTCCAACTGTTAACCACTGGAATAAACTGCCTAGGTAGGTTGTGGTATCTCCATCATTGGAGATTTTTAAAGAGCAGGTTAGACATATTCCTGTCAGGAATTGTCACTCTAGACAATACTGAGTCCTGCCATGAATGAAGTGTGTCACAGGGGCCCTCCACGCTTTATGAAAATTGCCCTGTGAATACGGATAACTTAAAAATGTTTTATGCATAACTGGTCATGCAACATCAATTTTAATGTTACAATCTACTGAATCTGTACATCTTATTTTTATGCATGTTTCCTTCTTCCATGTGAAGTTAGACATATGAAGTGTGAATCTGGTTTGAATTCTAAATGTGCTAATGAGGGCCATTAATGATACTTTAGGAACTTACTCAGACCAACAACCTCTGAATGATCTTGCTTGCCAGAGGAGTAGCTGCGTTAGTCAGTATCGTCACATATAGCAAGCAGTCCCATGGCACCTTAAAGACTAACAAGTTTAACTGAAACAGATTTCTGAGGGAAAAAAGGTTTATTACCTAATAAATGTGTTAGTTTTTAAGGTGCTACAGGTCTGCTAGTTACTTGTGTGTTCTGTAAGCCCAGACTGTGGTTGGTCCTGGAAAGACATGTGACCCCATGCAACCTAGTACAGTAAACCCTCAAAATGCAAGTTAACTGCAACTCAAAATCCCACTCCACCCCTAGCCCTGGTTCAACCACCCCCGCCCAAGCCCTGCTCACCATCCGCACACATCTTCAGCTCACCCTCCTCCCCACTCACGGCTCCAGCTCAACTCCTCCACTGGCCTCAAATCAAACCAAGCAAAGCTCTGTCTCAACCCCCCTTCTGTACACGGCTCTAGCTCAATTCTCTGTGCCCCGGTTCAAACCCCCCATGGCTCAGCTCACCATTGTAGCATAGCTCCAGCTCAACACCCTGTGCACAGTCCTGGTTCATCTCCCCCATGGCCCAGTCACCAACCCCCACACGTGGCTCTAGCTCAGCCCCCTGCCCTGGTTCAACGCCATACCATCCCTTCGCGACTCCAGCCCAACTCCATCTCCCGCCTCTCCTGCAGCCCTAATCCACCCCAGGCTTAACCCCCCTGCCCCTCCCATGGCTCTAACCCACCACCAGGCTTAACCCTCCTTAGCCCTTCCCAGCTACCCCTTTTCCACCCCCACAACCCACAACTTACCTTTCCAAAGGAGCTACAGGTGCTCTTACTGCTTCCCCAGCCGCAGAACATGCATTCTGCCAGGGAAAAAAAAGCCACCCCCAACTTACGTGAAATTCCAGTTATGCGAGGGTACGTGCGAAAGCAACCCTCACATAAATTGAGGGACTACTGCACTAGAATCCATCTTGAATCTTGCATTTTTCCATAAGGAGGGGGGAGACTGAACAAAGGGTTCCACACCCAGGAAAAGTTTATTTAAGGAATATGAAAAAAATTAGGCTTTTGTCTGGCCTTTGAAACTGCTTCACTCACCCTAAGAGAACACACAAGAAGAAACCTGAGGAAAAAATGATTCTACACAACTCTGGAAAAAAAGCTATAGACCCAGACCAGAGTAAAGATCACCTCTGGCTAGAAGTACATTATCAGATATAAGAACAACCGTTTAGAACAAGATTTTGCATTTAACAAGTTTCCTCGTATTGCATAATTAGCTAGTGTTTTTTGTTTATTTTCACTTAGTAACTTGTTTTGGTTTGTTTTCACTTGCAATCACTTAAATCCTACTTTTTATACTTAATAAAAACTGGTTGCTTATCTGTCCTTCATTGATTAAGGGGGCTGACCTGATGCGCTTTCTCTGTGTAAAACTTTTACACAGAGTAAGACAGATTTATTTGATGTTTTCGTCCCTTTTGTGAAGTTTTGTTTCTGGGTGCTGTAAATGGGCTTTATAGCTGAGCCCTCCCAGACCTGAAGTGGTTCAGCAGCTGTGTTGCTCTGAAGGAGCGGGTGGTAACCCCAGTTCTGTTCCTTGGCTGGGGGAGACCAAATCTTCTACTTCAGCAGGATAGGGAGGTGTAAAAACCCCAAAGGGCAGGAAGGCAGGCATTAGCAGCTTAATTAGCACACCGGAGAACATGCCAAAGGCGGTTTCTGCGATCTAACCATCACATGGGGACTAGACTATATCATCTTTTAAGGTCACTTTTGGTCCTGTGATTTTATGCCCACCATCTCAGACCTGAAGGGACAACTTCTCATATCTAGGTTTAAGTATATACATGCTTGCAACCATTCATAGTCTCTGGCAATCCTAGAGAGACTTCAGACAGTGGCTAACTTGTCAGTGAATGCCAGTGGTGATAATGGTTTCTGGACACATCTATCCTAGATGATGATGGAGTTAGTCCGTGGAACCAGTTTCCCCATCATTCACTGTTAATCTATGCATTAAATCATCCTCTAGTTTGTGGAGTGATGTTTATTAACTGGCCTGTCAAGAAGGCACAGTCACCAATACAACACATAAAATGCTCTAATCTCATCTAGTCTAGCCAATCCAATACATCATCAGTTGTAGTCAATTTTCAGCTGAAATAAGCCATATGCAAATAGGGTTTTTCCTCAAGAGCTTTGGAAAATGACCGTAATTTTGGGAAGCTTTGATACCTGCAACCTAGAAGAGAACAAAATCAAGAGAGTCAGAAATGTGCCAGGTGCTCAGAAAAAATTAGACCAGATACTGAGCACAGAAGAGCAGTTCCTCATAGTCAGCCAAAACAAAAGTTAATAAACATACGTTGCATTACAACCATATAACAGATTTGTCAAAGACAATTAACATTTGTCATGTGAGGGGAAAACTATTTTCTGCGCAGCATTAGATTGTTTATAAAAGTGTGCTAGTGATTTATGTTAGAGTCAGATAACAATTAGCACTAAAGAGACAATAAGCTACATTACCTTCTGATGGGGAATCACAGGCCTGGGAGAGTCAATTTTGGGTATGGATGTTGGAACTGGAACTGGGCGTTTAGATCTGGGGATCAAAACGTTTGGGAAAAAAAAGATTAATAATCAGAACAACCACATATCTGAATTTTGTAGATCCTTTTCAAACACATCTTTTATATTTCACTGAAAAATTACCCTTCATCCAGAAGGAAAGCCACATGTAGAATACAGTATATCATCTTATCAACAACCTATTTCCATCAATATCCAATATCTTGCCTTCTCTTTTTCGGGTAGCGTTACAATCCTAGAAGCTCAATACCCTACTTTAGAAAAATCTTGGAAGTCTGAGTTAAACTTTAAATTTTTAGTAACATTGGCAGGCCAAAGTATTCAAAAGTGACAAGAGAAATAATTTTGTGAAACTTTAGATTTTGGGTTCCTACAGCTAGATATACAGAACCTGGTTTTTTAGATGCTAATCACCTACAACTTTAGCGAAAGTCAATCTGAGCACCAAGTGGCCAGCACTTCTGAAAATCGGGTCCTTTGTGTTTTAAGATACACATCCTAAATCTGAGGACTCTCAAAATCAGAGGACACTTATGTAAATTTGGACCTTTAGCATCAGGTGACTGAACAGATTTTTGTAACTGACCACTTAAATTAACGTAGTGTGTCTTTACACAAGCACAGTCAACCCGTGGAACTCTGCTGGAGGATGCTGTGAAGGCCCAGACTATAACAAGCTTCAAAAAAGAACTAGGTAAGTTAATGGAGGATAGGTCCATCAATGACTATTGGCAAAGATGAGCAAGACTGGCATTCCTAGCCTCTTTTTGCCAAAAACTGGAAAGAGGCAACAATGGATGGATCACTCAATTAGCCCTTCTGTTCATTCCCTTGGAAATTTCTAGCAATGGCCACTGTCAGAAGACAGGACATTCGAGTAGCTGAACCCTTGTTCTGACCCAGTATGGCTGTTCTTATATTTCCCACATGAACTAAGGACCATCACAAACCACACCACTTTTTACTTCATCTGCAAGACACACTTTGACTTTCCTTCTCTAACACAAACACACAACATTTGGTACATTTAAAGAACAAAACCCTACCAAAAATCAAACTCTGTGCTACCCACACATTCCTTCTAAAAAGAGCAAGGGAGAGAAAATGAACCACGCTTGAAATATATTACTTATGCTACTTAATGAATTGCTAGAAGGTGTTCAGACACTACATTGATGGGGTTAGTTCAAGAACCTAGGGAGGATAGACTAGATTAGTTCCACGAAGTCTGCTCAGTAAACAGCGAGTGGTCAAAAACATGAAGGAAAATACCTTGACTTTATCAAAGCTTTTGATACGCTCTCCCACAACATTCCTTCCAGCAAGGTAAAGAAGTACGGATTGGATAAATGGACTGTAAGGTGGACAGAAAGATAACTAGATCATCGGGCTCAACAGGTAGTAATCAATGGCTCAGTATCTGGTTGGCAGTCGATATCAAATGGAATACCCCAAAGATCAGTTCTGGGGCCAGTTTTATTCTTTACTGATGACCTGGATGAGGGGATGGATTGTACCCTCAGCAAGTCCACAGATGACACTATGTTAGGGGGAAGACGTAGATACACTGGAGGGTAGGGTGTGGGTCCAGAATGACCTCGACTGGGCTAAAAGAAATCTGCTAAAATTCAGCGAGGCCAAGTACAGAGTCACGCACTTGGTACATAAGAATCCCAAGCACTGCTACAAGCTGTGGATTGCCTGGGTAAGCAGCAGTCATGGAGAAAGGGACCTGGAGATTACAGCGGATGAAAAGCTGGCTATGAGTCAACTATGTACCCTTGTAAGCAAGAAGGCTAATGGCATATTGGGTGCATTAGTAGAAACACTATTGCCATAACTAGGAAAGTGATTATTCTCCTTTATTTGGCACTAATGAGGCCAGATCTGGAGTACTGCATCCATTTCTAGGCCCCTATTACAGAAAGGATGTGGACACATTGGAGGGAGTCCAGTGGAGTGCAACACAATTATTAGGGGGCTGGAGCACCCAATATATGGAGAAAAGAGATTTAGGAGATAGGCTCTAATCAGTTGTGACAAATGACAGAACAAAGAGCAATGGTCTCAATATATAATGGGGTGAGGTCTAGGTTGGATATTAGAAAAAACTATTTCACTAGGAGGGTACTGAAGCTCTGGAATGGGTTACCTAGGGAGGTGGTATAATTTTCATCCTTGGAGGTGACAAAGGTGACTTGACAAAGCCTGGGCTGGGACGATTTAGTTGGGATTGGTCCTGCTTTTAGCAGGAGGTTGGATTCAATGACCTCCTGTGGTCTCTTCCAACCCTACGATTCTAAACACCTTGGTGTTCAAAAGAAGGAATAAAAACTAATATTATGCTGCCATTATACAGACTAACATTACAGTGATACGGATCATGTGGAGGCCTGTGTGTTCCCCGTCCACTGAGTATCTAATCTGATACACATACATGAACCACAAATATTCATTTCGGCCTCAGTGAACCGTAAAAATATTTTATGTCAGTTGCAGGATACATCAAGTAGTCAAAAAACACACACATACCCTTAATGCTCTTCTGCAAAACATTTGCACTGCAGCAAAAGGATTCATTTATTAAACTGTGCCATCATTTCCACCAAGGTGTATTCTCTTTTACTGCTACCTTGCCATAACGGATATCATTAATAAGTTGTACTATCTATTCTACACGACTGATATGCCATACTTGTCATTCATTATGCTGCCTCGCTGAGGCTTTTCTTTTATAGTAACTTTGCACAAACTTTCAAAGACACCAGAACCACTTCAAAATAAAAATGTACTTAGATGACTCTGCACTCAGCAACTCCAGCTCTAACATTTATCACAGACTTGGTATAGTTAGAGGTGGATGGGAGGGCAGAAGAGGTGAGGTCCCTTAATGGAAATGAAAACTCATGCACTTGTAGATGGTCATAGTCTCTAGATTCCTGGGCACTTTCTTCCTCAAGCCCGTCTTGCTGGATAGTCAAGTCTTAATAATTACAGTCTTCACTTGCTGTATTTTTTTTAAAGTGAAGAAACTGCCATTATGCAGTTTTGTATTGAAATATCAGGTCATCAATGGCAAAATTATTGTATTTACAGTGTTTCTCTTACTTGTTCCATAATAGAATCACACCGAAAGAATAAGTCACGTTTGATGTTTTTCTCTCTATGAGATGCACTTAAAACATGAGTTCAGTAGCTCTGCATCATTTATCCTTTGCTTTCACCTCTGTCACCAGGTTCAGTGGGGAGACGGTGACCATCTGTCCCATTTTTTGGTGGGACAGCCCCATATTTTGGGCACCAGGAAGGCGTCCTGACTTATTTTAACAAAGGGGCTAATTGCCCCTTATTCAGCCCCCTGATGGCATGTAGGCCCAACTGATGCAGCCACACCAGAGGGAGCCAGCAGGGATTCTGCCCTGGCCTGGCTGGGGCAGCCTCCAGGCAGCTGCCCCACCTCGTGCTATGGACCTGCCTTGTCAGCCGACCACACCAGTTTAAGAACCAGGTCACGGAGGAAGGGGCTGCAGGGCTGAGTCCCTGTTCCCCTCCACTGACCCCGGCAGGATCTAACCCAGCCAGACTGGTGGGCCCAGCTCCGCTCAGGCCCCAGGCTCTCGGGCGGGTAGGGCTGATGTCCCCACTCCTCCCCCACCCCCGACAGCCCACTGCCCTGAAGGCAGAGTAACTGCAGCTCCCAACAGAGGCAGGACTGAGGCATGGCAGACGGGGGCCAAAGTGAGTGCAGCTGGGCTTTGTGCTGTCCCCACAACGCTTCTCTGGGTCTGACCTAAGGGAGCAGCAGGGCCTGGCTGGGCTGGGGTTCTCCTGGCCTGGGGTGGATTTGGTGCAGGGGAACTAGCAGTGAGCTGGGGGTGGGGAGGCTGTGGTTGGGGGGGGCTGACAGTGAGCTGGGGGTGGGGAGGCTATGGTTGGGGGCACTGGCAGTGAGTGGGACCCCTCGCCTGGCCAGGGTACCTGCACTTCTCCCAGCCCCTGGGCAGCAGATGCTTGCAGCCCTCTCCCTGCTGTGCTCTGGCCACCCTGCACAGCAGCCCCGTTTGCACCCCCCCATCCACAGCTCAGGCTGGTTGGACAGCTGGGGAGCACCCCCCACCCCAGTGTATCTCCCTGTCCCATCTTTGGGAAAGTGTGATATGGTCACCCTAAATGGGGATGACAGTCATTCTGAGAAACCAAGAGATCACTGCAGAAGGTAACTGTGAAGTCTGTTAACATCCACAGATGAGTCAAGGTGATGTCATCTGCGTAACTTGTTGCACGTTTTGGTTCAATGTTTTCCTGGAAGTTTCACTGGATGACAGATTCTTTAACGAAATTAATTTTTTCTTGGAAACTGTAGGATAAACTGGAAGGTTGGCAATCCTATGAACAAGGCCCTCAAAAGGGATCCAGGCACTACATTTGATTAAGGTGGCCTTCACATCTCCTATGTATAATCTATTTGAGAACAAATTTCCTCCTCCATAAATCCTGAGATAAGGATCCCAGGTTTCCACGGCAATAGCCGATGACAACACTGCGAACAACTAACAGCAAAGCATAGATACTGCTGGAAAAAATGAATGCGCTAAGAAACACTCTGTTTAAGAACAACCCTATTCATATGATCTAATGGGCCTGGTCCATCTCTACTCTCATATGACTCCTCCTTTGCTTTAGTTAAGTTTGGAGTCTTTCAGCTGATGAAAAGTGAACATCTTGAACTTAAGGTTTAGCTGGAAAGTGAGGGAGGAACTGAAATGAAAATACTTAAAATCATTTCTGTATGTCTTATGAGTCCCTTGAGATACCAGGATTCACCTCCACATATTATGCTTTGCTGGCTATTTGCTACCTTTCCTTCCTTTAGGCCTTGCATTGCAGGAAAAAAAAAAATCTTTCTTCACCAAAGGAAATGGATGAGAATTACTCTAATAGCCCACTAGTGCTATCCTCACACTGGAGAAACAATTAGAGTAAGAGGATGTGTTGTTTCCAGTGACTGTGTGTGCAACGCATTTAGTCCCTTGTTGGCTCACAGATTGAAATGTTGACCTCAGTAATCAAACTTGAGTCTCTAATGCAGTGTTACAGAACGATAACCACAGTGCCACTAGATGCTTTCAACTGTAAATGCATTTGTAATTTTAAAGTCTACACTTACATCCTGTTAAATATTTGGGATTGTGTGAGTAAATTCTTCATTGCAGCTGTGCAGTGGATTGAAGTCCAGGTTTGCAAATGACTAAGATATTAAACTCCACCTTTGTTTCAAAACTGGAGTAAAAACCAAAAAATTTAAAAAAAACTCTCCAGGAAGGAGTATCTCCCAAATAAAATGTTTCAGGTCAACTGAAAAGATTCACGTTGACAAAATCATTTTATTTGATTTTTAAATTTGTTTCATATTGTAATTAAAGCTGGTTGAATAAGTTATTTTTCAATTAACCACCAGTTAAAAAACAAAAACAAAAACAAAGCATTGGTTCAGGGTGACCTGAATCTGAATTTTCCCTGAATTTTCAGTGAATTGAAAAATTCAACAAAACATCAATTTTGGGTCAAACAAAATGTTTCATTCAACTCAAAAGGTTTTGCTTCTGAGCATTTTTAGAAGTTATATTCACAAAAGAGTCAGAAAGGGAGCTGAAAGATGTGGGTTGCTTCCTTATCATCTTTAGCTCAAAGGTTTGGACAGTCACCTGTAAAAGGGGAAACCTTGTTTCAAATCCTGCTACCACTTCTCAAATGTGCCAAGGTTATAAAAATGGGGTACCACCACTTCACCCTGCCGCTGCTGCCATTATGCGAACGGCACTTTATCCCCTTGTAAATATAACCCAAACAAAGGTGAGAGGTTTTTTTGGCTTAATCTACTCTGCAAATTGGTGTCAATTTCACAAATAGTTTCCACTGACTAAAACTGTTCTTTTGGCAAATTAACTTCTTTTCAAGCAGTTTTTATAATATAAATAAAAATTTAACTCAGAAAAAAAATGATTTCTGAATGAAAAATCAAACCAGGGTACTGCTGGAATTTCCCTCTCTTGTGTTCTTTACAAACCAAAACCAACTCAATTTCACAAAACATTTGGATGGAATTACATATTCCAGAATATGGTTTCATCCAAGTTTCTTGGACTGGCCCTATTGCTTATTTGTTGCAGAGTACAGAGGGGAGTTTGAAAATATCTGCAGGTTTTTTTCATCTTCTGTCCAAAAATCGGTAACTGTGCGTGTAAAATGTTAAATCACACTCTTTTACCTGAGAACCACCAATAGCACTGGGGTGAAGTTTTAGTACACCAGATGTCAGCTGCTGCAGCTCTGCTACTAAACAATATTAAATATTCACCTTTTCCAAGGCGGTGCTGAAACCTATACTTATATGAACACAGGACTCCATGGCAACCAACTTCATTAGCAGAAACTACCCACATAAGAATAGGATCCAAGACAGGGCTATAATATAATGTCTGTTTAACATGTGCCCTTTGTAATGGAGGGTAGAGTGAAGACTTAATCGACGTCCAAGTAGCTCTTTTCCATTACTGTATGTCATGATTCTTGCTGACCTTTAAAATGAAATGGTCACTGCATATTTTATAATTATGACAACAAATGTCTGCATTGCTTTTGCTTTGTGAGCCTTTTGGGAGGATAAAACTGAAACTTTTTTTTTTTTTTTTTTTTTAAAACAGAAGTTTTTTTCCCTTGGCTCCATTATGAGCGAGCACTAGCTTATAAAGTGTTGGGAACTCTTTCAGCATACACTGGACATATTTCGTATAACTCACGTTTCCTTAGTGTTTGAGATATTAAGAGGATATGCAGCATAGAAATGCTTCATCTTAGAAAGCATATTGCAAATCATTCATACTGCATCATGGAAATCAATGGGGCTGACAGCCCCAGCTGGTCCTGTGCCACAGAGGGAGGCACAGGAGGCTCTACACCCCCAGAAGGGGGCAGTTCTAAGGTGGTCAGTCCTAAGAGCCGCCTTGAGTGCAGTGCCAGGCTCCCCCACCTCACTACCTCACAGCCATGCACAGCGGCAGAGCAGAGCTTCTGCCACACTTCAAAAGGGGCACATATCTCTGGCCACTTCTGCTGCCAAAGCAGCAGTGGCTGGAGCTCTGGTTCCCTTTGAGATGCCAGGCCCTGGACAACTGCCCCTTTTGTCCCTCCCGACTATCATTTCCCCTCAGCAGGCCTGACTGAAACGCAGCCACTGGCAAGCTGTAAACCATGGAGGAGCAGAGCTGCACTTAACATCCTTTACTTTAAAACAAGCCTATCAGTGACTTTACTTGTGAAATATCAAGGGAAAGAAGAGGGACAGGCCAAATTTCAGACCAGTTGATCTCATCTGTCCCTTTTATAAATGTTGAAACCAATAATGTTTCAGAAGAGCCTTAAAGCTAATGAAGAGCTATACACTTACTTAGCCAAAAGCAGAAATGTTGTCTTGTTTTAAAGATTTACCATACAATTTAAGCTTTAATGGAGTGACACTATTGTCAAAGTTCTCACGCATCACCTGGAATTTTCATGGCAAGTGCTCCACTGACTTCAAGAGGGGTTACAAAGGCAAATCCTTTCACATCTCTGAAAATTTTACTGTACATTTTACATTATTTCAAAGGTATGTCAGGGAAATTTTGATCTAACGTATTTCAAAAAGGCAACGAAAGTCACACAAAAATGTAAGATCCAATTGATACAGCTTTCCATTGCACACAGAGGCTACGTCTACACGTGCCCCAAACTTCGAAATGGCCACGCAAATGGCCATTTCGAAGATTACTAATGAAGCGCTGAAATGCATATTCAGCGCTTCATTAGCATGCGGGCTGCCGCGGCGCTTCGAAATTGATGCGCCTTGCTGCCGCGCGGCGCGTCCAGACGGGGCTCCTTTTCGAAAGGATGCCGCCTACTTTGAAGTCCCCATGGGAATAAGGGGGACTTCGAAGTAGGCGGCATCCTTTCGAAAAGGAGCCCCATCTGGACGCGCCGCGCGGCGGCAAAGCGCGTCAATTTTGAAGCGCCGCGGCAGCCCGCATGCTAATGAAGCGCTGAATATGCATTTCAGCGCTTCATTAGTAATCTTCGAAATGGCCATTTGCGTGGCCATTTCGAAGTTTGGGGCATGTGTAGACACGGCCAGAGAAGCTTTAATGCTGAGCTTCCAAAGGAATTTCTAATCATTGGCCAATGAAGATAGAATCCATTTATCCCCTCTGTCTGCATCACATTAGCTACAGGAGGTTAGGGTGCACCAACATTTTGACAATAAATTATGTTTTTCAATTTCCTGTTTCTTTTAACACAGAATGTTTATTTAGCTGGTTACAGTCTAATTTCTACTTGGAATGTGGGCACATCAGTGTATTCTGGAGGCTTTCAGAGCATTTATCTTTGATGCACGTGAGGCAAAAAGAGCTCACTAATGTGGCTAATTATGTTATAGCTGTTCTTCAGTTAACCCAGGCCTTTTGAATTCTTTTCTGCTTCCAAAACTAGAAACATGACAGAATGAGATTTTCATCGTCATCAATTTTTCTAAATGTTCAGCTGAATATGGACTGGTATTATTCTACCACAGGAATATGATTAACTATTTTCATGACAACAGAGATAAAGATTGACAGCTGCTGCTGGAGGTCATCAAGGTGAACACAGGCATTGTACATGTAAACAATGCACCTCCATCTTACTTTGTAACACTCCCTGATGTTCCAAACCTCAGCTGGGTTTTGCAGAAAATGTATTAACTTGAAACTAGAAGCCCACTTTTCACTCCTGCTCTATTTTAACTCCCATCCCCACAGGTGCTATATTAGTAATTTTCTGTATTGATTCTTCCATATACAGTACTCAACTGTCATGGATTTCAGCGTGGGTGCAAGTCTGTAACGGACAATGAGATCTGGCTCATTGTCTATAACACCTGCTGTATCCTCCCAAGCCAACCACCTCTTGATCTGTATTATAGATGTCAGATGCCTGTATTTTTAATCTTATTCAGCTAGCTGGTAGGAGAACTCTTAGGCTATGTCTACACTAGCCCACTTCTTCAAAGGGGGCATGGTAATCAGCCAAAGCAGAGAATACTAATGAAGTGCTGGCTGAATATGCAGCATCTCACAAGGTTAATTCTCCCTGAGGCACCTTCAAAGTTGCAAACTTCGAGGCGCCGGTATCCTGTGTAGCCACAGGCACTTAGAAGTTTCTGTGCAAAATTCTGGACAGTAAGGGCACTTCCAAATTGCATGGGTACTTCGAAGTGCCCACGGCTACATGGCAAACCAGTGCTTCGAAGTTTTCGACTTTGAAGTTGCCGTGGGGAGAATTAACTTAATGAGGTGCTGCATATTCAGCGCAGCACTTCATTAGTATTCTCAACCCTGGCTGATTACCATGCCCCCTTCGAAGAAGGGGGCTAGTGTAGACACAGCCTGATAGAGTTTTACTGAAATATTAGTTCAAATCCAGTACCTGAATCAATACTCTGCCATTCTTTTTTTCAATCCGTAGCATTAACTCAAACTTACTGCGGCTGATTATGATGGCAAATACCTAGACCCCTATTTTATCTAAGTAATGCACAATTTCATCCATAATACTGACTCCATTACTTTTTATACTGGGTCAGAAGTCAAATGGATCATTACGTAATTACTTTACTCCATTTTGTAATTGTAAGGCACACCACATCCGATACAAAATTGCAATGCATGGGTTTTGCTGAAAGACTGGAAGCAAACAGGCAAATATTTTCTCAGCATTATTAAACAGCCATCCTACTTGGGGCTGCGTTACCACTGCTGGAGTAAACTGCAGTAGACTCCTCACATTAATTAGCATCAAATGTGAAATTTGCACTAAACAATCAATTTGATAAGCTAGTAAAAACCAATGAATAAGAAAAGGCACCATCCTTAAAACATTGTGGCCATTTCATCTACAAGAACATTTTGGATAATATTAGCTTTCAAATGGCAAAATGCAACCAATAACTTTTTGTCTGTTGTGTTAACTGAGTACGTTGTGTCAGCCCATCAACTCAAATTATATGTGCCAGTAATCCCATCATACCCTTTTCATGCAGAGTACAATGCAATGCTATGGAACAACTCACCTGGACATTATCTTTAATCTATCCAGGAAATTTCATGTTACTTCCAAGATGACATTTAGAAAAAAAAGCCCAGAACAATCAAAAAGTGATGTGCACTACGAGAATTGTTCTAATACCTAAGTGGGATCATCCAGGCAATGAAGATTTCATTGCCCTTTTAGAGCCATGACAGTTATCCATGGTTTACTGACCCTTCCGTGAAGAGACTGTGTTCTGTGCAGTATCTGCAAATAGCAGCCCATTCACATACGGCAACTTAATTAAATTGTGTATCTAAGGAACATAAATATTCATTTTGCTGAAATGAGGGTTGACGTTTTATTTCTTTCTCTATGGAAAAGTGCTCATTAATTCGTGTTCTTATCCCAGGGTGAGAGCACATAACACTGTCTCAGCTACAGTCTGCCACAGGACAATGCAATATGTTATCCTCTAAGTGTCATCTAATTCAGAAACATTTGAAATGCATACTTGGGCTGAACATGGGGGGAGGAGAAATCCAAGTGGGAAAGTGCATCTCTTTTGCCTGTGAGAAACTGGCAAGATGCAGGAGAATTTTCCATCCACCAGCAGAACTGGGGGACCAGATGAGATCTTGGTGCTTTCAGAACAGTGGAACAGCAGACACAATTTACTTTTACAGAATTTCCAGATCTGGAGAAGTGGGTCTGTCCCACGAAAGCTCAAATTATTTTGTTAGTCTTTGAAGTGCTACATGACTGATTTTTTGTTTTGTGAAGACAGAGACTAACACAGCTCCCCTTCTGTGACTATTCACCTTGAACTAACTAGTTATTGAACTGAACTAGCTGAATAAACTAGAAGAAACATAATATTCTCTCCCCCAACCCCACTTTCTGCCCCCACCTGCCTTCGCCAGCATATTCCCTAGACCCACCTGCCACCCCTGGAAATTTTAAAAGGGCTTGGGGGCTCTCCTCACCAACCCTGGCAGTGCAGCAAGGCTAGAGCAGTTTCCTGGCCACTCACTCCACATGCAGCTGCCCCCACAGCCTGCGGTGGGGCTGTGTGGGTGGGTGGGTGGTTTGTTTCTCTGCGTGTTGCCCTGAGCTTCCCTGGGCCAGTGAGAGCTGCAGGGGTAGTGCCTGCCAGCAGCAGTGGGCAGAGACCCTAGGATCTCCAAACTAGGAGCCACTGCCAGAGGTGGTACCTCAGGTAAGCATCTCCACACTCTTCTGCCCACAAATGGCCTCCCAGAGCCTGCACCCCAGATCCCCTCCTGCCCCAGCCCAGAGCCTGCATTCACCACCTGAACTCCCTCCAAGAGCACAACCTTTCACCCCTCCTGCACCCAAACTCCCTTCGTGGGTCTGCACACCTCCCCTCACCCAAACTCCCTCCCAGAGTCTTAGCAGGTGGGGGCAGGAAGGAGGGAAACTGGATCCATTCTGGCACCACCAATATTTCTATAAATTTGCTACCCCTGCACAAGGACAAGTGATTTCACCGGAGTCCCATGATTTCAGGTTGTATTTTCATGGAACTACTGGTCAGATTTCTGTGGTGTCAAATTAGGACACCAACCTTTGATCTAATTCATGCTCAAAGTTAAATCCTAACCTGAACTGAATTCAGGCCTGAAAAGCATCTTTTCAGCGCAGGAAACAGGGTGTGCTGAGTCAGAAGATGAGTTAGATTTAAGTGGATTCATGTGAATGGTGGAGATATAGCTGAGGGACTACTTGGGTAGAGGTAAAGCCTGGCACCTGGGATTACAGAAGAAGACAGTAAGGAAGGAGAATGGGGTCCTGAAGCAAAGGAGAACTATCTGCTGCTAATACTGCACCCTTTCCAAGAAACATGCAGAGAAGCTGGCTACTGCATGTAACTGGAAGGAAATAGCACTTGAGGGATAGAATATAGCACTGTGGTAGTTAAGACAACCTATAGCTGAGGTGGTCAGTTACATAGGCTGAAAAAGACTCTTGGGGATCTTTCCTATGATAGCCTATCTGTAGACCTTATACAGGCAGGAACTGCTTAATATTCATAGCTTCAGACAAGAGGAAGCTATAACCAAGAACCACTGAACCACCCAGGCTTAAACTTCGTATCACCGAGTGCTTTATTCATATCTCAGTCCTAAAATAAACACTGCTTGATTGGCCTTCCTTAGAATGTTATACAGGAAAAATTGCTATTTAATAGTTAAAATAAGTTTCCCAGATTTTACCCTCCTGTACATGTCCCTTACCTAGAGAAACCTGTTTATTTAATTATTGATTTCCCAGCAAAAAGAAAATTAATCCTGACTGAATACTGATTCTTAGACTCCAAGGTGAGGAGGCGGCATAGTGAACATCCAGGCTAACCTCCTGTATAATGCAGGCTACAGAACTCCCTCAGAATAATTCCTAGATCATCTCATTTAAAAAAGGATCCAATCTTGATTTAAAAACTGCCACTGATGGAGAATCCACCATGATCCTTGGCAAATTGTTCCAGTGGTTAATTAAACTCTGCCAATAAACTTTACATTCAGTTAGCTAGCCACACGTCAGTTCATTATGAAATATGTTCAAGACACCAAATAACCAACATTAGTCAATGTTATTGTACTAAACTATTAAACAACAGAGGGAAAAGGTTCTATATGATAGAAGTTGTCTTGTGCTGTCACTCATATATTTCAACTGATTTTACAAGTTACATATCTCTTTAACATCAATAAAATCCAACCTATCAGTTTGTCCCCATTAGCTAGCTTACTGTTCTGTTCCCACCTTAACTCTGTTTTGGATACCAGCATTCCAGATACTGGTTCACGGAGATACTTCCCAGCTTGCACTAAGACAGAGGCGGACAACCTTTTTTCACTGGGGGACACATGGCAATTTTTTACATGTTCCAGGGGACAAATACACAATAGCCCCAAACCCACTACCCTGCCTCCCAGGATTAACCCCTCACAGCCACAAAACCATAATTAACTTACCTGACACAGGAGTTCTGGTGCTCCTTCACTGAGCTGCTGTCTTCTCCTCACTGCAGCTGCACAGCTCTCCCCCTGCCTACCTACTCTCTTCCCTGCCACACTGAAATAATGGGACTCAGTTTATTTGGTTTAATGGCTGGATCCCTCCTGCTGGCTGTTAAATCAATTAAATTGAGTTCTACTGTCATGGCGTGGCAGGGCAGGGAGCTGGAGGAGGAATGAGCAGCGGCAGGAGCTGCAAATGGCTCCTTAAAAGAGCCAAATGCAGCTCTGAGGTGCCCAGCCTGCTTCCAAAATGGAGCTGCTGCCAGCTCCACAGGCCAGATGAAAAGGCTCTATTGGCCAGATTCTGGCCTGTGGGCCACACGTTAGCCAGCCCTGTACTAAGACATACAACAATCATGTGTCTTGTTCTCTTCTTTTGGGACATCCAGCACCCATTCCCTTTCTACGATTATGGTAAAACACTCTCTGTTCTGATCTTGACAGCTTCCTATTTGCTCAAGTCAAAACTTTAGCACAGACAAGAGGTTATGGGATACTTAGCTTAAGAGAGCAGGGTTATATAACAATGATTGGCCAGTTTAGACTATATAAGACAAGTGCTATAATATTCGTGCTTTATACCTATGATGAGAATAATATATTTAGCCAGCATATATTAGTCAAGGTCCTCACTGCCAAAAATTTACACTTTTTTCCCAGTCTGAATTTGTCTAGATTTAATTTAACAGTCACAGCACAGGAATAAAGAATATGTGTCAGTATGTTAACTGCAACAGAGCTGCACACTTTATGCATTAACAGAAACAACTGCTTAAAAAATGAGAGTTGCAGGGAATTTAGCCACACCTCACACCCTGCGCTGCTTTAAAAACCTCAGTCTAGGATTTGCATCCCTTAGCAGTTATGTCTGCTCCTAGTGCTAACTGGCTCAGCTACACAATTGCACAACAGAGTCTTTGTTGTGTTCTCAGCAGAAATGTTTACATATTGTAACCCGCCCAAGGATTGTTCCCTGTGCTTTATATGAAGAAGAATTCTCTCCAACATGTCATACAAAGTGAGCAGCAGTTACTCTGCCTCCTATCATCACACAGCTTTAAATATAAATGAAGGTGTTAAAGCAAAAGTTTTCTAATTGAAACTAACCAAAATATCAGAGGGTTAGTGCATTTTAGAGCAAAGCTGTCAAAAATGAAATCCCCTTATGCAGTGCAAGGAAGTAATGCCAGCCATCTGGATTCAAGAGATGTATCATGCAGAGTGATTCTATGCTCTGCAGGGTCAGAGCACTTCTTCCATATCTGTGATGGACAGTCTCCACCCCACAGCTTCCACTCTTGTTCTCTGCCCACATCTGTCTTAGATGAGGCTAGCCCCATAATCACCCATAATCCTGCTGCTACCAGCAGAAAGAAGGAACAGGACACAAGTACCCACCACTAAAGGGATCTGATGCAAAGGTCTGGTGGGATTTTTCACTGTGGCCTTCATCTAAAGTCAGAATCCTCCATTTGAGGGTATCATTAATACACCAAACATCCAAAATGCCAACACTCAGAATAGTATGACATTAGCCAGGGAATAAGCAAGAATAAAATCAATTATAATCAGAATTGCTTTGGAGCCAAGATACTTTCAAAAATTTCCCAGGAGGCTGAGGAAGTGTTAGCACACCATGATATTCAATGGGATAAATTCCACCCATCCTAGCATACTGTGCAACTCCACCAATTTCAGTAAGGTTGCACAGGGTGTAAATCAGAGCAGAATTTAACACTTTGTATCAATCTTATTTCCAACTCTTCAGATTCTTAAAGAAAACCCAACAGACCAAACTGAGACGTTTATCACTCCCTTGCTCTGCTGCCACTTTCCCAGAACAGCTCTGAGGCTCATGCAGGTAATTAACTTATCACAACATACTTTTGAAGGGTGAGGCTCAAGTTGTAGCTGGCTGATTTGATCTTGTTCTGTGCCTCTAAGTGGGTCATGCCATCTGTGTTGACTCCATCAATGGCTACCACAAGGTCTCCCTGGTTCATGTGTGACTGGGCTGCTTTGCTGCCAGGGGTGATCTGTTATGGAGAGAAGAGAAACATTTTATTCTTTGAGTGAAATGGTATCAGAGAACAAGTCCAGTCTAGAGTTATTATGGGAGGTGATTATTCCTCACCTTCCTTGACCCATACAATAAATGGCACTAATAGAAGCAATATACAAAGAGTCAAATTCACCCTTCTTCACAGGTTCATGGTAAGATCTTTATGTCACTTAAGCCCTATTTTGGGCTTAATTGTTCATATTCTTTGTGTTGGCTCCTCTACACAGAGATCTCCAAATGTCACCCTCACTTAAGGGAAAGGAGATCCCTTTGCATTTTTTGTATTCTCTCTCTCTCTCTCTCTCTCTCTCTCTCTCACACACACACACACACACAATATATCTCCAATTCTGATGATAGTTACACAATAGGTGAACTTCCTGCAGACTCTCTCTGTGAAGGAGATGATAGAACATGACTTTTGCAGGAGAGAAATCCTTCTGAATTTATCTGTGTATTTATAATCGAGTAGATCTTCAGCTGGGGTAAACCCCTGTAGTTCCATTAAGTTTGCTTGGGCAAAATCCATGCTGATGTTAAAAATATTTTAATCGCTTTAGACAACTTTTTATGACTAACCTGACTGTTACATGAACCAGTTCAGTAACATCCATGTTTGGTTAAATTGGTTATATATATATATATCTCATCAGAATTGGATTTATTTCTATATGTTGCTTGAAAGTGCATTTTACATCCTAAGTTGCCTTACATGGTATGGTTATTTTGTTTATTATTTACATTGTGGTTAGATGTGCCTAAAGGCCCTCCCTAATCAGGATCAAGCACCACTACACCTGGTGCAGAACATTTTACCAAATTCGTCATTACTTCTTCTTTTACCACTGAACTTTCCCCAAATCAGTTTTATTGGCTTGAACTGGAAGTCACCCACACCCACAACTGGTCAATTTCATCTAGAGTTTCGGAACACTCTTGAATTCCTCAAACACACACTGCTCTCCTTAAGCAGCATCCACCAATAAAGATTTCTACCATCTTCTATTAGCTAGGAGACACCATTTCATCACAGCAGAAAATGTCCTGGCCTTAGGTTCAGACACCTTTCTATCTTCCTTCCAGACTACACCAATAGAGTATTACTAGGTGTGAGTCCATCACCCCAGAGCAAACTCCAACTACTATAGAATACTGCAGCATAATTCCTCAGCAGCATAGGCTATGAACTGTATACCAGATCTGTCCTCTTTTTTCTACTCTGGATTCCCATAGACTACTGAATTAAGTCCAAGATCTTCGAGCCAGCTGTTTAAAGGTAAAAGATGTACCCAGTGGGATTTTTCTCAGACACATTTAGGCACTTGATTCCCACTGATTTCAATGTCAGGTCACCAGGTGCTTTTCAACATACCAATAGGCGCCTTCCTTCATTTTTAGGAACCCTACATGCCTAAAAATGTACATACCTCTTGTACATACCTACAAAACTGTCCCTTATTCCTTGTCTCCCAAGCACTCAGTGATCTGGACACAACATATCTTTAAAAAATAAATCACCTAAAATTCAAGGATGAAGTGTGTGGTTGATAGCCTGACCAAAGTAGGGAATATTTTTAGCTTGTTATCAGAGATAGACATGATGGCCTTACAAGAATAGCTGTACCTACTCTGTATGGAAAAAAATAATGGTGAAACATGTATTAAAGGTTTCATTAATAATACAGATCCATTCCGTTTTGTACTTTTCTGTTTTCATGGAACAAGGAAAAAAAATTCAAGTAAATCTCAAGGTGAAAATGCATTGCACTTTTTATGTTTCATCCATTCCCTCTTAAGACTGGGACATACAAGAAACACACAATCTAGTATATTTCATAGGACAATTTGTAATTCATTGAACAGTACCAGAGAATTGTTCTCATTCTCAACCTTCCTATGCATCTTCAGGACTTTATGTTACACAAAGACACACACTCTCACCTTCTTTCATTAACTTCAAAAGAATAAAAGATATGCACAGCAAGATTTACTTTCCAAATAATCCAATTACTGAAAGACCCTCTCCCCTCTCAATTCCCAAAATGTCAAAGATAATATGACATAAGATAGAAGGTAAGGAGAATAACGTAAAATGGATAAGAGAACAAATTACCAGCCATTTCAGAGTCCAATAACCTAGCAGCACTCCTTTTAAATACTACATTGAACACCATGGCTTGGGTGATTCCTTTAATTTCTTTCTTCACGGAAAGGAAAGAACATCCCAAGCAGCCAGACATCAAGATATGAGCCTGGCTGATACAGGCTATTAAAAAAACCCTCTATCCACCCCTAAGACACCATTCTCCCTTGCCCCAGAAAACTTGCATGTCCTTGTCATAAAAATGTTAACTGTGCAGTGTTACCGAGATCTCTGTACTCCGAATAGCAGAATCATCAGGATCTGCACACCTGCTTGGGCTTATCAAGAACAAAGATGCATTGGTAACATTAAGCCTCTTACTGAAAAACGTAGCCTAACTTTGGAATTCCTACTCAACACACAAACTTTTCCACCCTGCCCTCCCACCCGCTCTGCACATGAAATAAACCCAGGTAACAAGATCTTAAATAGTAAAGAAAGAAAGAAAGAAAGAAAGCTAAAATACCACAATAAAGAGGACTGAAACAAGGCTGACCAATCATGTCTTTCTTTCATCCAGCCTCCAGTAAAGCCTTACCATGTCAAATAAGCCTGGTAAAGTAGAGGGCTATAACTGGCTTAAAATTAAAGGATCAAATTCTCTGGTGGTGTAAATGAATTAAACACCATCTATTTCAATGGAACCTCTCTCATTTACACAAGCAGATAATTTGACTGTTTTTAGAAATCGTTAACCAATGAAAAAGATTCCTGGGTGGCTTTGGGTTTGGCACAGTGCTTTGTACAAATCTGATATGGCCATCACAGTCATCTGTGGGGCCATGAGCCATGGCAGACCATATTTTAAAGAGAAGACATCACAATTGCAACCCATCAGCCTTAGGAGCAGCGATTTCATTTAAAAGTCAATTGAATGTTTTTCATAGTGAAGGGATTAGTTGACAATTGGACATATCCTGAACCTAGGGCATTAAGAGCAGAGTCTGTGCAAGATTTCTCCATGCAGCTCTGCAGCAGACTTTTGTGATCCAGTACTTGGGGCCTTGTATAGTTTTGCTACTGAACTCTTCATCTGACCTTCAACATCCCAGCCATTCTAGCCCTTTGAGTCTTAAAAGCAGAGACTACCACCAGGTTACATTCTCACAGATCACGGGGATTTTCTTTTGCTACTTGTTGCAGCAGGACTAAAGCAGCACCATGTTCGGAGACATTTTTACTTTTTCTAACCATTTTGTCTCATTCATATTTAATCATTCTTTAAATGGACTGAAGTCCATTTATGGAATCATTTTTCAGACCCTCACTAAGCCTATAAGTATAAAAATTTAACTCAAACTAATGCATTAGATCTGTAACTCAGGATCAGCATGAGCAACAAAAACCATTGATTACAAACAAGAGACAACTCAACTCACAACTCTACTATGAAAACTGTTCAGCTCAATGGAGCTGAAATGGATGAGATCCTAAAGGATATTTAAGTTAAATAAAAGATTCATCTTGAAATACAACCCTAAAGTTACTATAAGTAGAAGCTAAGTGGCTTCCTGGCTGACTTCCAACAGGTTAGCATGGAGAACATATAATAATCCCTATGGGGCAAAGTTCCAGCATTCTGGAGATAAAGTGGAGCCAGGACTAAAGTGCCAAGGCACATTCAAGACAATCCTATTCCCCATTTTTAAAAATCCAGCAGAATAAAAATATAAAGCATCATCTCTCTCTACTGGTGCCGTCTCTTCTTCTGAAAATTCAGTTCTGGTCTCCCGTTAATTCATTAACAATAAACAAACAAAAAAAATTGAGAAGGCAAAGCCAGAAGTCCGAAGTACTAGTTTTTCAGTTAAAAAAAAAAAAAGTTTGTTGATTTTTAAAATGAGTTCATCTGGACTAGAGAGACTCTGGCCTAAAACACTGCACTTATTTCTTATTTTATCCCATTTTTCCTCCCAGGGCCCCAACAACACTAGCCTCACTTTTCCCTTAGTCTCCTTCTCTCATCAGTCTGCATCCTCTTCCCCAACTCTCTCACTAGGTCTAGAACAGTCTGCCTTATCTCAGTGAGCAGACCAAATGCATCCAAATAAAACTTTGTAGACAACCTTTGTCAATATAACACCATCACTGCCCCCATCTCTGTTAGTCAAAATGTTCTAAGTTACCCCCATTCTGTGGCTCACCCAGCATAGATTGGTCCAGTCTTGTCTTACTTTGTGAGTGTCTCAGAAAAGGAGTTAATTTTTGCCTGCATAGTCACTTGTATAAATGTCCTTATATAGACTCAGGTTGTGCAATGGACTCTGCTCAGGGAGACTAACTACTGAAGCCACTGGAGCTCCAAAAAGACACAAGGGATCCACAGATGCAAAGTCTGTTGCATGTTCATATTCTAAGGTTATAATATTCATCTTTACAACCCCTCCAATTTTTGACAGTATGGTGGGTTTATATCAATTTATCACTTTTATTAAAGTTTGGATGCTGCCAAGGAGACAGAGCCCCTAAACCATAAGTTTGGATCCAAATGTAGATCCATGCTTCTGTAAAGGATAAATAAGACGCAGGTTCTGTGTCCCCGTTTGGCCAGATCTCTACCTCCCATCTGCCAACATACGTAGATTTAGAATGGATAAATATAATCTTGCTTAGGTCACAGATTGCAAAAATGCAATCTGATTAGAATACTTTTCACTTAATCAAAATATTAATGGGCAAGATATATAGAGAGAGACCTTAGAAAATCTTGGTAATAGCTTCTTTAGGTCATCATGGATTACAATTTTTCAAGAGTCTTTATTTAGGGCTGCAGTGAGCTGTTTACCAGAGACAAGTTTTGACTACGAGTTTTGAAAACACAGAGCTGAAAAGCAGGAGTTCTGGGAGGCCGTGTGCAGCTGCTGAACTGCCCAGAGTGCAGCGTGTGCTTCAATTTAAACCCAGCCAGCTCTGCTCCAAAAGGATCAGTCATATTGCACTGGAGATTAATGATACAATAGTAAGGAGAATGCTCATATAAGCAGCTAGTCAGAGATGCATCCCCAAGGAATTTTCAAGGAATTTCCAATTAAAAAGACAGAAAAAAAAAAAAAAGAGGCCTCTAGATCAATCAAGGAGAAAAAGAAGAAAGGAGAAAAAGAAGAAAATCTTTGGAGTAAACAGGCTGAAATTCATCATTCTCCACCCTCCCCACTGGTATACCAGTAAGAAATCCCACAGAATTTCCTTTATGTAGCCACTGCTCTGCCTTTGCTTGACAAATGGTCTCATCACTGCAATGTACTGCCAGTTTTTTAAAAAATAAAAAATAGAACTATGGCAAGGGATTAGCAGAATACTCTACTGGCACCTCCCACAATTATTTTCTATAACAAAGGCTAAACAAGGTGGAGCTAGAAAGTCTCAGAGATGCTTTGTAGTGATCTCTTAGAAGTGGTCTTCTGGGCATACTTTGCACTTGGAACTCGTTAGTCAGTGAGGAGTATACAGTTGAGAGTCACAGCATGGCTGAGCTATCCTCGTGAGAGAATTTGACCATTTAACCAAGCATGGAATAACTACTAGTAACCACTTCTCCTATCCTCTCCCAAAGAATAAATAATAGTGGTAGACAGCTTAGTTCAACGCGCTCTCTTCTGGTATAAAATAGGTTAATGGTTTTTGTTACTGGCATGTGCTACAGAATATCTTTCAGAGGTGAAGTCCTGTTCAAGTGGAGAACTGAGCAGTGGCCCTTTCTTTGCCTATTGTGTTCTAATAATATTTAGAGAACAAAGTACTCTAAAGGTTTTTGATGGGGCTACAGATTTTAAATAGTTTTAAGGCTAGTCAAATTTGATACCTTTACCAAAGCAGTGATCCAGCAAGCAGTAAATAGTTGTACTGAACTGGATTGAACTACTCACATGCATAAAGTTAGGCATGTTTATACATACCTTCAGGGGTAGGGCTTCTAAGTTCCTTCAGCGTCCTCCTATGGATTCATTTTACCATAGGTTTTCCCCGCTTCTTATGACGTAGGATGTTGTTGTGTGTTTCAAGGACAACTTAGTTCTTGATCATAAATTTTGATCATGGCCCTATAGATTATCACAGCCTTGTGTGCACTGGAATTCTATTTTGTGCAGTTTTTTTTTCCCCTGCCCCACTTCCTTATTCTGGAAAAATATTATCTTGCTTTCCACTATAAGCACAAGCAATACACTGGCTTTTCCTAGTGGTTGCTATGCTAGAACATTTTAAATTACTCTTTGCATCTCCCTTTCTACAGTATTTCACTGGGAATAACTAAGACCTCAATATTTTAATTTAACTTCACAGTTTGTTGATACTTTCAGGAAAAATGAAGCCTGAACTTATGCCCTAAAAGGAAGCGTTTTAATTTGGTACTCATTGAATTAGTGGCCTGAAGCCACTTCTGATACTCAGCAACTCAAAACAGCTTTGACTTTGAATATGTCCTGAAGTTCTAGGCACAAATTTTGCTCCTGTGTAAATGATCGGTTTTGTCCTATTACTCAGTTAACTAGCATGTTTATTATATGTATACAGGACTGTAATGGTCATATTGTTTATGAGCTACTTTCAAAATGTACCTTATACTATGGTCAGGTCCCAAGGGTGCCAGATTAGACACGTTCAACCTGTATTAAATATTGAGAAGTACACGTACTGCTGCCAGGTACTGTAATGTTTTATAGTGTTGTTACCACTGCTGTTGGTTTTGGCTACAGTCTGAAAAAAGAGAAACTGTCTCAGAAAATATTGGAGCAATAAGGTGGGTGAGGAAATTTGGTTAATTGGAAAAACTTATGTTGGTAAGAGAGAGAAGCTTCCGAGGTTACAAAGAGTTCTTCATTTTAAATACATCCATTAGAAATCTATCTTGACAATAACTTTAAAGTTTCTCATTTAAAATTTACTGAACTTCTTTTATTAACTTACCGCAACAAGTAATGTTTGCTTGACAAAGTTTCACAATGACTTCATTGGGAGTTGGGGATCTAGAACCTTGCAAATCATCCCAAAATCCTTTGGTATTGGACCTAGATGATCTCATCACTACTGTGGGCTTAACCTCTCTAGTCTGGCATATTCAAGACCTGACCAGTGCTGAACAAGAGAATTTGCCGGACCATGGAAGGTCAATATTGTCTAGCACATTACCAACACTTTCACTGATTACTGGGCTCTTAGAAGCCATTTAGGGGTAAATTAGAGCTAAATAACAGCACAGAACTCCGAGAACCAGGACTGGTGGCTGTCAGCCAACTTTATGACACCTTTGGAAACTTAGTCACGTGCACGATAAGGGGTCATCTGACTAACTAAAATCATACCAGATTACGGATATTGTTGGCTGAGAGAGTGTCAGACTAGAGAGGTTCAACTTGTAGTGTATGCTGTAAAGTATCCATTCTTAACAGGAGTTAGGAAGAGTTTGTAGCTCTCCAGACAAAAGCAAATCAATACTTTGAAATCAGATATTTTACAGATTTTTAAAGACAAAGATTTCTAGCATTTCGCTTTCCAAAGCTTTTGATGAATCAGGGATAAAAGTCCAGTGAGTAAGCAGTGATAGGTAAAGGGAGAATATCACCAAGAAACACCACTAATTCAGTCACATACCATTTGAATTATTAAAAGACACAGATAAGATGCAGCAATTCTGTTTGCATTCAGCCTCTCCTGGCTTTCTGTTATACCCCACCTATCAACTTTCCGATGTGACAAAAGGAACAAAACCAAGCGAGCTCTGACAGAATTACCCCCAAACAGATGAGGCTACAAATAAATCAACATTTTTTCCTTCTGTGGCAGTTCTAAGAAAGATTGACAGGATGGAGGATTTCTTCAATTAAAACCCTCACTACTGGCTCCTGTCTTGAAAGCACCAAGTAGGACACAGCTCTCAGAACTGGAGGAGAAAAGGGTATTCCCATCCGGAAGTCCCCATGGTTTAGTACTTACAAAGCATCCTCTAATAACTCAGGGTGCGAGGGGTGTATAGGTGAGAAAGAGAACAGATCTCATTGTCAAAAGTGACTTTAGGCACTCCACTAGATTTCTTTAGGGCTTATATCACTTTTGAAAATGATCTTTGCATGCCTACATTTAACCATTAGATTGCTTCCATCACCTCAATTGGCTTTTATTACCAAGAGAAACACTTCAGACTAGAGGAACCAATTCGTTTATTGTTTCTTTTATCATGGGGAAAAAAAGCACACACATCTAGAGGTGGTCAACAAACATAAGCCTAAACGTCTTTCAGACAGAAAATGCCATTTCATTAAAACCAAAACGATTCATGGAATGGAAGCTGTTCTCTGGCTAGCTCCAAATACAACATTAATATATGTTCCCACAACAATCATCTTTTTTCACAGCAGAACACAGATTTATCATTTCATGGTCTGTTTGGGAGAGACTCAAATAAGGGCAAAGTAAGATAAGCATTTTAGTCTCATGCAAACTGAATCAATGGCACTCAGAAAGGAGGAAGAGATGCGACTTAGCTACATCTGACAGTTTCACGCAACCACAAAAGTTATAAAATTTCCATTTTAAAAACCTTACATTTTAAAAGTAATGATAAAAAATTTGCCTCAAAACCAGTGGAACCACTATCTACTACTTAGCGTTGCCCCCAATCCTTGTGTTTAACCTTTCTCAGCCCCAAACTTGCCCCCATCTCTAGGCTGTACCTGCTTCAGCCCTCAGACCACATATCCACCTCCCCCCGACACATCCCCAGGGTTAATCTGCCTCAGACAACAAGCTCCTCTACCTCAGCCCCCAAAATCTGACCTTCTCTCCCCAAGCCTGGTGACAGGGGTAACAACTTTCCAACTGGTACATATCATTGTGTGTGCACTGTTCTTAAAATAGGGGTGACAAAAAGAACGGTTTGACATTATTTATTAAGGGCTGTCTCATATTCACATGCATCAAGGCTCTTGAATCATAGGGCTGGAAGGGACCTCAGGAAGTCATCAAGTACAGCCCCCTGCTTCAAGCAGGATCAACCCACACTAAGTCATCCCAACCAGGACCTTGTCCAGCCAGGACTTAAAAACCTCGAGGGATGGAGAATCCACCATCTCTCTAGGCAATGCATTCCAGTGCTTCACCACCCTCCTGGTGAAGTAGTTTTTCCTAATATCCAACCTACACCTCTCCCTCTGTAACTTCAGACCACTACCCCTCGTTCTGCCATCTGACACCACTAAGAACAGTTTCTCACCCTCCTCTTCAGAGCTCCCCTTCAGTTAGCTGAAGGCTGCTATTAAATCACCCTTAAGTCTTCTCTTCTGTAAACTAAACAAGCCCAAATCCCTCAGCCTTTCTTCATAGGTCTTGTGCTCCAGTCCCTTAATCATTTTTGTTGCCCTCTGCTGAACCCGCTCCAGCACATCCACATCCTTTTTATACTGGGGGGACCCAAAATTGTATACAATATTCCAGATGTGGCCTCAACAGTGCCAAAAAGAGGGGAACAACTACTTCTCTAGATCTGTTCGAAATACTCCTCCTAATGCACCCTAGTATGCCGTTAGCGTTCTTGGCTACAAGGGCACACTGTTTACTCGTATCTAGGCTTTCATTCACCATAACCCCTAGGTCTCTTTCCGTCATACTACTGCTGAGCCAGTCGATCCCCAGCCTGTATCAATGCTTGGGATTCTTCTGCCCCACGTGCAGGACTCTACACTTCTCCTTGTTGAAATGCATCAGATTTCTTTTGGCCCAATATTCCAATTTATCCAGGTCACTCTGGATTCTCCCTCTACCCTCCAATGTATCTATCTTGACTTTGTCTATCTACCTTGTACTGACTTTGTAACTGAATTTGAAAAAGCATCTCTTCTCGCTCTTTTGGTTGCAGACCCCTGGTCTTGTCAAAGAAGTGAAGGATGCAAGAAAGGAAGTGTCACACCTATTTTACAGAATTGAGGTTTGGCTAAGATCACACAGGCTAGACCTATACGGCAGAGCTATTTCAGGATACCAGAGGTATTGCAGAATAGCTAGTCTGTGTCTTTGACATGTGACCGTCATTTCAAAGTAGTTTTCTAAATAATATGTGCGCTATTTTGGGATCCCTATACTCCTTGTTGCAGGAGGAATAATGGATGCTTTGGAATTGTGGAGTATTTTGATGTCTGGCACTGTTTATACAGTGCCAAAATAGCCTGTTTTGAACTACGCTCGAAATAAGCTACGCAGTTTGCATAGCTTATTTTGAGTTTAGGCTACCACGTGGACACAGCCACAAGAATTCTGCAGCAGAGCTAAGAACTAAAATTCAAATCTGCCAAGTCTCAGTTTAGTACCTTAACCACAAAACCATTCTTCATCTCATCTGACAGTGTGCATAAGGTGTTGTGACGTTCCCCCACCCCAGAAGGCCAAGAGTCCTTTCTGAAGCCTTGGTGGCCAAAGTACCCTTGTCCCGCCCCCAAGAGACTAAGGTGCAAAAGAAGAAATAGAAGAACCTGAGCTCTGAGCTCATGCTGGGAGTAGCCTCTGGAAGGATCAGGTGCCTCCTGCCTGGTTCCTGAGAAGGAAAGTCCAACCGTCTGAGCTATACCCACAGACTGGCTGAACCTGCCAGTGAGCACTCCCAACCAGATCCTGGAGATGCCTCCTGACCTGCCACATGCTTGCCACCCTGAAGGCACTGAAGCGTCTGCAGTGCCTAACGATGTGGCATGGATGCAGGTATTTATGGAGGGGGAGACAGAAGTCACCCAGAGGTAGTTGACCCTTATGGGGCTGCAGCACAGCACGTTGCAGTCTGAATCAGGCTCTGGGCTGGGGTGTAGTGGTGTGAATGGGCCTGTGCACCCCCTCCCCCCAGTCATGGTGTGGCAGTTTTCCCCCTTCCGGACCTGCACCGAACTGCTAAAAGGAGCTGAGCTGACTGAAGGCCTTGTCCTGAGCTAGGGCTGACCTAAGTACTTACTGTTTGTTGGCTCAACCCCACTGAAAAGAACTGAGCCCTGCACTGACTGCTGCTACCTCCTGAAGCAGGGCAGGCTCATACTTACGGCCTACTTGTTTTCTCAGCCATGCTCAAAGGAGCTGAGCCTTGGAGGAACTGTTGTGCCACACTGAACTGGGGCTACTGACTATATGGTTGTTCTGACTCTGCTGGAGGGAACTGAGCCCGGAAACGGCGGTCTCACGTAGAAGGTGGATGGCCCCAGAGACTGCCTGTAGTGAGGTGTGGTGGCCTTCCCCTACCCCAGAGTGAGAGACCCCAGCAAACGCCTCTACACAATACTTTTAGATTTCTTAGGGAGTTTGTAATTTTAGTATACTATAAAAGTAAAAGCAGCAGACACAGTGGAAACTTCCAACATAACCTTGCTGTCCTTTTACAATGCGCTCTAGCTGTATGTTTTTCATTGCATCTCCCAACCATTTACCATTTGCTTTACTGTAAAGAACAACTTTATTAACTAGAGTTTTCCCAAGGGGAAAGTTGTGTCAAGAAATCTATAGTCAGGATTGGTCCGAGCACACAAACACATCTGCTAATTAATTCTGTTTAATGCCCTTTTCCCTTCGTGGTGTTTATTCACATCCCTTGGATTCAGAATGTTGCTTATATTCATTATGGGTCAGCAAAGTCAAACCTCTACAGGGGTGTGATTTTGTATGGCCCTTTCTATAATTTTAGGATCCAAAAGGCTTTACACTTCATCAATATTCATATAAGGGGATACGAAAAGGTCATCTGATATCTTATCCATTTCAAAACTTACACTTGTATCTCTCAGACCTTTCATGACACCACACATTTCTTTCATATACCAATAGCAGAGGGCAGTACAGCCAACATAGATGACTGCAGACAGCTTTCAAGGTGCTTGAATTGGAGATCCTTGGCCCAACATAGGATGCAAATACATCAAGTAAGGACATTCCCATTAAATAAAGGGAAGAAGGATTCTTTTGAAGATGGGGTTTACTTTTGAAAGAGCAGCGTCTACACTCTTTTCTTCCTTCGAAGGAAGCTCTTTCAAAATAATAACATGCAAATGAGGTGCCAAATATGCACTTCATTTGCATTTTCAATTTCCCTCATTTGCATGCCTCTTTCAAAAGAGGAATGCAAGTGTAGACGCACCCAAAATTTTAAAAATGATGATGGAAAATACAGCTAAAGCAGAAGCACCACAAAGAACACAGAAATAGCTGTAATGTGATGAACTCGTCATACTGCCACAACAGCAGACATGCCACTCCATTACATTTTAGCAACAGCACATGAAGGGCATGCAAATAAGGTATAAATTTGCATATTTGTCACCTCATTTGCGTATTCTAATTTTAAAAAAGCATCTTTCGAAAGACGAAAGCCAGTGTAGACACTGCTCTTTCGAAAGTAAACCCATCTCCAAAAGAATCCTTCTTCCCTTTACTTAATGGGAAGAAGGATTCTTTCAAAGATGGGGTTTACCTTCAAAAGAGCAGCATCTACATTGGCTTTTGTCTTTCAAAAGAAGCTCTTTTGAAATTAGAATATGGAAATGAGGTGTCATGTATGCAAATTTATACCTTATTTGCATGTTCGATATGCCTTATTTGCATACCTCTTTCAAAAGAGAAATGCAAGTGGAGACACACCCGAAGTGTTCTTTTCCTACACTGCTTCACTTGCTGGCACAGGCATATTTCCAGAACTATTTCTCTACAGCGGTAGCTCTATGTGGGGGTAAAACTGGTGCTTTGGGTGCTGCAAAACATCAGTCAAGTTTCATCACGTCAAGGTCCCATTTTCTCAATGACCCCCCATATTTCAGGGGGTTACCCAAGGAATGACTGGCTGGAATCCTCTACTCCTCTCTCTTTTCAGAGCATACATAGCAGAGAGAACATCACTCAGCCAGAGCAATGTGATTTGCAGGAAAACAGTTCAATAATCTTCCACAGAAGGGCTTTAATATGCCACAGTCTGAGAATCTGTCAAGCTTGGGGGCAGCATGACAACAGTACTTCCCATGAAGCAACGTGAAACCATTTAACAACTTCATGTCCCAAAGGGAGGAAAAACAACAAAATAAAGAGATTTCTGGGACACAGAGGCTGTGTCTACACGTGCCCCAAACTTCGATATGGCCATTTGCATGGCCATTTCGAAGTTTATTAATGAAGCGCTGAAATGCATATTCAGCGCTTCATTAGCATGCGGGCGGCAGCCGCGCTTCGAAATTGACGCTCCTTGCCGCCGCGCGGCGCGTCCAGACGGGGCTCCTTTTCGAAAGGACCCCGCCTACTTCGAAGTCCCCTTATTCCCATCAGCTCATGGGAATAAGGGGACTTCGAAGTAGGCAGCGTCCTTTCGAAAAGGAGCCCCGTCTGGACGCGCCGCGCGGCGGCAAGGAGCGTCAATTTCGAAGCGCGGCTGCCGCCCGCATGCTAATGAAGCGCTGAATATGCATTTCAGCGCTTCATTAGTAAACTTCGAAATGGCCATTTGCATGGCCATTTCGAAGTTTGGGGCACGTGTAGACACAGCCAGAGAGAGAGATAGAGACCTGATTCATAACCTGCCCACATCCTTCATTTGGGCTTTAATTTGTGAGTTACAGAGCTCTCCCTAGGACTAGAAAACCACAATAGCATCCTATCTTTGAGCAGCATATCAACTTTTCCTATTATTGCATAATGAAATCTAAAGATACTCCAACAGCTTTGGCTAAATATTAATTGAGTAACAGTACAAGAAGTGTCCCATTTGGTACTCAGATTAATTTCAGGCAGTCCATGATTTCAGGCAGTGCAAAAAATCCTTTTCCTCAGTCTGTCTTGATACTGTAGCCCATGATTAAATGGAATTCATCACCTATGTTGTGCTACCAGTTTCCCTACTTCTCAAACACCAATTCCAAAAGCAAAAGCTACCTCACGATTCCAGGTAGTCTCCACACACCTAGTCAAACCCCATCTAATATACTTTCAACAGAAATCCCTGCTGCCCCACACAAATATACACCCTCATCACCCTATACCTACTAATGTTATTTTATAAGTATCCAACATCAGAACTAGAAAAAGACTTCCAATGTACATTACAAAGTAGCTAGTAAAGGAAAAGGAAAGGAAGGATATCCTAGTGGTTAGGGCATTAGATTGGGACCTGAGAGGCAACTAGCCTGCTAAACCCAGGGTTGCGAGTTCAGCCCTCAAAGGGGCCATTTAGGGATCTGGGGCAAATAGATTTTAAAAAAGAAAAAATTCTGTCAGGGATGGTGATAGGTACTGCTGTGAGTGCAGGCGACTGCACCTGATGACCTCTGACGGTCCCTTCCAGTTGTATGAGATTGGTGTATCTCATACAGTCTAATACTCTGCTGGATTTCCTTTATGACCTGGGGCATATCACTTAATCACTGTTTAGCCGTGTCTACACGTGCACGCTACTTCGAAGTAGCGGCACTAACTTCGACGTTAGGCGGCGAGACGTCGAAGTCGCTAACCCCATGAGGGGATAGGAATAGCGCCCTACTTCGATGTTCAATGTCGAAGTAGGGACTGTGTAGTCGTTGCGCGTCCCACAACATCAAAATAGCGGGGTCCGCCATGGCAACCATTAGCTGAGGGGTTGAGAGACGCTCTCTCTCCAGCCGCTGCGGGGCTCTATGGTCACCGTGGGCAGCAGCCCTTAGCCCAGGGCTTCTGGCTGCTGCTGCGGCAGCTGGAGATCCATGCTGCAGGCACAGGGTCTGCAACCAGTTGTCAGCTCTGCGTATCTTGTGTTGTTTAGTGCAACTGTGTCTGGGAGGGGCCCTTTAAGGGAGCGGCTGGCTGTTGAGTCCGCCCTGTGATCCTGTCTGCAGCTGTGCCTGGCACCCTTATTTCGATGTGTGCTACTTTGGCGTGTAGACGTTCCCTCGCAGCGCCTATTTCGATGTGGTGCCGTGCAACGTCGAAGTTGAACATCGACGTTGCCAGCCCTGGAGGACGTGTAGACGTTACTCATCAAAATAGCCTATTTCGATGTAGGCTTCACATGTAGACATAGCCTGTCAGCTTCTAAAGTGTAGAATTGGGATTATTTTTGTCTTGAATATTTATACTGTAAATTCTTTGATGCAAAAATTGTCTACGTATAGTACTTGGCCCATTGGTAACTGGACCTCATGTGGGCCTCCAGGCATTTCTGCAATATAAATAATTTAAAAACCATAAACAGGAAATCCCACTGCTTTACAGAGTGAAATTCAAGACAATGCCAATACATCCAGGCTGTGTCTACACTACCTCTCCCTTTTGGAAGAGGTATGTAAATGCCGCAGATCGGAAATGCTAATGAGGTGCTGATATGGCTATTCAGCACCTCATTTGCACAATGGCACCCACACAGCGCATCAAAAGTGCTGCTTTCTAATTGAAAACTAACCATGTAGACAGGGTTCCTTCAGAAGGAAGCCCAAATTTCGAAAGCTCCCTTCTTCCCAATTTTTGTACGTACTAAGACACGGGGACTCTTGGATGGGAATACCCTTCTCTCCTCGAGTTCTAAGAGAGTTTGTATGTTGTTTCCTCCTTGGTGCTTTCCAGACAGGACCCAGTAGTGAGGGTTTTAATTGAAGAAATCCTCCATCCTGTCAATCTTTCCTAGAACTGACACAGAAGGAAAAAATATAGATTTTTTTTGTAGGCTCTTCTATTTGGGGGTAATTCTGTCAGAGCTCGCTTGGTTTTGTTCCTTTGTCACATCAGAAAGTTGATAGGTGGGGTATAACAGAAAGCCAGGAGAGGCTGAATGCAAACAGAATTGTTGCATCTTACCCGTGTCCTTTAATAATTCAAATGCTATGTGACTGAATTAGTGGTGTTTTTTTAGGGATATTCTTTCATCACCTACACTGCTTACTCACTGGGCTTTTGTCCCTGATTCATCAAAAGCTTTGGAAAGCAAAATGCTAGAAATCGTTGTCTTTAAAAAAAATCTTTAAAATATCTGATTTCAAAAAGCATTAATTTGCCTTTGTCTGGAAAGCTACAAACTCTTCTTAACTCATGTTAAGAATGGATACTTTACAGCATACACTACAAGTTGAACCTCTCTAGCTGGACACTCTGAACAACATCTGTAATCCACCATGATTTTAGTTAGCAAGAGGACCACTTATCATGCACATGGCCAAGTTTCCAAAGGTCTCAAAGTATGTTGACAGCCACCAGTCCTGGCTCTCAGTGTTCTGTGGTGTGTGTTAGCTGTAATTTGCCCCTAAATGGCTTCTAAGAGCCCAGTAAGCAATGGGCATGTTGGCAATGCTGCTAGACAGTATTGAGCTCCTGTGGCCTGGCAAATTTTCTCATTCAGCTCTAGTCAGGTCCTGAATGTGCCAGACCAGAGAGGTTAAGCCGACAGTAGCAGTGAGAGAATGCTGAATATTCATATCATTAGCATTTCCAATCCATGGCATTTCCATACCCCTTCCAAAAGGTGGGGTAGTGTATATGAGGCCCCAGATGCACAATCAAAAACAGCGGTATAAAAGGAGACGTGAAATAAATTAAATCAACATAGTCCAATAACAAAAGAAAGATGAAATTGAGACTTGAGCAAAAGACAAAGTATGATGTTTCAAGAAAAGATTTTAAATACCACAGCGACTGGGATACTTCACTTGACAGTCTCATAGACAAAGGCATCGCTTCCAGACCCACTATGCTCCCCAGCTTGTCGTATAACCATTTCCTCTCCTCACACTTGCCTCTGTGTAAAAGGTCTGTTGGTTTAGGTGAATTTGCAGTGAAGGAACCAGAAAAAAAATAGAGGTCAAATCTTTGCTGACAATGAGACATCAGTCATGTCCCTGGGGAGGCTCCTTATCCCTTTTTTATCACGCATGACCCTGTAAGAATGTGCAATGTGATAGTCCAGAGAGAAAAAGGCACTGGGCTGTCAAGCTGGGCTTTTTCTGGCGGCCATTCAGAAATGAGAGAGAGAGAGATTATGTACAGGCGATAAGAAAGTAACACACTGTTTGTACTATATCAGTGTGCAATTAGGACGTGTGCTTATGCTAGCAGGTACTCTGATAATCAGTCACCATGAAAGACCAAACTGGAGAGCTAAAAGTTATATGTTAAAAGACGACAGAACATAGAGTAATTCTGAGCTATGGACTTAGGGCACTTTGAAACACAGCGTGGCTGCACATACGTTATCAAGTATCTTTTCAGTTAAGGAAGCCAGGAAGAGAGAAACTTGAGAAGGAAAGAAGTTTCTTCCAGTGCAGGAAGTAAGTTCCTGCTGGGACTTCCTCTTGTACCCCAAACCTGACCTTTCCCATCTCAGTAGGAAGCGCACAGTTAAGTTTGGCAACTTGGGATGGGTGAATGCCTGGAGATTTCATCACATGAAATAATCTAATTCAAGATTAATCTTTAATCTCCCAGACAGATTAATCTTTAGGCTCCCAGACAATGCTGGGGGGTTGGCAACCCAAAGCACAGTAGTTTTGAGAACCAGGGAAGTCTTGAGTACACTGATTTTTGTTTCTCTTGCTGGATGCGGAAGGTTCAGGATTGAAACTTCATTGTAGCAAAAATTTCACAAGCCTGCGTCTCCATTATACTGCACCACTGCAATCATTTTATGGTGTTATTCTGATTTGGTTGTGTTTTGCAATCTTCCTGCACAAATATAAATAACTGCACAAGCTGCAGGGCTGTGGAGAATCAATCTGTGTATCTCCAATCTCCACCAATATCTGAATGGGTCCTTCTCCAATAATATCTGGAAATTATGTCTTGGATTTACATTTTAGTGGTATCCTGGAATATAAAGTCTCCGATATCCCCTTTTGAAATGTCAGGCCTTGTCTGGTGAATTTTAGTTTGTGTGGAAAGGGGGGTTCAGGTCTCTGACTAAAGCCAGTAGGTGGGGCAGCCATGGTGAGTACTCTCTCATACACCTGAGTCCTGTAGGGCAAAAGGTCTGCTGCTCTAATTCAAAATTAACACCTGGCAACTTTGCGATATTTTGCCATTGTTTGGAAACCTGAAGAAATGTACACTAAGGCTGAGACCAGAGAAAACTCATTTCTCTTGGACAAACTGGCTGGGTGACACGTTATGCTGCAAGTATGTGTCATAGCATATGGACCTGCCCCTCACTGCATCCGTCACTCTATTTCATTACTTCCACTAAGCTTAGTCCGGTGGTATTTGAGCAGCGAAGCTGGTCTAGTCTACCTCATTTCTCTTTTGATTCAAACCACCTTCAAAACTTGATGTCAGGAAATGAAATACTCAAAAGGCAAAACTCAATTTAGCTTTTCATGCTAAAAATTTCAAGTTAATATACATTTCATTGTATTCTGACACTTTATTTCCTAGATTTAGGGCATTTCTTCACTCCGTGCCAGATCAACAGGCAGCAATCAAACCAGCAGGGGATACTTTATTGTGTCTAGTACAGATGCAATAAATCAACCACTAAGCACTCTCCCACTGACTCCAGTATTTGACCAGAATGAGAAGAGTACAGGGAGTTGATGGGACAGCTGTCAACTTACTGCAATAAATTGTTTTAAGTAGATTTAAGTCCATCACCTGCAGCTGCGTTATTCGTGTAGCTGAAGTTGCATAACTTAAATTGACGGCCCATGATAGTGTAGGCTAGGCCTTAGCTTACCCCAGATCATGCACTAATTCAGCTGAGCAAGCATATGGATGGCCAGTTTGGCTACTGTCATGCATCTGATGAAGCAGGCCTTTGCCCACGAAAGCTTATGCGCCAAAATATCTGTTACTCTATAAGGTGCCACAGGACTTCTTGTTGTTTCTGAAGATATAAACTTGGCTACCCCTCTGATATAAGCAGTACAGTATGTTTTATCCAACCAGTTACACAAGCATTACAAATGTCAAGTGTGGGTTCCTACAGCAGCTTAGCTGATCACCAGAGACAGTTTCTAAGGTCCCTGCTCCCCAGTACCAGTTAACATACAGTATAAAAGGTGAATGCTAGCAAGGGACGGCTGTAAACCACTAAAAAACAAAACCACAGCCACCCACATGAAATGGTAAACTTGGAGGGATGGTTAGCGGAAAAGAACACTGAGCAGTACAGAGTTTACAATATATGCAGAAGCATATTTTCATAGAGGCATGGAAGAGGTAGTTGGCAAGCATGCTGTTAGCAGCAAGCCAAGAAAATGGGCCACAGAAGCAGGGAAATGGAATTCTCTAAACCTCTGTTCAGAAACACCTTAAGCAAACTATACAGACTTTATCAACTAGAAACTATGGAGTAATGGATATCTACAAAAATACAAAATCTGTGCAAAGAAATAGAGGAGAAATTCTGTTTCATTTCCATTGCCGATAAGGAGGCTGAGGTCTAATTTCAACAACAGATTATAACATGGCAAGGAAGATTACAGAAGCTTCCAAGGTAAATGAGAATGTATTAGAAACAATCACATTTCTATATCTCCCTGAAAACCAAATTTTATTTCATTTTTCAGCTTTACGTAACATATAAAAGCAACTCCATCTGGGAGAAAAAGCTTCAGTCCTTATTTAGTAAGGCATTGCAGGATCTCAGATAGAAGCATAATGTCACACAGCACACCATCCGATGCAGTGCCTATGTTTAGGTTGAACCTCTCTAACCCAGCACTCTCGGAACCTGACTGATGTCAGACTACAGGAGGTCAATATTGTCTATTACCACCACTTCCATTGCTTAATGGGCTCTTAGAAGACCTTAGGGGTAAATTACAGCTAACTAATAGCACAGAACTCAGAGAGCCAGGACTGGTGACAATAAGCAAACTTTATGGAGCCATGGGAAACCTGGCCACACCCAGGATAAGTGGTCATCCAGCTAAGTAAAATCATACTAGATTATGGATGTTGCCAGATGGGAGAATTCTGGATTAGAACGTTTCAACCTGTAGTTTGGTGTGAATTATGGGTGAAGCATTTGAGAGTCTGCAGCATGAAGACATTAATAATAAGAAGAAGGGTCATACTATACATCATCTTGAGCCACTTGATGTTAGTAAGGTATATTCTGAGGAGCAACATGAAGCACGAAGAATATCTGATAAAGCAAAATGGTATTTATGGCTCTTCCTATTCTGTTGGTCTTACTTTCTTGCTATATGCATATAACTTAAGACAAGAGGTTACAATTTTAACATTTTTAAAAGCTTCCAAAAGAGGCTTAGGTTTTGAAACAGACTTAAGTGCCACAGAATTTGGAAATTTAATTCACATAGGCACTTCTTAAAACACTGGTTCATTTTTAACAAGGCAAGCTGCAAATACACACATGCCTCTCCCTCAAAGGGCATCTGTCCAAGTCACTCCAAGTAGCAAATGGTAGCCAAAATTTCTCTTAGGAGTTATATGGCTTGCCTCTTGATTCATTCTGGGGAAAGCTATACACTTTCCAAAGTGGAGTTTGTCACAGATCTGCTCAAAGGGCTTCAGAGGGGTATGCTCTGGGCTACTGTAAGGCGTGTCTTGTAAGACACCATATGGCAGTTCATAAAGTCACCTTGATATGATAATGTAGGATATGATGCAAGCTCAGTTCTGGTGGTGAACTTGTCTGCATGGGCTTAAAAAGGACATATGCCCCGAATGATCTGGAAAGCAAAGCCATGAATATACAGTGATGAGAGAAAGTAGAACCTAGGATATGCAGTCTGAAGAAATCCTGTATCAGCACAGCAACAGTTGTTTATTACGTATGTTCTCCATGAGTACTTTTATGTGGCAAGAGAAAGTGTGTCACCTGCTCGCCAAAAACTCCAGCTGGGAATGAGCATAAACCATTTACGTAAGAGATTGGAGAAAAATAAATTCCCTAAAATAAATACAAAGCTGCAAATAAACAATTAATGAGCCGATTCTTCCAGCATCCTGAGGTATACTATGTGTTCATTCCACATTGACTGATAAATACCCTCTTCATGAGACATCCACCTTGCATCTTTGTACTATATCCAGTCTTCACATAAGATGCTAATCAAAACTGACACTGGCACTTCATATCCAAGGTATGGGGATACCAAGATAGGCAGTATATGAACCTAGTTTATCTTGTGCTTAATACTGTAGACAGTATATGACTTCACATGTCATTAGTACTTCTCCAACTCATCTGACATGGCACAGAAGGACAGTCCATATCCATGGTCAGCATTCATGCTCGATGTCTGATAGCCATGAGATCCAATTCAAGGGGAAGGTTTAGGAAGGCAGCTAACAGCGTTAGGGGAGGCAGCAAGGTAAGACTGGGTGAGGTGGCAAGACAGAATCAGGCACGGTTGTAGGGGACAGTCAAGAAGGGTCCCAGTAGTGACTATCAAGTTGTTAATCAGGCAAGGTCAGAAACGATGCAGAAAATTTAAATATGGTCACCAGTCAGTCAGGGTCAAGATCAAAAAGCCCATCACAGAACACTTGAGACTGGCCCAACCAAGATTCCATTTTCCAGTAATTCAGTAAGCCCATGCAATGTGAAAGCCAAGGCTGCTTCCCAAAAGACAAATGAGCCTTAGTTTGAAACCAGGGTTTAAGACCAGACTTAACATTCTTCCCCTCCACAGATATTCCTTGCAGCCAAAACTTGTCTGTCCTTGTCCAGAAATTATTGTGTCTTTGCTACTGTGAAACTAGAGTGAATAGAATGTTTCTTATGAGTTCACCACCATGAAGAGTAAGGTGAGATAAGCCTCCTTTCTGGTCACACCTGAAAACACATAACATAGCCCCAAAGCAGCCTGATCATTGACCATCATGGTATTGACCTGTGTAAACCAGGAGGAAGATGATTCCTGCCTCTAACAAACTCCAAAGAATCAATTAACCTTATAATTTCTTTGACCTTCATAACATCCTGTCTCTTTAGAGGACTTCGCTGTTCCTCTCCAAATGTGTATATGATTCTATATAATATTTTCATTTCCACAAATTACTTGTGATCTTTTATAAGTCATTTGCTAGATACACTATCACGTATGTGCATTAAGATCATCAGTAACTAGTGAAAGTAAGGTGATATTTACCCAGCCTTCTTGACAGGTACTTTAAAGCCTTATCATTTACCACAGGCAAGGGGAAAACGAATGACTTCTGAGATGAGATGGTGTTAACCACAAGAGTCCATGCTGGGGAGAGCAGCAGAGACGGGGGTCAGTAGCAGAACCCTGCCAGGGCTGGACCAGCAGTAGAGTCCGGCCGGGGCCTGGTGACCAGAGCCAGACTGGCACTGGAAACCAGTCAGGGACATGGAGCCAACCTGTATTCCTATAGGTTATCCATTAGAGATACATAAAGTAGAAAATAGCACGCTAATCTATCTAGCCTATCCTTCTGACCTCTTGCTTCAAAGCTACAATACTCAGATAGCGTAAGTCAGCATAGCTCCATTGCGCTCCTCTTCAAACCTCTTCAGTGGAGCTACAGCAGAATGAGTCAGCCGACGCTATGGTCCCCAAGTCCAGGATAACGTAACGCTCCTCTCACAAAAGGAATTTTAACTTTACTTGAAATGTTACCTTCTTCTTCCCCTTTCTTTCCAAGTGACTGTGAACAGGAAAGGAGTCTCTCCATTCATGAAATTCCATCAACCAATTTTATTCTCTGGGCAACTCCAGTTACCAGGACTGAATTTGGCTCTCCCTCTTCAACTGCTCTCTATTTGGGAAACATTTGCCTGACCTTCAGTACAATGCTAAAAACAGATCCTGTCTGTCATCAAGTGCCAGTGAGATGTTCAATAAAACAGAAGTCACTGCTCCTGCAGCTGAATTCCAAGAGTGCCCATGAAAGGCTTGACAACAATAGCAGCATCCCCCAACCTACTGGAATCATTATTTTTGTACCTTGATAAAAGAAAATGCCGAGTATATCAAGTTCTGTGCAAAGGCTGTGAGATTACGACATGGCATGTCAGGAAGATTTAGGTCACAATCCAAATCCTGATAAAGCTGATGGGAATGTTCCATTTGTATTGCGTTCTAAGCGCATATGACTTTGGTAGGCTTTCGACAGTCCAGAGAGCAGGGTGGGCAAACTTTTTACATCAAGCCCCCTTTCTGATCTCCGCAATTAGCAGTCCCTGCCCCCGATCTCCCTTGGAAGCCACAGAAGGCAGGGAGGGAGAACCAGTGGAGGCTGCAGGGACAGGCAACCGCACTTCCCCCCTTAAGAAATTTCATGCCCCCAAGGGTATGCACCCCCAACTTTGCACCCCCTTGTTCTAGGCAGAGAGAAGAGGGCCAGCAGTCGCCTCCTGCCCATCAGTCTGCCAGGGCCTCCTCTTCAAGCCCCGGTGCTGAATCGTTGGAAGGTCAATGCCCTTTTTGCTAATGAAAGTCAGTTTCACTCTTGCACTTGCGGAGAAAAGCCTGAGAAAGTGACCATCGGATGAAGAGGCCACCCAGTGTTTTTGTTATAGCACCTGCTGGGGAGTGCTGGGCAATGCTGCTTGGGGTATCACGGGCTCGAAGGCAATAGACCCAGCCAAGCCTACAGTTCAGTGACTCCAAGCAGCAGGGCTGAAGCCCTCTGGTAAGGAACCTACCAGCCCCTCCTACAGCCCAGTTGGTGCCCAGCCCAGCATGGGAGAGCCAGGATGCTCTCGCAGCAGACAAGACCCTGGCACTGAGCAAGGGGGAGCCTGGAGCAAATGGAGAGCCTAGGAACAGAGTTTCCCTGGATATGGGCTGCACAGCTGGGGATGTGGACTCTTTCCAAGGTGGGACTGAGCAAGAAAGGGTGGAGGAAACATCCCCGGTGAGCTCCGCTCCAACAGCTGAAAGCCAAGGGGGAAAGAGAAAGGAGGAGGCAGAAGCACTGACACACTCCTGGCTTAACAGCAGGAGGCATTAGAGAAGCCGCTGTTGCTACTGCCAGTAACGCCTCCACCTACCCCTTTAAAACAAGCAGGTAAAATGCAAGAGATGCAAGATATCTTCTGCCTCTGTGAGTGGTTAAGCCCGTCGCACGGTGCCCCCCTTGCACAATGTCATGCCCCCCAAGGGGGGCGTGCTCCCTGCATGTGCACCCCTGCTGTAGAGGGCCATAAAAACATTCATTTTCACAGAAGCCAATTGATTTGCAACCCTTTAGACCCAGGACTAAATTTGGCTCAAGCCTTAGGCCAGGGGAAAATGAATGATTTTCTGAAAAATAACGGGGTTGTCACAGAACCTTTCAGGAGTGGGTATCGGCCTAAAGACAAAACTGAAAGCAAGGCTAGAGAGGCAAAGGTAATTTACCTGATTAAAATATGGCAGTATAGGCAGTACGTCCTTAGTACTCACAACAGTTAACTATTTAAAATGAAATTTGGCTCTGTGCTTAAAAATCAACTTCCCTGTATTCCAAGTGGTTCTCAAATATGGCCCATGGACCACTAGTGGTCTGCAACCATCTTGCAGGTGGGTTGCGGACTCCAGACCTGCCCTACCACCACCTCGGCAGTGGTGAGCCTGGACTGGCACTGCTGCCCTGCATCCCCCATGTTACAACTGCATTATCTACACTTTTATGCTCTCATGGACCAATATCAATACTTTCCTTTTTGAGGTGTTCAGAGATAAGCACATGCATTTTGTCATCATGGTCACTGGCTGGTGGTTCGTGGAAAGGTTTACATTGAGTGGGGAGGGCCAGGGGCCAAAAAGTTTGACAACCATGGCGCTATGCCATTCTGCAGCTGTTGTGAGTGAGCAGCAAAGAGGAAGAGAATGCTGGTTTTCTTCACTTTTACTTCATCTTTATTTATTAGGTGGGTGGGTGGGGTAAAAATGGATGTTTACTAGCAGGTAAGAAGAAACAGAATTTAAAGCAGCCTCCATATGGTTCTGTTATAGCCACATACTCCTGACCATTTCCAACCTGGGTTCCCACATATCTATCAACATATCTCAACCCCAACCTAAGCCTCCATAACATATTCCAGTCCTAACAGGAAACGTATGCTTTGACTGTGTCAAATGTTGATGGTTTATGATCATTAGGGTACAGGGTGAGAATTATCAAGGTCATTTTTACTTCCAGTCTAAGCCAAGATCTGAAATTAAGTCTCCAGCAGCATACGACTGGCTTGCTAACCTCCTCGCTGAATTCCTATTCCACTTCAGATGTCAGTGTTCCTCGTCCAACTTTGGTCACGCTCCCTAGGTGTGACAGAATTCAGACATTTCAAAGCTTGTGAAACAGAAGAAGATGGCAGAATGATATAGTGGAAGCTTCAATGCCATCTTAACTACCATGGACTCCTTTGATAAATTTGGCAACATTTATTTCAGTCCAAGGAAGGCAGATCTCTCCTTGTGGAAGAGATGATTCAACCCTGTGGCAGGGCAAGTCCTTCACCTTGCTGAGCTCAGTGTTTCACCCTTTGGTAGTAGGGGGCTGGAATTAACCAGTCCCACTCTAGAGTTTTTTTTTTTATTCCTCACTCAGGTTTTATTTGCAGGATTTTTACAGGGCAGGTCTAATGGTCTGACCTAGGATGGCTCCTCAGCCAAACCAAAGAAACAAATTCATAATATAAAACATGAACACCTTTGTGTGTGTCCCATCTCTGGGCTGTTGCCTTGTTATGTTGGTTTCTGAGAGACAGTACTTCTCCAAAGAGGAAGTTAGCTTGGCTGCTCTCCCTACAGAGAGGAGAGCAGCCTTCTGTCAGAGAGAAGTCTTTTATCCCAGCTGCCACTAGACTGCTTGCCACTAGATTGCTGCTTGTTTCCATTCTCTCTCCCGCCTGCTCACTGAAAAATGGAGTAAGGATGGCTAAAGGTCAGAGGCAGCCTTTAACTGAACTTATGGGTCCCTAGTTAACCTAAGGGAAAAATTCTTTTCAGCTCATATGAAAACAGACCTGAAATTTAGGGCTGATACAAGTGCCTTCCACTCCTATCTTACAGCCCCCTGCTTTGACTTAAACACAGTCTGTAATTAAACTGGCTACAAAAGGGTGAAGACAAGGGTTTCCTGAAGACCGGGGCAATGAAGAAAGGATAATTTTCAATAAGCCAGAGGTAAAAGAATGCTAAGTGGAGGTTAAAACTCATATAGGCAATTTTAAGTGGAGTTAGTACAGAGCTCTCCATAAACAGTGGAGCACCCACTGGCACACTCCCACCCCTATTTCATCTACTTAAATTGAGAAAAGTCGTCACGTAACTCCTTTAGCGTACAAAGCCATGCAAACTACTAGAAGAATTCTCATAGAACAAGTGAAACTGTCAGGAGAGAGTCAAATTAAAAGTTATGTATTATTTTCATTATACTACCATCTTCAAGTTACGACTGTGCTAGGCATGCAGCGAGATACTACCCCTTCCCTGAAGGACATATCAAGGGGATCTACGGCTATTTCTACACTTACTGGGAAATTGACCTGGTCATAGTTGATCTTCTGGGGTTGAATCTTGTGTGCCTAGGGAGGACATCCAAAATTGAACTGTCAGGTGTCGACAGCTGACCCCTGCACTCCTCATTATTCTAAGCTGTAAGAGAGGTCAACAGGAGAGTCTCTCCAGTTGACGTCCCTCAGTGAGGACAGACAGATAAGTCGATCCAGTCATGCAACTGTCCAGTTTCAGGTCTAATGTAGGCGTGCCCCATGATTCTCATAGAGGTAGTAGAACAAAGCTGGAGAAGCTTCTATGACCCACTTAAATCACAAGATACAATATGATTACATTAAGATTTACATTTCATGGGGAGGGGGGTGGCATTTGTTGGGTGCCAACCAAAAATGTGAAATAAAAACCAAAACTATACCAAAGATACCATTACCCCTTGCATCACCCAGTTACCCTCATAGTTTGCTGTCTTTCTAAGAAGAGATGCTTTTATTTTAGCATCTGTTTCCTCTTTCCTCTATAATAATTAAATCTGGGAGATTTGGAGGGTTTAATTTTTCAGTTTATTAAATAAACACATTTCGACTTTTGCATTTTCACAGTGGTCACCCTAACTCTCTATAGCCATGGGCAAGTCAGAAAGACACCCCTAAATACCAGAAGCAGGGGAAAATTAATTTCTGTTGAATTTCATTTTAGCAAGTAAGTGGGTAAAGATAAGGCTACAGTAATAATTTCACAAGAGAACACATAGTATGCACATATTTTTGTGCTTTTTGTTTAGAAGTGCCTAGATGCTTGCCTACAAATTCAAGCCTTTCTATTCCAATCCCTGATTAACGTCACATTAGGGGTTCTTTGTTTCTTTAAAAGACTGTTTTACACGGAAAAGAATTAAGCTGAGGAGACCCTTATCATTCCTGGCTCATTCAAGGATAAGATAACCTTGGTCACTCCTGAGGTCTTTCTACTCCAGTACTGTCGTTCCGATAACGGCTAGAACAAAATGCTTCAGAGCAGGGTAAAAAGACAAAGATCCACCCCAGTCCCTCACAGACAAGAGTAGAGAATTTAGAATAGCTTGGCCATAAATAATTGAGAAGGGGATTTATATCCTAAAGCATGAAGGTTTATAGCTGACTAATATAACCTCCTGACAAGTTTCAGACAGAAGGCCAACATCTCTAATTTTGGGTACCTAAACATGGATGTAGATGTTTAACTTCAAAAGCACCTACCTTGCAGCCCAAATCCAACTCAACTTCCTCTTGAGGACAACGATAACTAGATCAGGACCCATTCTGGCAAAAGTTGTTTCTTTCCTTAAATTCCTCTTGCCTAAATTATCTCAAATTAAAGCAAAGGGGACTCTCAAATAAAAGACAGACATGTTGGTGTTTAATTAAACTTTTTTTAAAAAGTGGGTTTCTCTGCCTTAGATTCTCCATCTGCCCAAACATTTCAGGGGTTTATTAAGCAGACACCTACAGGAAACTAACAAAAATTAAACTTAAATATCTGAACCAAAGTTCAGGTGAGAGGAGCATAAGACATCCACAAATCTCACAATGTAGCATGAGATTCTGATACAGCTTCGATATAGCTCTCTATATTTTCAGACTGTGTGTGCGCGCGCACGTGTGTGTGTGTGCGCACATATGAGCCTGTATGATGTGCATATAAAATGTAATACTGTACAAATGAGTGTCCTCCCCTTCCAGTGTAAGCCTTTAGGAAACACTAACCTTAGGGAGCTACGGGTAAAGGGGATGAAACCTCCCATTGCAGTTGCCTGCACTGCACCTGTTCAGTGGATAAATAAAGCATCTCAGTTCTAGTTTTGGTTTCATTCATTGCCAGCCCCTGGATATACAGAGGGAAGATATTTCACCATCTCAGCCTGTCAATCAAACTGACACCATGACCACTCGATTTAGTGCAACCCCACTAGACATGCTAAATCAAACCCCAGAAGATAGACGGCCTGTGCATCAATCTTCTGGTAAGCACAGATACGCCCCAGGAGTGCAATTTTTGGAGCTGGAGGATTTAGCAGACCTTGGGCGGTGGGTATGGGAAAGGGGGCTTGTATGAGAGTCAGGAGAAGAATATGTTCCTGGGTTCTACAGGAGATCTGACCTGGAGGGAATGCAGTGCTCTTTGCCCTGGCATCCTCAGCACCTGACCTCTCCTAGCACAGCTGCCTAGTGCACAGAGGCAGTTGTGCCACAGGGAAGTGTTCAAGCACTGATGCCTTGTCACACTTACTGTGTTCCTCCAGCACAGCAGGTAGTAGCTGTGCTAACAGACCACTACTTCTCTGTGGAGATTTAAACACATGAAGGGCTCTGCCCAAAACTGTTATCACAGTGATCTGGGGAACCCTACACAAAGGCCAGCTGGGGAGCCTGCAATGCAGGAGTGCTACAGTGTAGGTACAGTGAGCACCACACACAGCTTCTGTCTTCTCCACCATGTTCCTAGCTTCAACCACATCCTTCTGACTCCTACATCATCCAAGAAACCTGCTAACCTCTTCCTCCATCATATAACTTCATTCCGCCTCTCCGGCGCTCCTAGTATACCACACAGCAGCACCGTTTGGGGAGGTAAGGGTGAACAGCCACGGAGAGGAGTAAGGAGGGTGACATTATAGTTGGAGAGGTCCTGGAGTGGGAGATGCAAAGGGAACAATCTCTCCAATATACTTCTCCAGTACCCAGGCCTCTCTCAGCTGTGGGTGGCAGGCTGAGGGGTGAAGCTCTATATTGGGTCAGGAGGAGAAAGCCAAGTGTGGGGTGAGGGAGGAGGTTAACAGGAGACACCAGTGTTCTGCCAAAGAAAGACCATAAACACAGCCACACTCAGGCCTGCTGATGGAGGGAGGGGCTTCCCCAGGCCTGGCAATTTAAAATGGAGTATGGCTCCCAACTGCCACTCCTACTGCAGCAATGGCAGAGGCCAGAACCTTGGGCCCTTTAAATCACTGCTGGAGCCCCAGGGGATGATGAAGGACTGGCTGAGGGATGTTAGCACCAGCCTTACCTCTATCTGAGGCTCCACCCCTTCCACAGCCCAGAGCAGGCCCCCCTCCACTTGGCCCAGAGTCCTGGTGAAATCTGTCAGCCTCCCTGACCACACTGATCTCTCTCATGGAGCTGGCTGTCACTAACAATAGATACAGGTTTTATTAAAAAATGAGAAGAGCCCGCCCAGAAAAAGAAGATGAACAAACATAGTTACTTTTGAGACAAGGGCGCTAGACTGACTATTTCATCAAACATCAGGAAATAAGCACCTAACCTATCTGAATGCCCTTCCTCACTCCATTCATCATCTCCCCCTTGTCTACCTCAACTACTTCCCTTCTACCACTTGCAGATCACCACTCTAACCTTGTGCTACCAAACACACAGCTGTAACTGTGATCATATATGCCATACACAGATAAGATATGCCTTTTAACTGTATTAGTGGCACATAAAAATAAATGTTAACTTTGGAACAATTGATGAAAACAGATCACCATTCACAGTAGTTCTTTAACGTTTAGCAAAGCATGTCTTCTTGAGGCCACTAACTGTAGTCTGATACAAAATCCTCACTTACCAAATCACAGCAGTAACAAAAACCAACCCAAAAAAAAAAAAAAACAAAAAAAAAACAAAAAAAACCAAACCACCCACCACATACACCGAAGTGTACGGAAGCCGCACCAGACCAACTTTGTCGTTGGAATACAGAAAAGAGTCTCCCTTCAGCTCCCTTGTGAAGAATGAATTTAGATAGGTAAAAATCTTTGTCCCAAGTAACTCTTTGCACTAGGCAGGGCATGGAAATATCCGACTAGTACTTCCAGGAAGGGCCACCACATTCCAACACTGACAAAAAAGGGCTTTTGTAATGAAAGCAATGGGATAAGGGAATAGAAAGATAGACACTGGTCTTCTGCAATGTCTAACAAAGGCTCAACAAGAAGCATGTTACGTTTGTTTCTTAGACCTACCAAGTTCACCCAGCTCTGAGTAAAGATTCTCCCTTGATTTAGCTGTCTTTTTTTTAATTCACCCCCTTCAGTACCACCTGCTGTTCATCATTCTGGAATCTGCTGTGACAAGGCTAGAGGGAATGCTGACATTCTCAGTTAGAGGACAGCTCCAACTGGCCCCCAGGATGAAGGGAAGGCAGCCAAAAGGCACCCTAATACCAAAGCATTCTGCATTTGGCATGACATGCAAGAATCTGGGGTTACATGATATATTTTGGGAGTTCTGGATGCCCTGTCCCAAGCAAGCATTCCAGAGGTGTGAAGTAAATGAAGCATTAGTCCAGTTCAAAATAGCTTCCTATATTACAGGATGCTTCAAATATAGAATGTCGGTCCCCACGGAGGCTTCAGAGGGTTGTACTTGTAGCCTGAGCCAGGTACTGGTTATCTAGAGCCTTACTGCCATTACCTGTCTTCATGCCGCATAGTAAATAATTCTGACTAACTCTGGCTGTACATCTGGATGCTATAGGTAGTTTGTAATTAATTTACAGCCTTGAGCAGATGACCTTTTTAGAGAAATTGGTTTAAGTCACTAATAACAGTGATGATGGCCAACCAACAGCAGCAGCATGGGAGCCAAAATAGCTCAGCAACTGGCATTTGGTCCGTGAGCAAGGCAGACGGGATGACGCAGTTCCAGTATCATGAAAGGCAGAATTCTTCCTAATCCATCAGCTGCCATTGCTACAAATCAATGTGTTTGGAAAGATTTGAACAAAGAACGAAACCTATTTATTCACAGCATTCAAGAACAGGCATCCTCTCATGCAGATGCCACCAATCCCAGCTATGTGTTTAAGAGGCGCAGAAGGTAACTCCATCCTTGCTGATAGATTTGCACATTTGGGACAGTAGCACATATGGTCTGTTGGGTTTTCCTGAAGCGAGAGGGGCAAGATCTGGTTGCTGCCCTGGAAAAATGACTGACAACTACCCCAACAGTGAAAAGACAGAAGTAATTTGATATCAAGCAATTCAAGATGCCCTTTGGAGTGACTGGTTAATTGGCTGGTTGATACTAATTTCCATAGTACTCAACCTCAGGGACAAGAATGGAGATTTTTTTTACAGCTGCACATATAGAACGAAGGGAGGAAGGGTTCAGGCATACAGACTAACACAGATGAAGTGGCAACTATTTATGCTGCTGTAAAAGGGCCTCCCAAAAGAAAAAAAAGCAATTTTTCCTTTTCTCACGAGACTTAAATTGTTCAGTTGTGACAGTGACAATAACAGTACAGCTTTTTAATTTTCTCTGCCAGCCATGTTTTCCACACAATTTGAAGAACATATCACTGTTTTTGTGTTGATTTGAGTTTTACATAATTTAATGTATTTAAAAACTAATAATGTGAATGAATGGCTTATCATGAATAGTCTTTTACCACCACTCGTGCACAGACATTAATTCATTATCTTAATAAATGCTTTTCATTGATTATTACCAAGGTTTTCCGTATTAAGCTCTAATTGATTAATTTACAAGACTGTACAAGATCTAATTTTTAATTCCCAGAGTAACCTTTTTAATATGCAGACTTTAATTATAATCCGATAAGGACAAATTGTCCTTTCACGTGCTGTCCTCTTTTAATGTAAAAACCATCCATTTTTCAGTTAGCATTATTCCTTTAATTCATATAAAAAGGTGGCATCTCAAACAATTTTGTCTCCAACTAAACTTTTCAATGTCTCGTAAGTGTCTATTTTCAGCATGTTAGGCAAAATTTCCCCACGCAATTTCTCCATCATCTTTTAATGAAAGTCAAAGGCTGAAACTGAACACTGAGCTTCAGGGGCATTACTAGCCTGGCATAGGAAAATGCAGGAGAATAAATATGTATTTGTGATGAGTAGCCATACAACATCCACGTACAAAAGTCCACTTGACTATAAAGATTTAATCTAGTATTTATTCCTTTCTATTTCATCATAGGAATACAAGTTTTGGTTTTTCTTAAAAATTTTTCATGGGACAGGAAAAACATTTTCTTTGCAATAATAGTCATAATGCTGGACCTCGTTTCAGTGGTTTTTTTGTGGCATGAGAAGATGTCATATTGAGACTGATGATCCAACAGATCATCATTGCATCATTCCAACATCAGTAGATACCTACATACAAGACCTTTAGCTTCTATGAAGTCTACCATGAGCTATTATTTCTCCTGCATAATAGATTTATGTACTGCAAAGGATTACACGTTTACGGGGGACATGAAGAATCTTTTCCTTAAAGTCTGATTTTTAAATAAAAGAGCATGTCAGAAGGTTTAAAATAATTCTGGAAGAGACCTGGGGAGGTGGTCTGAGATGGTCAAAGTTGTATGATAAGTGAATTCTGTCATACTAAGATCAGCTCCACATATGGAACGCATACTCAGCACATTGGTATATGATGTGCTATTTACTATAGAATTCTACAATTTTAAATGGATATGGTTATTACTAAGTGTAATCCAAGATTATAAAGTTATGAGCACAGCTACTACATAAACAAACACACTTCCACAAACCTGCTTGATGACTACCCAAAATTAAACAAACAGGAGTATCTGGTATATCTGCCAAGGAAAAAATCATCCTAATAGCTATACAATGACTGGTAGCTAGAATAATCTGTGGCGGGCATAGGAAATTTAATGCTCTTTAGCTGTGTAGGTATTATTTATTACTATTTATGCAAAGTTTCCTGGGTCTAGCTAGAGAAATTAAGAATAGGAGGAGAGAGAGGAGGTGTATCTGCTTCACCTTGGAAGAAGGAGAAAAGAACAGATTAGTTGGCCTTGGTGTGTCATGGAAACTGTACAGGAATTGCTGGAATGGGATTAACATATTCCATACCAAAAAAAGGTCATGGTACCCTCATCCTTTCAAAGGTTGTATCTCCACACTAGTTGAGGCAGAGATAGAACACAAAATCAGTGGACAAAGTAGAACATTGGATATGTGCTGCCCAAAAGATGCTTTGTTTTTATGCTGAAGCACTATGGAAAATTCATCGTTTATTCCATCTTTTTTTCCTAAATGTCTCCAGCAAGTTCTGCACTCTTCTACAGAGTTTACTCAGGTACATTTTGCCATTTTGAAGGAGGTTCATATGCAGTAGCACTCATCTATCCAGATGATAAAACTGATAAAGCACTCTGATGGGGGCGGCAGGGAAGAGATGGCACTTCAAAAGATGATCCCAGACGTCACTACTTTCAGCAGTTAAAAAGAAAAAAACCCTATCACTAGTATATCATGCCAGGTGACGAGACTCCACGTACCGCAAATTCAAAGTGCCAGGGGAATTCTCGCAAATATATTATAAATCAAAAAAGCGGTTCATGTAGCACTTCGAAGACTAACAAAATAACTACAGGACAGGTTTTTGTTTTGTGAAGAAACAGACTAACAAGGCTACCTCTCTGTGACTATTCATCATGCAAGGCATGACATATAGCTGTTTGGAATGGAAATCCATCAACTATATATAACTTTGTTAGTCTTTTAAGTGTTACATGATAGTTTTTTTTGGTTTGTGAAGATACAGACTAACACAGCTCTCTCTCTCTATACATATTATAGTCCCTGACAGAGGAAATGCTGTCACATTAATATCCCCGCCATGAAGGATGATGTGTAACTTTGTATGACTAGTGGAGGGAAGGAGGCTAGTTTAAAAATCAGCCAAGCGCATTTGATAAAAATTGTTCCTGTTCTTCTAAGGCCATATAAAAGAACTGATGAAAAGGCTTTGTTTCCTGAGTTTTCTTCCTCCACTATTCACCTATATGCTCACTTATCCTGTTATGCTCTCCACTGTCTTCATTCAATACACCAAAACCTATATGTCTTTTGCCATTTTTCCTCAGCCCCAGAGTTTTGGCTTCTGAGTTGGCACTGAAAGAAACACTAAAATAAATAATCAAACAACTAATTAGTTAGAAGCAGTGGGGTTTTTTGGTGCCGCTACTGAGTACTGGCACCTCAGCAGCCCCAGCCATGGGATTGGCTGTGGGGGAGTGGGGAAACTGCCGAGTACCAGCTCCTCTTTTTAAAAAAGCAAGGAAAAAGCATTGGTTAAAAATAAAGTATCGATATGCACTCTGAATATATTATTAGGGCCATCTTGGAGCATCATTAAATTTTCCCACTCAATTTAAATGATGAGTCAATTCACTTGCTTTTTGTTCTCTCTGACCTGTTGCTGTCCTTCTACATTTCACTGGAACATGAAGAAAATCTACCTAGCTTAGATTTTTATAACATTCATCAACCATGGAACCTAAGGATTGGAAAAATGATAGACTAATAGGTCAGTTGGCAGACCAGCAGCAAAAGAATTAATTTACACAGCCCCTCCCACCAATTTACAAAGAACAGAATAATTAGGTGTGTCAGTCTCAGTTCCCTCTAAGATGTGCAGCTGTGTGGCTGTTCAGCTTCCTATTAAGTGCCACATAGGAGCTATTAACTAACCCCTGTGCAGGGGCTCAGGGCTGCAGTGCGGAGAGAGGCTTTTTCCGAGCCCGGATACTGCTGGGGCCAGCAGGGAGCAACTGCGGCTGGCAGAAGGGAGTCCCTTCCTACCAGCCGCAGCAGGGAGCCGCCCAGATAAGCCCAAACCCCAACCCCTTGCCCCACCTTGAGTCCCCGCCCACCCTGAGCGCCCTCCTGTACTGCAAGGCCCTCATCCCCAGCCCCAAACCAAACCCCACATCCCCAGCCTAGTGCCTGTACCCCTCCCGCACCCCAACCCCCAGCCCAGAGCCCCTCCCCTACTCTGGAGTCTCCCTCTTCTACCCCAAACCCCTCATGTCCTCCCTATCCCAGAACCCTCATCCTTAGCCAGAGCTCTTGCATCCCAACCTTCTGTCCCAGCCCTGAGCCTCTCACCCCAGCCCCACCCTAGAGCCTGCACCCCCCAGACAGAGCCCACTCACTCCTGCACCCCAGCCCTCTGCCCCAGGCCTGAGCCCCTTCCCACACTCCAAACCCCTTGGCCCCAGCCCTGCCACCTGAATATTGTGCAGTGCACCAACACGAAAGTGATGTGTGGCACATCACCTCCACACTGGTGTCCCTCAGGAAATGCATCCTGCTCAGAGGTGAAAGAAATGAGAGGGAACACTAACATCAGTGCAATTATGGTCTCAGAGCATCCTCATCCTCCTCCTCACCTCCATTCAATCAATGTAGAGCATATACAAGCTGTAGAAGAAAATAAGTTACATCCAGGGATTTCTTCAGACCTGTCCACCTGCCCTCCCCAGAGGGCGAACACTCCCCTGAATTTTCCCAGCCCCCTCCTCACCAGTTGTCAACTAGTTACATCTAGTCATCAGTTGGGTCTGGTGTTGGGTTACCAATCACTTGAATGTTGAGGTAATGAAAAGTTGTTATCCTTATTGTAAGAGGAAAGGGCAGCAGAACTGTGCTTATCCTGGAGGCGGCAGAAATAATGACGGTACCTTCTTCCCTCCACCCCCCTGCAGGAGGTGAACTGGCGTGAAAGCAGAATTCAGAGGGGTGTCTCCACTGATCAAGGACAGTGAGTGGAGTGTGGTGGAGGGAAAAGTGGGAGGCACATTAAAGAAACATTTGTCTGTTGGACTGTGTTCTAGTGACTTTGCTCCAGAATGCTACGTTTGTGACTGGGAAACATAGGCTGTGTCTACACTACAAAAATAACTTTGAAGTTGCTTACTTTGAAGTAAGGCACTACTCCATACTGGAAATGGAATAAGGATTATGAAGTTGGGCTCCCTACTACTTGGAAGTTAAATTTGAAGTAAGGGAAAGCATGTGTAGACTCTTCTGGCTACTTCGAAGAAGTTAGTTCCTAGTGTAGACACACCCTATAGTATAAATACATGTTTCCTCTTAGGCCGAGGTTTTTGAAGTGCATTATTTGCCAGGGTCATTCTCTCACATCATTGCTATCTTGAGAGGTTTCTTGGAGAGTTTCTGTACTAAGCATTTTCATTATTTATTTATTTATTTACATAAGAATGGCCATACTGGGTCAGATCAATGGCCCATCTAGCCCACTATCCTGTCTTCCAATGCCAGGTGCTGCAGAGGGAAAGGGAATGAACAGAAGAGGCAATGATCAAGTGATCCATCCCCTGTACTCCAGTCCCAGCTTCTGACAAAGAGAAGTGAGGAACACCCAGAGCATGGGGTTGTATTCCTGCCCATCCTGGCTAATGGTCACTGATGGTCCTGTCATCCAGTAACTTATCTACTTCATTAATTAATTGTGTTATAGTTTCAGCCTCACAGAATCCCTTGGCAAAGAGTTTTATAAGTCGGCTGTATGTTGTGTGAAGAAATATTTCCTTGGTTTTCTTTTTCTTTTTTTTTTTCCCCTTTAAAAACTGCTGCTTATTAATTCCATTTGGGGACCCTTAGGTCTTGTGTTATGTGAATGATTAAATGACATTTCTTTTTTCACTTTCTTCACACCACTCAAGATTTTATAGACCTCTATTGTATCCTCACTCAGTTGTCTCTTTTCCCAGCTCAAAACTCCCAGTTAAATCTTTTCCTCCTATTTCATACCCCTAATCATTTTCATAGCCCTTCTCTGTATGTCTTCCAATTCCAGTATATTTTGGAGATGGGCTGACAAGACTGCACACAGTATTCAAGATGTGAGCACAGCATGGATTTATATAGTGTGAGTATTTTTTCATCTTTTCTGTTCATTTCCTGATGGGTTTTTAACATCCTGTTAGCTCTTATGAGTTCTCTGAAAAAGATCCATTCAATGACTTCAACATCTTTCTTGAGTGGTACAGATCATTTAGATCCCAACTTTTTGTACGTATAGTTGAGACTCTGTTTTCCAATATAAAATTTGCATTTATGATACACCCCACATTCAACCTCAGTCGCTCCCCTCATTGGCTCTTACTTCATCTCCCCTGGTAAATTTGAACTCTCCCCTCATTTCAACTCCTGCAGAAGACACTGATTACAGCAGTACGAGGATTTCTGCTACCCTCATCCATCTAGAAAAGACCAGAGTCGCTCGCACGCTAGCCATTGTAGCTGTCAGTGGTACCGAGCATCTGCAACTCCTACTCATTTTAATAGGAGTAACAGGTGAAATTTAGAATACAGCAAAATCCTGCTGAATAAGCAAATGTGTAGGGTCGCACGGTGAGGTTTAGCCCTCTGGGGCGTAAGGAGTTGTGAAACTACAAAGGCTTCTCTTTCATTGCCTAATGATTACTTCATTACACATTTCAAACCACACTAAGCTGCAGAGTGACCTTAAATCTTTCTTATTTGCTTTGCCCTCACCCCCCTGCTGACATCACACAGGCACTTATTTTTAGATGAAGAACAGGGCATTAGGCACAATGCTCTATTTCATGGGAACACAAAGATATGTCTTCACCTGTCATTCAGCTGATTGACTGGGACTCCTGTGCCTCAAGCTGTGGAAGACTTGGCAGGGATTTGATCACCTGGACCTCCCAGAAGGGAGCAAATGATAGTGCCTCAGAGGGAGCACTAAGAAACAAACTGGTCATTGGACCACTTATTTTTGGCAAGGAGCAATTCTCCTCTATTGCCCACTGTTTAAAATGTAAAAACTAGTCTTAGGAAGAAAACCATAAAAAAAAACCAAAAAACTTTCGTATAGTTCTTTTCATCAGTGAGATCTCAAAGGGCTTTCACAAGCGTAGTATCATTACTACCATAGTACAGAAAGGAGAGGAAAGCACGAAGAAGTGAAGTAACTTGTCCACGGTCAACCAGAAACAGAGCTGGGATTATTAACTAAGGACTCATGAAGCTCAATCCAGGGCTTTGTGTACTTGCCTACACAACTTTGAGAACAGCTGGAAGTACTAGTCCCATCACATGCTACTCTGGGTCAAATTCTGTTATGAGATAAGCATGTTTAAATCACCATGGAAAGCACTTGGAGATTCATGGCCTTCCCTGAGAACAGAACTTGGCTTGTAATTTTAAAGCCCAATGTTATTCTTGTGAAAACATTTGTGTGTGTGCTATATGGCTGAGTTCACAGCTTGCTTTGCATATGACTGCAAATTAACTAGGACAATAGGGGTTTTTTTTTTATCTATTTGGGGATATTTATATAGAAAACAGGTTTTATTGAGATTGCCACCAAAAGCTATAGGACACAGTGTTCCAATCAAAAGATAACACAGCTTCCAAACATATTAATTGCAACCACTCTCAGGGGCAGGGGAAGACTGTATATTTTCATGTACAGAAACAGGCCAAGGTCTGCAGCTGTTTTGTTTTAGATACAAAACACAGTTCCAGAGTAATATTCCCCACTAAGAACAATATTTTGCTGGGCAAGACTTCAAACAGCCTCGCATCATATTTGATATGATCACTTCAAGTGAAATTCATCATCATGAAGGGCTCAAAGCTGTTGAGATCACCAACGGTGCTCAGAGAGAGCGGAAGCACATTTTTGGGCCTTGATCGCAGAGCTCTACCACTCATGCTTAAATTGAATGTATCAAGCTGTTCCACTGAAGTTAATGGAACTAGCACTAACCTGATCAGGACCTGAGATTTCTGTGTAGGCTGTATAATGTTAGTAAAATGGAGGCCTTGATCAGTGGCCTCTAAGCATTACAAATAATAGCTAGGACCTCACAATAAAGGGCACAAAAATGTAGCAAGTATATCTGTAGGATATTAGCAAATCTATCATATGTAGTCTCTACCCTTATGTTGTGCAGGGATGAGAAACCAGCACTGCCTACAGCACTAAAATTAGGTTAAAACTGGGAAAGTCATTTTTATTTTTGTGATAATATTATTGTAATGCTGACAACTGTTCTGTTATTAAAGAAGTCTGTACTGAACAATGGCACCTTTGCAAAGAGAATAAATAAAGGATCCCTCCTATCACAGTATGAGCATATAAATTTAGCAAACTGAAATTAATGCAGACTCAGCCTTGAACAGAGAGAAGTACACTATGCATACACATGAGAGAGCAAAAAAGTCACAGCTTTATAGCATAAAGATTAAAATGAACAGTTTCCCTTGGCTTTTAAAAACTTGAAGTCTCTATCTTTGTGCCAATCGGTTTTGTTTCCAAAAGCCAACACAATAAATTTTGTATTAAAAATTCTCAGTGCTTTCCAAATGATAGTGTTGACAGTATGTGGCACTCCAATCAGTTCTTTCATTAGCCACCCATTTATCTGAGCTGATCAGTCTGTTATTCACTTAAACACTTCATTAAACAAGTAACTTCTGCTGTCTCCATCCCGCCTAGAAATCCCATTGCAGCAAATTCTGGGAAGGAATCAGAATGCAGCTGGACTCCACACTTCTGCTTGCATGTCTAAACAGTCTGTAACATACTTCAAACTCACTTAAAAAAAATCAAAAAAGGAGAAAAGTTTGCAGCCACGGAATTAGAAAATGTTCAATAACTACTTGGTTTATGATTAGAGAGAAAATCTTTACCCATCTAAAATTCAGAAGTATTCAGTGGTTATCGCTTTTCTCCTTTTAGGAAATTAATAAAATAGGTCAGGTAACAAGTAGAGCACGCCCCAGGACTGCCTTTAAAAATTACTCATAGGAAGTAAAGGTGGGGAAGTGCAACCAGTGGAGCGATTTATATGCATTAACCACAGTGAGTAATTAATTACATCACTCACTGCTTTTCATCAGCAAGTGGAAGGCCCCTGTATAATTTAAGACAATATTTTCAGCACTACTGAGCCTTCTGCTTCATGGTGTAATTTTAAGCCCATTACAAACCTCAGCAAGTTTTCTTTCAATCTAAGATTTAAAAAGAAAAGCAACAAAACCCTCAAACATATCATCATGCTCTTCTCAAACCAGGAGTTACTGCGATCATTTTTGACATTAGTCTTATTAGCAATGTCACTAGATTAGTTTGTACGAAATAAGAAAAGTAGTTACAGGTCCTACATCTTATTTAATGGACTACAGAGGGACTGCTGGGGGTGGGAGGTGGCAGGAGGGAGGAAATGTCAAAACAAAAATATCTCACTAACTTCAACATATTTATAGGCAGCTATTTACTCATTTTCTAGAATCTTCATTTCATTTAATAGGATCGCTTCTCTCCTCTCGGGCACCCCCATCACCAAAACCCAACACAAACAAAGCAGATAAGCCCCTTAGCCACAGCAAAGAAGCACCATTACGGAAAAATAATGCATGACAGAAACATTAATTTAAACAGAGGTTTTTGCTCTTATTGAGTAAAGATACAGGTTCATCTTTTTTATACTGTTCAGTCTAAGACTGTTGTCTTCTTGGCATCATCAGCTATGCGAAATCATGCCTCGCATCAGCAAGTTTGAATGTGCTAAAAGAAAACACTCTATTCTTTTCAGTTCCTCTGTAATGCGGTGTTTTTCAGTCCCTTCTGCCTCTTGTATTTAAGCAGACTGACCAAGCTCTTAATTTTGTCAAGGTCCAAATGTGCATCTAGTAACTCCTTTGCAGCTACTTTCCAACCTAAGCAAATGCAAGAAGGCTTTTTGTTCATTGGACTTACTCTGGATATGGTCAAGGGCATGTTGAAATCCTTTCCGCCTTGCAGTCGGAAACCCCATGGTCCAGGTCCATTGAGAGTCACGTTGTAAGACATTTTGTAACTCTTTTACACAGGTCACTCAAAAGGCTCTACAGAAATGGGGGAGGGGAGGGGAGGGAAATAAAAGAAAATGTTTTTAAAAATAAAGAAAAAAAGACAACATTTACAAATATTGAGAGCACAATAATTGCTTCTGTTTTGCCTTGCCTGCTCAGTGCAGCCAAATGTACCACCTAAGAATAGATAGGAGCTATAATGCAGATACTGATATCCCAGCTGAGCAGGGACCCATAAAAGGCTTGTAACCCAATACATACTATGCAAGGGCTCCATGACTCAGAGATCTAATATAGCCCCCTGGGAGGTTAACAGATCTTTCTAGGCTCCCCAAGTCCCTCTTCATTCTCAGAGCTACTTTACTGGGCATATTATACACAATTAAATAAAAACAAAATAGTACTAACAACAGCAATCCTCACATCAAGTTTAAATGCTCACTCCAAGTCCAAACATTAATATCCTGCTAACAGCTGCAAGGTTTTAGCTTTCCAACACCACTTGTAACTGCTGCTCCACAAATTCCAATTTACTTCATTTTGAAATGTCATGTACTGTACTATAAACCAAGTCCTTTTTATACTCTCCCTTTCCTTATATCCTCAAGTACACAAATTGGAAAATATTTGTATAGTCCCCCTGAATTCACCTGATGAACTGAAATATTGGCTGCATCACTGGAAAACATTGACCCATACTCCCCCCAATTCATGAAATGATGTTTGCCCCTTATTTCTACAGTCTTTACTTCTCCCAAGGAAAAATATGATTTATTCTATTATCACGCAACAGAAGTTGTTTTCATTTTTTTTTCCATAAAGTTATCCTTGATTGAGAAAAGCTCCTTGCAGCTAATGCATCATATTACTGTCAGGCAACAGACATATAAGGATTGTAAATTAAGATGGACACAGTTTTCAGTTTATTTTTGGAATTTTGATAATTAGTCTCCATTTTTTTAAATGAACTGATCTTTTTAACAAAAAATACTTTGCTTTCTGGCAAGTCAGAAAATATTAAGTAATTATCCAAATATTATTGAACTAAATCTCTTAATCACTCTTACCCTTATTTTTCCACCGAGGGACACTGACATATAGAGAAGTTAAGTTACCCAAGGTAACAGTATGAGTTATTGGCAAAGGTGGGAATAGAAACAGAATTTGAGTTCTGGTGCCATTTTCTAACAGAAAGAACATAGCTTTCCGCAGTAAGCCAGAGAAAAAAACTGAGCAAAAAATCAGTTAAAAGGGCTGATGGGAGGTCAACTGTAGGTGGCACTATTGCTATAACATTTAGGAATGCAGTAGGCAGGTTACAGAGAGCATTTCATGGGTAATGTTTTAAAGCCATGAGGAAATAAAGAATGAAAGGATTCATGTTCAGGGCTTATTCTAGCAGTTTGTCAGAAGAGCAATATGTTCAACAGAGATTAATTGTGTATGCGCAAGGAGTTGGGTTAAATCACACCTGTGTATTTCTTAACTAAATCCAATCTTACAGTGGTATGTACCAGAGTTTCACAAGGAGCATACTCAGCAGGATAACTGTGGAGTAATCCAACCTGGTTTTCCATTCTGATCTTTAAATTTTTGCACACGTGCACACACACACACACACACTCTCTCTCTCTCTCTCTCTCTCAATATTTGGTCAATTGACCAGTAAATTATTTGTATAATATTGACTGGTCAGTTGATAATAAAAACAGTGAGACTTTATGGTCTCTTCCTCCCTCCCTTACTATGAATTTGTGTTAAGTTTCAGAACTTTGAAGTAGCAGGAGAGCTTCAAAGAAAGATCAGATGCTTTCTGTTTCATGTAAGGTGGAGCAGTCTGAAGCAGACAATGTACCATCTGATCAATGGCTAGCAAAAAAAGGCCTTCCTGTAGCACCTTAAAGACTAACACTTTTATTTATTATGTAAGGAGCTTTTGTGGGTAAGACCCACTTCTTCAGATTTAGAGCAAAAATAAGAATCCAGGGTTTAGATAAAACAGGGGGGCAGGGGAAAGGGAGGGAAAGAGGAAGGGAGAAAAAGGAGTCACTAGTCATTAATAGGACCTGTAGAAGAAATAAATTAAGTGGGATGGCTACCATTCCTGCCACTATCAAAAGGTGGGGACATTGCTCTTATAACAACATGTAAGTTAACTGATATCTCTAGTAAGCCTCAGGTTAAATGTGTCAAGCTTGCAAATGAATTCCAACTCAGATGTCTCCCTTTGTAATCTTGTGGTAAAATTCCTTTGTAACAGGGTGGCCACTTTAACGAATGTCTAGGGAGGTTAAAGTGTTCACCTACAGGTCTATGTGTATTCCAATTTCTGATGTCTGATTTATGTCCATTCATCCTTTGGTGCAGGGACTGTCAGGTTTCTCCAATCCACATGGCAATGGGGCATTCCTGGCACACGATGGTATATAATCACATTAGTGGATGTGCAGGTGTACGAGCCTCGGATGGTGTGGCTGATGCGGTTAGGTCCAGTGATGGTGTCTCTAGTACAGATATGAGGACAGAGCTGGCACTGGGGTTTGTTGAAGGGACAGGGATGTGGTATGCCATCCTGTGCCAGCAATGCCGTGAAAGCTCATTGCCTAACAAATAAAACGGTTAGTCTTTAAAGTGCTGCCGGACTGCTTGGTTTTTTGTTTTGGGAGGTTACAGACTAACATGGATACCCCTCTGAGACTCTTTACCATCTCCAGCTGTCGCTACTCCAGGAAGGCAGTTATTTGTGTGAATAAAACCTGTGGCAGTGGTGGGAAAGCTACGGCTGACTGGCCCCTGGCAGCCCTTTTCCCCTGGGGCCTTGCACTTCCACCATCTCTCCCCCGCCCACAGCATTTTTTGAGTGCACAAATTGTCTCTGTGAGAGAGGCAGCGAAGCAGGAACAGAACGCGAGTCAGGCAATTCATGTATTCCAAAAGTGCTGGGGGGGAGGGGGGAACAGGTAAGTGCTGGGAGCTCCAGGGCACAAAAGGTGCGTGGGGGAGGCGCAGACAAGGGTGCTACATGGGCCCAGGTGGAACTGCAATGCTGCTGCAGCTCACTGAGGTGAAAAAAGGGCGACTCACGTGTCCCACCCACTATTCCTGGGTGACTGTCCCTGTTCTAGGCAACATCAATACAGTGCTAGGCCAGGGGCACAGCAACTCAATGTCTTGCTACTGTGGTTCTTCAACACTTTCCAGTCTGTGGAGTACTATATGAGACAGAGGCTCTCATTGTTCCTGGGGCGATTCTGCAGCAGTAAAAACCTTCTTCAACAGTCTGCATATTTGTCAAAAGAACACAAGTCACTGAAGTTTCAGTTTAAGACTTGTGCCACATAATGAGCTGCTATGGCATCCACTGTTCTTCATTGTACTGTCCTATGCCAGGTTTGCTAGGCAGTCCAGCAGCTCAAATGGTGCTGATTTTGTGCATATTCATGTAGCTGGCAGCATCTAGAGCAGGCAACTAGTAAACTTTTTGGTGGTGGACATAGGCCCAGCACATTAGAGGAGTTACTTAAGAAACTGTCTTAAAGACAGAGGCTATGGTTACACTACAGAACTCTGTCGACAGAAATCACTGTCAGAAGACAGTTCTCGACAAAACTTACATTGACAGAGTGCAGCTGCACACAAAAGCCAATTGGAAGAGAGCTCTGCTCTGCCAACAAAGCAGCCGGACTGCCCAGCCGCTCTCTCGACAAAACAGACACCTGGAAGCACGACAGATAGCGCTGCCCATTGTTCTGGATGCCCCATCCGTTGAGCGAAGGCTCCCAGAGCACCCACACAACCTTTTTGTCAGCAGAATCTGTCAACAGCAGTGTTATGCCTCATGGCTGAGAGGCACAACGCTGCTGGAGAAAGTGCTGAGTTTTGTCACCAAACTGAAAAGAAAAAGAAAAGACATTATTCAGCTCACACACAACTTACGACATGGGGGGTGGGGAGGGATCTCTCAGTGGTTTGAGCATTGGCCTGCTAAACTCAGAGTTGTGAGCTCAACCTTTGAGGAGGCCATTTAGGGATTGGGGCAAATAGATGTTAGGGATGGTGCTTGGTCCTGCCAAGAGGGCAGGGGAGTGGACTAGATGACCTCCCAAGTTCTAGGAGATGAGTATTTCCAACATATATACTTTCCCCCACAATTATGTCTCAGAAAAACTGTCCTGGCCTCTGACCAGAAGAGAGATCCTATCAGGGAATACTTTTAAGAAATTCATTCCCTGAGTTAGGAAAAAGAAAAAAAAAAAAAAAGTGTGTCAAGTGCAAGCGGTTCAAGAAGATGATGCAGGGCTAAGTTGCAAGAATGAGACAGCCTAAGAAAAATGGCTTATTGGGAGAAAATTATATGGATGAAGATGTGGATTTGTATGAGTGGATCTACTGGTCAGCAACTGAAATACAGTAAACTCTCTCCTGTCCAGCAGCACCGGGACAGACTGATTGATGGATATTCAAATAGTTTAGATAACAGAAAGGTATAACTAGCAATGCATAACACTAAAGAAAAACAAGATTACATATTAACAAACAAACAAAAATGTAAGCTGAGTACTTTATTTTCCAACAACAGCAGTACTGCACACTGTAAACTTACAAATAAACACAGCAAATAGAGTGTATTTCCTCTTACTATACTGTACTTATGGAAAACATAACTAAAATTTACTTATAGTTAAAATGCCAGTTATTTGAGAGTTCTGGATGATAAAATGTCAGATATGAAAGTGTTTACTATAATTCATTTTGCAATGCATCACTCTTCAAGACTCTCTGTGCCTTTTAGTAGAAGTGTTATTTGACAATTAAATTTTCCACCTGTTTCCTATGTTGGATATTGCTGGACAAAATAATTGAGCTTAGCTAATCCATATAATCTTATTTAATCAGTTAACTACTTTTAGAATTTACCACCCAAATATACAACACAGAAAAGCGGCAGTAATAGAAATCTAGAATTGCCAGACTGTCATTTTCTTACAATACAAAATACGTGCCCTTTATTTTGGGCCATCACGGACACAAACCATAATGGTGATGCCATAAGTCTATTTGTTATTTTACTTCAGCGTAACCCAGCTTTTCCAAGAGAACCCCATTCTAAACTTGTTTTCTCCAAAAACACGAGTGCTATCAACTCTGGCCTTCCTCTTGATTGGGACTCCCTCCTTTTCATGAGCCTGTACGTTTAGATCTGCCTCTGGAATCTCCACTACATGCATCCGACACAGCAGGTCTTTGCCCACAAAAGCTTATGCTGCAATGAATCTGTTGGTCTATAAGGTGCCGCAGGACTTTTCATTGTTCTTGCAGATACCAACTAACACGGCTACCCCTCTAATATTAAGTGGTACTGAAATCACTTAACAGGAGTGTGCCAACCCTATTTACTGATACAAAGTTGTCCATTTCTATGTCTACTGGACCTTAGATTAAAATTTGTTTTAAATATTTAATTAGTTTGTCAGCAAAGATTATAAAATCACATCTCTAAAAAAAATCCTTGCATGGATGTGCGGCTCTTCAGACAGTTTTTTAAAAAATAAATTTTTCCACAGACCACCCTTATCTAAAATACACATTTTAATTTTAAATTATAGGACAAAAGTTTGATTCCAAAGTCTCTGTCCTTTTTATCCATCCCTACTCTCCTTTCAAACCATTCCCTTCCCCGTTGAAAGGCTCATTCCTTTTCTTCCAGATAGAAGAAAAAGGGAAATGCATTTGTTGAACTTATTGTTGAACTAGTTTTAAAGAGACTTCTCCATCAAAATCAATATCTTACTAAATCATGCTTATTTATTAAATCATGGACAGGATATTCAAGGAAACCATTTTGAAGCACTTAGACAAGGGGAGAGTGATTAGGAATAGTCAGCATGGATTCACCACAGACAAGTCATTCCTGACCTGATTGTCTTCTATGACAAGGTAACTGGCTCTGTATTCTCCACCCCACCCCAACACACAGACTGACTCGGGAAGATGTAGTGCCAGGTACTCAGAGTGGGCCCAGCCAGGCATGGGCGGAAGAGCAGGCTGGGCACAGAGAGTTGTGTTAGTCAGTCACCCACTCCCATGTGATAGACTTGCAGAGGGAAGTGAGCGTGTGTGACCTCTCCCCACATCGCGTCACCCTGTGTGAACCCTAAGGCCATTTGGAAAATATAGTTTCCCTAAGACTTAGTTAATAAAATGTGAATGCTACCGTGTCTGTGTAAGAGTACTAGTTCTTACCATTTTGCTGCATTTACAGCTTCACACAGGTAACAAGTATTGTGTACTATTTCCTAAACTAATATAAATCAAGTAATCTAAAAAAGTTACCCAAAATATACCCTCTTAGATATTGTAAAATCCTGTACACATGGAACCTCTCTCGGCCCATACACTCCAGAGCCGACTGGAGCCAGACCAGTAGGGTGACCATCCATCCCGTATTTGGGATGCCAAAAAGACACCCCTACTTATTTTTGTAAAAGGGACTAACTGTCCTGCATTGGGCCCTCCCCCACTTACCTGCCCAGATGCAGGCGCAGCTGCTGGCTAGACAGCACTAGGTCACTTCCCTGCGCCTTGGGGAAGCAGGGGGGAGCGTGGGTGGCTGCCGCTTCCCAGGGCCTCCCAGAGAGCACCGGAGGCTACCACCTCCTTCCTGGCTCCCAGGGAGGAGCTGCCCCTCCCCGCCAATATCTCCTGTCCCATACTTGGGCGGGGAGATATGATCGCCCAACACTTCCATAGCTTACTGGGCTCTTACAAGACATTTAGGGGTAAATTAAAAACTAAACAGCACAGAACACCGAGATCCAGCACTGGCAGCTGCAAACAGTCTTTATGGGACCACAAGAAACTTGGCCACACCCATTATGAGTGGTCATCTGCCTAACTAAAATCAGGGAGGACTACAGAATTTGCCAGAGGAGTGTTCCAGATTACAGAGGTTCTGCCTGTACTGTGCTGTATATCAACATGTTTTAGCGATGAAACTTGCACCACAGTTTAAAAAAATGTGAAGTTGTATGTGGTATTTTAAGGTACAGCACTTTTTGGGTTTGGGAACTTCCCTGAAGCTTAGCAGCAGACCTACATAGTTTAGGCACCCCTGAAGCACCTTACTCGCTGTGAACCTGACATTTGCCTACATAACGCTAGATAATCAAGTGTGTATGACTAAAATGATAACTGGGGTCCGAGAAAATGAAACTAGTCCAGATAAAATAACTGACTCAATCTTCCTCAAAAGACTGATACAAATCTGAAATTTCCAGGAGATCCAGAGGAGCTTAAAAAGTAAGTTGTTAGAACTTCATGGTGATGAGACATGTCAGACTGACAGTTCTGGAGTCCCTTACTCATCCAGAGAATGTGTACCACATAGACAGCAGTCATGTGAGGTTACCCACATGGCCCCACCCATAAGCCTTGGTCCTCAACCAGATGCCCCACTCAATTTCTGTATTTCAGTGGTCATCAAGCTTGATAATTTGTGCCAGCCTGAGCTGCAATTCACTAGAATCTTGATCCAGAGCACAAAGCTTACTTCATAATCAGAGAGACCTTGGATAGCTCTTAATTTTAATTTCTGTGCCTCTGGATACTGGGAGACTCTGGAAGAGGACATGCTACATGAAGAGCTAACAACCTACCCTTCTGTCCAAAGCCAGGAAGCCGTAAAATCTTTGCATACCAAAGTACCTGTACTCTACTAAACGTTACAGGACCAAACAAGTACCGTATCTTCTGTGAAATGTTTTACTCTAACACTTTAACAAAATGAGAATGTGCGACCAAATCCTGATTGTAAGCCTGCATACTCCCATCATTTTCAAAACAAGAGACATCAAAGGCAACTGAGCCGCAAGGTTGGTGTCATACCTAGGAAATGCCAAAAAAGTTATTAGAATTAATGCACTTCATGTACTTTTCTGTTACTTGGACATATGTTCTCTTCCTGAAAAAAAGTATTTTTGATTTTAAAAAAAATAAAGAGATAAGGAATGTTAAACAAAGGGTTCTGTACCCGAGAGCTACCAAAATCTCTATAAGGCCTTAAAAAGAACCACTGGTCTGTTCTGGGAGAATATAATCCTTATATTCATTTGCAATCAATCATTCATAATGTATTCTGCTATGCTTTGGTGATATGAGGCCTGTAAACTATTTTGCCTTCAGACGCAGACAAACTGAACAATTGTATTTTGATAGATCCCAAAAGGATCAATTTCAAATCAACATTTAAACTGCCTGCCAACACACCCCCCCCCACCCGCTGCCTCTTCTATCAATAAAGAAAAATGTTGATGTCTACGAATATTTTACAGAAGCGCATAGCAAACCACTTCATGCACAGCTCATTTACAAATGATATATGTTACTTGTGCACACAGCAACATCCTATGGCTATGATATATCAGCAGTTCCCAAACAAGGGTACAGTTACGTATACCCCTAGGCAGGGGTCTACAGCCTGCAACTCCAGAGCCACATGTAGCTCTTTAAGGACTTCTTTGAGGCTCCAGATGCTAGCACTGCAAAGTTTAAAGAAAAAAAAAAAAAGATTATTTTCGATAAACGATGACTATCTAAAAGCCTCAAAATGAACAACTCATATCTAAATAGCAAACAATGTGATCTCAAAACGTTGGATAACTTCCCCTAGCATTCTCCAGAGGGAGAAGGTTTGGAAGTGAAAGTCAGGAAGACAGTGGTACAAACACACATGTAAAGCATGAGGAAATACAATACAAAAAAAGTTTGTGAACATCCTGCAGTAAATATGTATCACACTACAAATCATGGTGTGCATGCTGTTCTTAAAATAGGGGTTACCAAAACTATAGTTGGACACTATTTATTAAGGGCCATCTTGTATTCACATGCATTATAGCTCCTGAATTATTGACCTTTGGTTTTTAAAAACAGACTGGAAAAAACTGGCTCTTCTCATTATTTTGGTTGCCAACCCCTGCCCTAAGGGTACACAGAGTTCTTCCAAAGGACACCTTAACTCAGTATTTCTTTACATTTTTATGAATAAAATACTGTATTTACTTTATGTGGATCTAATTTTGTTTTCATTTATCCTTTTTGTTTTATCCTTTTTGCACAATCATAAGTACAAAGGCAAGTTTATTGACTATAGGCAATTTCTTCCAACCAACCAATTAAGATTAACTTGTTTAAACAAATACGTTGCAATGGTAGAAAAAAATTGTTCATCTTAAAAAATTGTAGGTATTGGAGGTATTTCTATATATTTTTAAAAGAGGTAACTATTTTGAAAAGTTTGAACATTCGGGTATATCGTATCTAACCTCTGTGAAAAGGTTCTCCTCTTGTTTTCCATGCTGTTCAAACTGCAAAGTTACTTCTGAAGTGTTTTTTCAGGAGAGGAAAAACTGTTAGAAATGCTGAAGTCCAGCTACAGTTGCTTAAATGGTCAGCAGTTTGGGATTGTTAAATTCAGCCTTTTTAGTGTTAGGACATTATAATGCATTTCTACTCAAAACAAGTTTAAATCCTTTATTAATTGGTGAAAAGAGCTTTACTACACCTAATGCCTCAAACGACATGAGACGAGCAGATGCATAACCATTATGTATATTTATTTTCCTGCATCTGTTAGCTTTAGAAAAAAGTTTGCAATCGTACTGTCAAGTTTGGATCATGAGTTCTCTGTAAAATTCACCCAGTAAACTTCATCCAGCATTAATTCACATATGCAATGCTGTAACACTTATGAATATCATGCAGTACAGAAGTTACCTGCACCATCTAAATTGTGTAGGTGTTCACAGCAGGCTACATAGAAGTTATGCTGCTGCTGGAGATGTTTTAAAACAAACTGACTTTTAAACTAAGATTGGCACCACAAATAAAGTGGACAGAAAAAAAAAAAACAGGTTTTTGTTAATAACATTAAAATTGTGTACATCAGTTTGTTAATTTCCTGAACAAAATCTGAAGAAGGGTCATATTCACAACTAATATAATATATTCTGTAGCTAACTAGCAAATATGTTTAACAACGAATTTTGACACTAGTTCAGCAAATAGCTTGCCAAATACAAATGGCTTATTCCAAGTGTACCACAAATCCTTCCCTTAGTACGCAACTAACTAAAAAAATAAAAATGATAAATGAAGATTTAAAAGTAGTTTTTCTTTTTTTCTTTGGTTTAGGGGGAAAGGAAGGTTGAGAGAGAGAGAGAGAAGTTGATATGTTGGCAATAAACGGTCTCTGATTAATACTGGGTGACCTACGAGCTTCGGGGGGGGGGGGGGGGGGGGAGGAATCCAACAGCTGATCCTAAGTGATTAGTGAACAAATGGCTTGAAGTAAATCCCAGCTAGCACACCAGACTGATTAATACCCCAACAGGCAGAAGCATGAAAAGAAAATAACATGACAGCAACCTCAGTAAATAAATCTACCATGCTCCATTCAGAGAGGGGAAAAGGAAGAAAACTATCACCAACAGAAAGAATCAACACGCAATAAGTGAAGAGTAGTTAGGAAAGGCCCTTGGTTACTAGGAGAGGAACCAATGTAGCTAGAAAGTTGGCAATGCTTAGCTAAAGATGGGCCGATCACTTCTACCTGGGAGCAGCTCTGCAGATATCCTCTTGTGCCTCTTCTGTTGCTCCAGCTGCAGATTTATCTGATGCCCGCATCCCCAATGACGTAGTTCACTCAGGCCAAAGGCTGCGGGGAGGGGAGAGGGGAGCCTTGCTTAAGGTGGATCTCTTAAAGCTATATGCCCCGTTTATTTTAAAATATTTTCAGAGTTTGTTTGAAAAGTGCATAGTTTTTACCTTTTGGTACATACTGGTCATCATTCAGAATCTACAGTTTGGGGCGGGTGAAACTGGAATACATATTTTGCCTCCATTTCATGAGGAGAGCTTTTTGGGAACAAGACAAATATTTTTCCCCAAATAAATAGGGAAGGTTGACTTGTATAAAATTGGGTGGTCAGCAGGATCTGCTCCTGTTACCCTTAGACACAAGCTGCAACTGTTGTTCATGTGGGGAGCCACACTGGCTTAAACCTAACTATTCATATGAGTAAGAATTGCCATGTATAGTCACTGAATAGACCCATGAGTGACTGTGGTTGATTCTAATGGCTGAAATAAAATGCACCAACCCTATGAAACCTCTGTGACTTTGAGATGTGAGAGGAAAGGGGAGGTAAAGGCAGAATGCATTTTCTGCCACATGCAGGAAATGGAGTAGGACTGACACTCCAATAGCTTTGGCTGAGAGGAAAATGTATGTTAGTGCTTTAAGATCCCTTGGTTCCAGGCTGTACAGAAGTGGTACCTATTATTGCCTTCTAAACTTACACGCTTGTCTAAATCAAATCCACAAACCTTTGCAAGGTCCCCCATCAATAAATTAAAGTTTCATGACAGCACAGTGCCATGATATGGCATACAGTTTAAACTTGACCACAGGTCTGTGACACACCTCTTCCCTGCCCTGAAGGATGACAGGATATATCAATGCAACAATAAATACATATGTAAAACCCAGGGGATGGGTATATGAAGTAATGCCTTCCCTAGGTCTTAGTGCTCAACCTTGCCACTATTCCTATCCTTACTCTGATCACTCATGTGGGCTCCCACAGCATGGTGTTGCAGCCTGGTGAGCCAGCCTTCTTTCACATAAAAATGAAAAGCTTTTCAGATGCCCAGACCTGTTAGCATAACACTAAACCTGTGCAAGAGCCATTAAGCAGTAATGAAGCCGTTTAACAGCCGTATGCTGACTTGGAGGTATATGCTGTCAGTTTCTGAATTTACTGACAAAAAAGTCGTGCATTACTGTACTATATCCACAGGACCTTATTTTAAAAACTCCCAGTGCGGGGTGGCTTAGTTTCTGTAAACTAGCTCCGCACCAATCTACTGTATCATCTACCCATTCTCTGTGTGGTCTGCCTCTCCTATTTGAGCCATCCTTTAGGCCAAATACCAGGGTCTTGATTTTTCGTTGGTCATTCATTCTGCAAATATGCCCGAATAGCTGTAACTTGTGTTGTATAACCTTCTGCAGGATATTCAGACATAGTTTTTAAATAATTTCTTCAGAAGAGTACCCTTATGTAAAATACACATTTTCATATTAATTATAGTACAAAATCTTGCTTCCAAATTCTTCCTGCTCTTTTTATTCATCCCTGTTCTACTTTCACCCCTCTGTTGACAAGAGCCCTTAAAGAGACAACATCCATTTTTTTCTAGATAGCGAAATTCTTTTATCCATCTGTCTTTACTTCTATTTGCTGAACTCAGTTTAAGAGAAACCTCCACCAAAATCAGTTCCTGAGTAAGAAATAAAACCCTATGTTATGCTTAAAATTTTTGGAAACATATTTTTAACAATCATATGGTGAAATTTCATAAACTTGTCTATTGTTATGAAGGCCACACAAAATAAATGTTCGCTTTTTCAAAGAGCAGTGAAGCTTGTTATGAACACATTAAACCATACTGATTAATTTACATTAATGTCTTTGTTTCAAAGCATTAAATGTGTACTAATCTGGAATAACTATTCTAAGAAGGCTAAAGAGTAAATTTAAAGTCTAAAATCAGCTTAGAAATATTGATTAAGAAAACGTAAACAGCTGCACCTTGAATTCCATAATATTTAATGTCATGATGAGCAGGACAGCTGACTTGCCCTTACTACAAAAATTTTGCAAATAAATCTTGGGCAAACATGTTATATCACAAAAAACTGTGACTACTATTTTTCATTCCCAAATATAGTGCTTTTAATTAGGTGCCTTCTACATGTCCAGTTGTCACAATCTGACATGCTGGAAAGCATGCTTCATTTTCTTCAGAAAGATATCTTAGTGATTTTTTCCCCCAAATGTCATTTGCTACATTTAAAGTCAGGGATTTGGCTGGAAGGGGAGAGCAGAGAGGTAAGAGAAGAGGGAGACTAGGGGGAGGGAGGAGAGCCTTGGCAGAAGGGGGCAGAGCATGGGCAGAACAGGGGTGGAGTATGAGCAGGGATGCAGGCTGGGGAGCTCACCTCCCTAAGCACCAGCTTCATCCACTGCCCGTGTATGTTACACTTCCAAAACTGCAGGACAGTTAGATGCAAAGTCTTTTAATAACTTATTCCTAGATGATGGGCAATAGTTTTACCAAAGGAAAGTAGAATACAATTGTAGCCTGAAGGGAGAGATTGTTTTGTAGCACATCAATTTGCAAACAAACAACAAAAATCCTGAATTTAAAAGACTCATTTGATGCCTTTAATAATCTCTCTTTCATTCCTGTATTATGTCAAGAATCCAAGCAATCCCTTTCAAAAGCCCTTCTGCATATTGTTTAATGAAAGTTATGACTTGCTGCAGACAGCATGGATATTGAGACTATCAGACAATTATCACTCATCTGTAGATGCTACATGCATTATCTTGCTTGATGCGGTCCAGGAGTTGCAACTGCACCATGTTAGTTAAAAGGACGCCTTCCCCACAATCTGACCCAGACACACTTGAGCAGATACTTTGTGATATGATGTTCACCCCACACAGGATAAGAAGGTGCTAAAATGGACATGTAGTCTGAATAACTCCCCAGGCTGCACTTTGGAACAGGAGATCAATTAAAAGGAGACTCAGCTGCACAAGAACAGGTGAGGCCAGCAGCAGATTAGGGGTATTACTGAGAAAGGCTACAGGTAGCAACCTCTCCTTGGGAAGTGGAGGAAGCAATAATGGGAAGGAGCTTTGAAAGGTGAGAAGATGGGACCTCAGCTCAGCAATTTAGGGCTCTCTGGGCTGGAACCCAGAGTAGAAGATGGGCCTGGATTTCTCCTACTGGCATCATCAGGAAGAAGTGGCATCATTAGGGTAACATAGAAAAAAGACTTTGCTGCGAGTGTTGCATAGAAGGACCCTGGAAGGAGAAAATACAGATGGGGTGTGCCTAATAAGCAGTGTTATTTTGAAATAACAGCTCTTATTTTGAAGTTACTTTGCTAGCATCTACACAACGCAACCGCCATTTCAAAATAATTTGGAAATAACAGTTGCTTTATTTCAAAATAGGCAAACCTCCATTCCACGAGGAATAGCACCTATTTTGAAATAGCTATTTCAAAATAGGTTTTGTGTAGACAGCGAATAGAGCCTATTTTGAAATAAGCCATAGTAGCCGCGTCTACATGTGCCGGCTACTTCGAAGTAGCTGCACCAACTTCGAAATAGTGCCCGCCACGTCTACATGTGGCGAGCGCTATTTTGAAGTTGAAATCGACGTAAGGCAGCGAGACGTCAAAGTCGCTATCCCCATCAGGAGATGGGAATAGCGCCCGAAGTAGGGCACATGTAGACGATCCGCATGCCGCAACATCGAAATAGCGGGGTCCGCCATGGCAACCATCAGCTGAGGGATTGAGAGACGCTCTCTCCAGCCCCTGCGGGGGTCTATGGTCACCATGTGCAGCAGCCCTTAGCTCAGGGCTTCTGGCTGCTGCTGCTGCAGCTGGGGATCCATGCTGCATGCACAGGGTCTGCAACCAGTTGTTGGCTCTGTGGATCTTGTACTGTTTAGTGCAAGTCTGTCTGGGAGGGGCCCTTTAAGGGAGCGGCTAGCTGTTGCCCGGGAAGTGCTAGTCCGACCTATGACCCTGTCTGCAGCTGTTCCTGGCACCCTTATTTCGATGTGGGCCGCTTTGGCGTGTAGACGCTCCCCTGCAGCACCTACTTCGATGTGGTGCTGCCCAATGTCGACGGCACCAGCCCTGGAGGACGTGTAGACGCTATTCATCGAAATAGCTTATTTTGATGTCGCTACATTGAAATAAGCTATTTCATGCTATTTCGATGTAGCATACACGTGTAGACGTAACTGGTGTGTCCAATGATTCTATTTCAAAATAGCGTGCAGCTCTTTTGAAATGGAACATCTATGCCCAGAGCCTATTTCAAAATGCATTTTGTCAGGATCAGTGTTATCTCAAAATAAGTTATTTCAGAAAATCTCTTCTGGAGTAGCTAATTTCAAAATAACGCTGCTGTGTAGACATCACCATGGTGACCCAGCTGGAGAGCCAAATAATGAAGAGAATTCTGCAGCTCTTGGAGTGAGGTGGGTCCTCAGAGTGCAAAGATGATGAGAGAGGCACCACCTGAAGAGGGTGGCCAGAAAATGATGCAGTGGTTGTCAGTGGACCCTGTGAGACCTTTGTACTCTTAAGTATTTCATCTGTAATTGGTTTACTGTGCAGGTGCCAGGGTGTACCTGTACAGAACCAGTCTTGGGTCTGAAACCCAAGACAGGAGGAGCAGTGCTAAATCTTAACAATCTAGAAATACGATTTATTTAAATCACGTGCACGAGAGGTGCACATGGAAAGGGACACTTATTTGTGACTCATGCTAGCGTTGACAATGGATGATACACTTTGGGGCTTATTAAAGAGTATTTTTAAAAACTTAGTTTGAACACCTTTCGAGTGTACTAAATCCTCAGATGATATCATTGGCTCCTTCAGCACCCCAGGGACAGGAGCTGTGTTTTAAGACCTTTTGAGGTGTGAATTGTTCATAAGCAAAGGCTGCTTATTTTGCGCTTTAAAGAGCAATATCAAACATTTTTCAGCATTATTTGACACGCATTTTTCATGCCTACCTCATGTATCTCTGGACTTTCAGCATAATATGCCATGTACAGGCAAATGGGAACAGACAGTGATATTTCATTTTTGTCCTCCTGTATTCGCTGAGTGTTCAGCAGCTGTAGACCAAAACCAAATGAGAAGAAGGGGCTTTCGAAGTCAGGGGGTCGCTTTGAAAGGCCCCCAGCTACACGGGCAGCGAGCGTTTTGAAAGCGGCACTTTGGAAGCACGTGCGGCTGCCGTTATGCTAATGAGGTGCTGCGTATTCCTGGCAGCACCTCATTAGCATCTGCCGACGTGCCTCATTACCATGCCCCCTGGAGAAAATGCTCATGTGTATGTTTTGTATGGGTTTTGCAGGGGAGTAGACAGCCTCACTGGGCCCCAGGCAACGGGGGGGAGGTGCACAGCTCTGTGCTCATGGAGAGGATGGGGTGAGGGGCAGCCAGTCTTCAGTGCCCCAGCCCCCAGCCTCAGTGGTGACTTAAATGGCCTGCGGCTCTGGTCACAGCTGCTGCCACAATATCAGTGGCTGAGAACCCTGGGCCCCTTTGAATCACTGGGACAGTTACCGCTTATGTCCCCTCCCTCCAGTTGCAGGCCCGGGGCATGGAAGCCTTTTGGTTCTTGCTCACTATATGAAAGTAGGTCAGTGTGGCGCACCAGGTAGCTGGAGCAGGGCTCTGGAGCCTTCTGCTGTAGTGACAACAATGGCTTGTGTTGTTACACCCTGAGCAGCATGGCTGCTGTGCACCTGAGCACCGGCAATGGCCCTCAGGCAGTCAGCTCACTCCTGTGGATCAGGTGGTCAGACAGTGCAGTGGCCACACTCCCAGCCTGAACCTCCCCGCAGCCCTCTGTCCTGAGCCCCCTGCACTCAATCCCACACTTATGTGACCTACAGCTCCTGTCCTATCACAACCCCCTGCCCTGAGCTTCCCTCCCCCATGAAGGGGAAAGTTGCAATATGACAGTCCCTGTAAGAAACGTAAGTTCCTTTCACCCCGGGAAATGACTCCGTCTAGTTCCTAATGGGCAGGTGTTTGGATCACAAATTGCCTCAGCTGGCACCCTCAGACAGCGAGGACTGGATGGGCAGCACTGATAGCAATGCACACACATGCTCCCGTGGTGATCAGGTTTGAGGTACATTGGCAAAGAAGCAGAAGTGAAACTTGCACTGCCATTTGCTGATACTCTATTACTGGCTCTAACAAATCTAGTGCTTCAGTTGCCAGTGCTATCAATTTGTCACACTTCACGATGTCCATTGCATTCCATTTTTAGAAAGGACAGAAAGGTTTGATCCTGCGCAGCGCTCAGCGCTTTAATAATAACAACAGTGATTCTACCCACTGTAAAATTTGGAAGTATAGGGTTCAACGCTTTGCTCTTCATTTCACGAATGATGAATAACTTGACTTAAATCAGCTCCCAATTTTCCCTTTCCTGGCATTCTGTAATCAGTAGGGATGCCCTTAAAAATGTCAATGCACAGACAGATTCAAATGGGGATACAGTAAGGCTACTGATTAATGACAAGCTGACTCCTAAAAGAAGGAATTTATTTTTTTTCAAAACAAAATCATTTGTAAACAAGCCAAAGTGCAATGTCATTAGTGCAACTCAGAGGGTTTATTCATCTCATTTATAGCAACTCTGAAGAACTGCAGCATATCTACTTTAATTATTTTTGCCATAGTGTTGCATCCATTTTAGCAATAATCTCTGATTACCATACAATTTCTAAAAAGGTGCCTTTGTAATATTGCCCATATGACAACTTCTGTTATATTGCCATGAAGTAAAACGTTACTGTGTACTGACATCAGTCCTAGTGTTGTATTCACAAATGAAAGAGGATGTCAGTCTTGTAATCTCCATTGGATATCTGTCAATTCACAAAGCTGCACTGTTCACATAACATCCCAAAACTTGATAGGGCATTAAAAAAACAATATTTAAGTGAAAGTCATTGGAAATGAACCTGAGCACTCAAGTGCAGTTTACAACCCAACCTGTCCCCGAGTTCAGGTCAGTCTCTAAGGCTACAGCTCCACAGCAACCTATTCCAAAATAACAGCAGTTATTTTGAAATATACATAGGGTAGATGACAGCAATTTCAAAATAAATTCATGCTGTGCATCATGTTTAAAGCTGTAAACCTCATTGAGGGCGGAATAGCACCAATTTTGAAACAGTTGCTGTTAAGACGGCAGGTAGGGTTTATTTTGAAATAGATGCTGTGTGTTTAGACAATGTATTTTGAAATAGTTAAGTGCTATTTTGAAATGCATTTCTGTGTGCAGCAGTGTTATTTCAAAACCGTTATTTTGGACTATCTATTTTGGAATAACTTATTTTGAAAAAAGCAACAAAGGGTCCTGTGGCACCTTATAGACTAACAGAAAAGTTTTGAGCATGAGTTTTCGTGAGCACAGACTCACTTCATCAGATGCTGGTCTTGGAAATCTGCAGGGCCAGGTATAAATAAGCCAGAGCAAGGGTGGGGATAACAAGGTTAGCTCAGTCAGCAAGGGTGAGGCTTACTACCAGCAGTTGATCTGGAGGTGTGAACACCAAGGGAGGGGAAGCTGCTTTTGTAAAAAGGACAGCTGTGTAATCATAGCCTAAATGCCAGCGTGTTGTCTGCAAACATCAATTATAATTCTGATGCTCCCATTGTATGTGTAAGAAGAAAAAGTGTATGCATTCAAATTTCAGTTAGCTATCCAGCTTCCCCATTGTAGAGAGGCAATAAATGATCAGTGACATATGGCTGCTATCTGTATGAAGTAACATTGCCCATTCCTTCCCTTTCATCTCTCTCTAGAGACCATGCAAATCTCACATCACAGTTCATGGCTGATTAATCTGCAAATCTATCTTTATTATGACAGACTGATTCATGTGTGTCAGAATAGGAGAAGAAAAGTTTAAATTTTTACTTTTTTCAGAAATCTGTAATCATAATCATATAAATTAAGCCCTACAGTACCTCTGTGAGGTAAACAATAGTATGCCTGTTTACAGATGAGGGGATTTAGGCAGAGGTGAAATGAGCTGCACAAGGTTGCAGGCGGAGTTAGGCTATGTTTACACTAGGGAAAGAAAGTCGACTGCGGAGATGGAATTGTAGCTATGACAACTGCATAACGAGAATTGACATATCTGCAATCAACTTACCTGGCTGTCCTCACTGAGGAAGGTCAATGGGAAAGTTTCCCCCATTGACCTCCCTTACTCCTCACATTTTGCAAGGAGTACAGAGGTCGATGCCAATCCCATAAGTCGATTTTACGCATCCCTACCAGAGGCATGAAATTGAACCCGGAAGATCAACCCTAAGTGGTCGATATTCTGAGGTAATGTAGACATAGCTTTAGTGTCAGAACTGAGAATAGCACTTTGGGTATTTATATAGACCCTATTATAGTACCCAGATCCTCACAATCCTCAGTGTATTTATCTTCACACGAAGCAGGCAAATCCTATTATCCCCATTTTATAGATGGGGATCTGTGGCACTGAGAAACTGACTTTTTTTTTTTTTAAAGCACCCTACCCTGTGGATCATCCTTCCTTTCTAGATCATGTTTCCCAACTGGAAATTTCTGGCTGTATCACCTGCCCTTAGATCACACTCCGTTCTTTAATAAAATACCTCAAACATCATAAGAAAATTTTATAGTGTCCTGTTGTCTCACAAATGCCATCTCAGTACAGGAAACTAACCAAACATTATATATATGGTATAAAACAAATATCAACAGACATCTCTAATTTTAATAAGGGAGCATTTGAAGGTCTCTGTGCAATGGTTGGATTCAGCCTGACTCTGCGGAGACAGATGTACTTACTAAACCACTAATTGCCCCCTCCCTCTAGCAGGCACTCAGTAGAGAGGTGAATGATGGAAGTGTGAACTACTCTCTAGTTGCAAGAGCTCGCCTCTGAGTAGGAGGGACCAAGCACATCAACAAAGTAATGTTGGCAATACTGCTTTTCTGCTGCTCGTGCTGTATCCTTTCTGTGCAAATGGAACCTCAGATTTGAGCACCTTTCATGAACATTAAAATCATGTGACCATAAATAACACCCAAATCTTCATGAAACATGCTCGGAAAAATGGATGTGACCTTGATATAAGACCTAACAGCACCAGACCGCTCGTCACATTGAGCGCTAATCTATAGAAAGTGTGGCAAATCAAGTGTAAATTTACATGAACTAGTTTAAGCAGGAGTACATCAAAGCATACAATGGATATTTAACTCTGTGTGACCCATGAGACCACCTAGTGCACAGCAAGCTACAGATTGACCCTCTCCCATCCAGCACCCTCAGGACCTGACCAGTGCCAGCTGAGAGAAGTTGCTGGACCATGGGATGTCGATATTGTCTAACACGTTACCAACACTCTGTTGCTTACTGGGCTCTTATTTGGGGTAAACTACAGCTAAATAACAGCACAGAACACTGAGAGCCATGACTGGTGGCTGTAAACAAACTTTATGGGACCATGGGAAATTTGGCCACACCCATAAGTGGTGTCTGGCTAACTAAAATCATGCTGGATTACAGATGTTGGGGGCCAATATAGTTCCAGATTAGAGAGGTTCAACCTGTAGTATGCTGTAGATTTATATCCCTGCATGTTGCACACTAAGTCTCTGTGTAGACAAGCCCTTGCTTTAAGAACATAGGGTTAAGATGTATTTTGCTCTTTCACCAGAGCACTATGTCACTGTGATACTCTGCAGCAAACATTTTCCAGGGAGAAGAAGCCAGACTCTCCCAGGAATGCTGGATCTCTCTTGTTGTAGATATGACACATGAACCAGGCTAAACTGTCTCTTTCACAGTGCCTGCAAAGTATCACTGTTGGTATGCGATTGTCAGGGATGGAGATAATGCTTTAAAAATAATAATGTCAACTTCTGGAAAATGGGCACTGCTGTATGCCATTTCGTATGGGATATTTGTGAGGTAGCATCTCATCTTTCCACCTTTTAATGCCACCAACTGGGTAGATAACTGCAAGTCTTTTATTTTCATGTCTCAGCCTAACAATTGGATCAAATACAGCTGTGGTAGTGTAGTGCCTCACCAACAAGAACGAAAATACACACAAGATATCCCTTTGGAACTTAGTATCAGTTAGAAGACTCTAGCAGAAATGTTCAGTAAAGTTTAATGAGTAGAGTGCTTTAAGGAAAAGCCTGAGCCACTTACTGATGATTCAGCCTAATCCCCACACTCTCCTCATCAGTTGGAGGGATTCTCGCATTCTGTTCATACTGTTTTTAACCCTTTACCGAGGCAGACCGGCAATTAAACCGCAAATAACTAATTACAGTGAAATAGATGGAAATGGAGCTGGATGGATGGCCCCTCATTTAGTTTGCTGGTGGTTATGAAACAATCACTTTGGCTTTGTCTACACTACAGAAATAACTTTGATGTTGCTTACTTTGAAGTACAATTTCGAAGTAACAGACTTCAAAGTTGAGTGTCTACACACACCCTACGTCAAAGTTAAACTTCGAAGTAGGGCACTATTCCATTCCCAGGAATGGAGTAAGGACTTCGAAGTTGGGCTCCCTACTTCAAAGTTAACTTTGAAGTCCTTAGTTAACTTTGAAGTAAGCGAAAATGTGTGTAGACTCTCTGCAGGCTACTTCGAAGTTAGTACATAATGTAGACACACCCTTTGTGTCAAATCAAAAATGATATTTTTTGATGTTTGTCAGTGAAAGTGAAGAAGAAAAAATAACATTTAACACTGCATTTATGTTCTAAGCTTTTTCACATCTTAAATTTTAATAAAATCCAGGAAAATTTTTAAACAAAATTGTTTTGAAACAAAAAAAATCAGATCCTCTAGTTTTTAAAAATGGTCTAGCCAAAACATTTTAAATATTTTAAAGTTTTTGATCAAAGCAATTCAGCAGAAATTGACACAATTTCTTTTCAGTCACCTAATCTGCATTTTTGTTGAAAAAAATTTCTATCTAAAAACTTCACACAGTTCGAGACAAAGGGTTCATCCCATCATCGCTCCAGTGGAGTTATAAACCACAGGTGAATGTGTAAGCTCTATGAGCCTATTTTTCCAATCTCCTTTGTATTCTTTCATTATTTCTAGCTAGAGCTATGGCATATGACTACACACTACCTACAACAATTTTTTAACTCCCATGGGGGTTCAAGTCTTTGTAATTCGCGTATGCTTTTCACCTCCAACTATAGGAATTTAAGCCTCAGAATGTGGCACTGAATTAAACCCTATCTCAAACTGTTGGATTGCCCTAAAGTTGCCTGAACAATTTATAGATAGAGAAGATGGGTTGTAATAAATCCTTTTGGAACAGTTCCTGGATGCTTATGGTTTAAAAGGTCACAGTACTGCATACAGGCAGACAGTCACAATCTAATGTGAATCCCAGTGAGCATGCTGGAAACTGTATGTTTTCTGACAATATAACAAATTCTGGAAATAATTCAGAGATTTCAAATAATGGTGACATGACACTGATTTGTCAAAGAAGGGCTAATAGAAATGTGAGTGTATTATAGGACTTGAAAAACAACGAGAAATTCTGTGGCACCTTATAGACTAATAATTTGTCCATAAATTATAGTAAATCTACTTAACAGACATCCAGTCTAGATTTTAAAACTTTAGTAATGTGTAATCCATTGTAGTTCATGGTAAAGTACCTGAGCTAGAGTGTTCAGAGAGCAAGATAATAAGGAAACCCCAAATAACCAATGTTCCTCAATATAAAAAGCTAAATTATTTATTCTTCCCCAAGTCAAAAAACTTCAGAATCTTCAAGCTTAAAATGTCCCACATATATAATCCCTGAATTATGTAGGTTCACAGAAGTTTGGGGAAAATAACAGTTTTGAAATATGAAATCTATGAACTTTGAAAGCATGCCTTGGCAACATGCAGTAAGAAACAGCATTAACTTTCAAGCAAAAGTATGGACTGTGAAGTATGCGTAGATGATATTTAACTGCCTTGGAAAGTGCCTATTCAACAGAGCTGATCTAAACATACAAGTATGTGGTAAAGAATGAAAGCAGGCCAGAAGCCTGAGTGTCTTAAAATCTGCTCCCACGTTTGTACAGCACTATCCAAACATTGCCCATTTATGTGTCATGTAACTCCTATCTATTAAATGTCCACCATTGTCCCAGTTTTACATATGGGGATGATATGGTGGACAAAAATTGATTTATTTTTAAAATTAGAAGTATTTAATTTTAAAATTTAAATTAAAGACTTTTTGTTTTTAAAAAAATGGGTAATTTAGAAATTGTGAAAACCCATATTAAGGCCTAAATTTATAATCTATTAAAATCACTTAAATACTGCAATAAAATAAGATGAAATTAATCAATACATGTTTGCTGCCAGGCTTTTTAAAAAAAGTTAAACCACTGGAAACCACTAGCTTAGCACCTGGAGCCAAAGATTGTTGAAGTGCTGTTGAAGCTATTGATTAGCAGTAGTGTCTTCTACCAGTGCAGAAAGAATATTTTCTTCATTTCTGCTTATTCAACTTGTTCAGTTCAATGACTAATTTATTTAAAATTAAGAAACTAATTGAAGTTGGAAAAAGGTAACCTTATTTTCCTTATCAAGTCTAGCAATAAAAATTAGGTCTGAAAAGATAAGCTCTACTAGTTCTAAAAGACCATGGAGATCAGACACTATCATTTCAGTTCAAGACTACATAAAATAGTTCCTTTGCTTTGCTGTTAGAATTAAATTCAAAATGTGTTAATCTTTTTTCTTATACTTGAACTTAGTTTTATTTAACAAATGAGACATTCTAAATGCAATTTTTGTGCTTTTTAAAATGGAATTCCAATTTCCAGCCACATATTGCTTGACACAAATCACAAGTAAGAAAAAAAGAGATCATCTAGCAAATAAGAAATGTATCATTTACTGTTTCCTGAAATAATGTAAAAACTGAGACTGGGAATATTTACATTAGATAACTGCTTTAATAAATGCATAAATATATGTTATAAAAATTTTACTCGAGTTGCTAATCAATATGTTTTAATAGTTACCAACAAATAGGAATAATTTTTTCTTTAATTAAAATGTACAAATGTAAAACAAAATGTAAATCAATATTTCCTGCTTGCTGCTTTAAATCAAAATTACAAGCAGTTATTTAAATTGCTTTTGATTTAAATCAGTGAAGTCTGGGGAACACTGAGGCTCAGAGGTTGAGTGACCTAACTGGGAGGCACTTTGATATAATTAATGGATTAGACATGGACTTTTGAGTCAGCAAGCAAGTCCCTGTAACTTTGAACATACCCTTTCCATGCCATAGAACAAAAGGAAAATTTCAGCTCCAGTTCCTATCTCAGTTTTATGATATTCAAATTCTGGTCCAAATTTTGTGGCTCAGCCCCATCAATATATAAAAGGATAAAATATTCTGTGGATCAGGCAAGATAAACCTAAGTGACTAAAACCTCTGGCCCATCAGTATAGAAAACATTCAACTTTTCTCCAGCCCTTAAGGTCTAAGATACCAATATCATTAACACTTCAGTTAGTAGAGGGAAGTAGTAAACTTTTCCAATACAAAAAATTGTTTCTTCGGGCCAGCAGAGAGGAAAGAAGATCAGCAGCACCTTGATGCTCAGAAATGTACATATCATGTCAGAACCCACTGGAATTAGCAAATTGCTGCTATAATTTGCGCTTCACAATACTTTTGTTCAGGGGGCAGAATGAAGGACAGAGTGAAAGGAACACCACGTAAGGAAAAGTTTCTCAACTGCCCCTGTCCTATCCTAGTAAGTAAAAGAAACTTGTATGAATTTGTTACACACATTTATTGTAGGCATCAAGAAGACAAGCTTTTGCAAGGCCTGCCAAGTGACTTTGGCCTTTTTATGACCATATAAAAAAAGCCTAGGCTCAAAAATACTTGGCCCACAAGACTTAGATATGGCATAGTGGCAGCACACAGAGCCCTAAAAGTAATGCCACTAAATACTCCATAGCTGACATTCAAAAAAAAATGTTGGTGAACCCCTCTTCCAAAATGACTGTGTACCCCCCTTTTTCGAAGGGTAGAGGGTGCCCTGTACCCAGAGTGGCTGGTAGCAGGAAGTGTGCCCAACCACGCAGACAGGTACTCACTAAGTAGCAACTGAGGAAACCTGCTCTCTGCGGTAATTGGGTGGTCTCAACTGCCAAGACCCGGCTTCCTGCCCAACTTGCTCCCTAATGTGTATGGGAAGCGAGAAGTGCTGTAAGGGAGGGTCAGCTGAGGAGTAGAAGGCTGTACCCCCTAAGTCCTGTCAGACAGAAACTCCTCCTGACCTTGATCTATCAGCCACAGGTGGTGGGAGCGTGGGGGTAGGGATGATTTGGACCATGTGTTGGCGGAGATCACCAGAAGGGAGCTAACACCTCTGAGCTGCTGCTGGCCATTGACATAATTCCGTCCCCTGATTACAGCAAGGGCAGGAAGGAGTTAATCCATGAAGATGCTTTGTGCACCATGACCCCGAAAAAGCTGCCTGTAGGTACTTTAGCAAACCAGGTGAGAGAGGTGTCACAGCAGGGGTGAGTACCTAAAAGGACAGAGCAGCCCCACACTCCCCGGGGGGGCAGGAACTAGAGCAGGGGCAGTACGTGAAGAGGGCCTGCCCACACTCACAAGCCACTGCTTCAAGGAGCCCATGCTGGCTGAAATGAGACAGGAGTTAGGGTGGCCTGCAGCCCAGAGGAGGTGTAACATCACCAGGCAGAACTGAGCCTGGGACCTCCAGACTTGAGGTCATGAGCCTTTAGTGCCTAAGCTAAAAGCCAACTGGCCCTCAGATTGGGCTGCAAGTGAGACTCATTCCCTCTGTAAGTGGTCTAAGTGCCATTACACAGGACAGTCAACTACACAGATGTATGGGATACACAGGTACACCACAGGGACTGCACTGATGGAGCCGCAAAGGGAGCAGCTTTCCTCGCACACTGCAGCTTTACCGGACTACCAGCCTTGCACATCCATCCCCATCATCAACCCCTGAACCCCTCCAATGCTCACCACTGGTGGATGCACAGCTGGTGAGCAAGAATCCAGCCAACAGTAAGACCCACCAGTACTGACAAGAGGAAAGAGACAAAATATGGGACAATTTTGGAAAGTTTAAGAAAAAGTAGCAACACCTGCTAGATGGCTTAAATATGAGACTATCCTTTTAAAATAAGATACCTAGTCACCTTGTGCCTCCCAATAGCCTCCCCATGGCCTCCTACACCAGCACACTCCTTACCTCAGAAATCTATTCTACAGCAATCCGTTATTAGACAGGTTCAGTAGAATTATAGATTCTTATGGGAGAATTATGGATTCTCATGGAAGTCCTAGGGAGAATTCCTCATCCTAATTTAATGGAGGAGGAAATGGCAGTGGGAAATGGGGAAACAACATAGCTCAAAAAAGGCTTAGGCCTTCTCCCCTACAGATAGAAAGCACTGACTTGACATGGGCCTGCTGAGTGCTAGCTCAGAGCCAGGAAGCTTCAAAAAGGCTTGGGTTTGGGAGAGCGCGTGTCCCAGCAAAGAGTGGAAACAACTGTAAAATGTGTTTTCTGTTTAAACCAGTCACAAGCCTGCAATCTGCCCTCTCAGGACTTGTAAACTCAGCTACAGCATCTGCCTCGAGAAGGTACTAGGGCAGGAGTGGAGGTCTGGAGGAGTTTATGATCATGAAGAGGTGGGGCATTTGGCGTATTGATCAGTATTTATTTACTGTAAATTAGCCATAACCCCTTCCTTCCTCCCTCCAATCCCAGTGAAGACAACTCCATCCCGACTGTGTTATACTGTTTTTGCTGTGATATTTCTTTGTTGTTGGTTTTTGTTTTATGGTCTTCTGTACTGTCTTTAAGTGGTATCACCAACTTTCTCAAGGGGCAATGACACTGTGTATGTGGTGCAGTGAGAATCACCCCCCTGTGAGGAAGGGAAAAGGTGCTCCAAGTATTCGGGTTACCGAGCATGCGGGAGAGTAAAAGGGGTGCATGAGAGTTCAGGACAAAACTTTCTGACTGAGGGCAGGTGAAACTATGGCCTCCAAAGTTGCAGGGATGTTACTGGGTTTGCTACCTCTTCAGGATGACTGTGTACTAGATTCCTTTAGAGAGAGTGGAACTGAGGCAGATCACAGCTCTCCCATGTGCAAGACCTGATAAAAGGACCAACTGTGCCATCACCCATCAGATATAAAGCAGCTTCAGCAGCGGAGGGAATTCTTTCCTTTACCTGGGGTCATCACCATCATCAACGACAACCAGGGGCTCAGCACCGGTTGGTGTCTGATGCCTCCTTCACTATTTCCTTCCATTTTCCCCGTCCAAAGCGGAGTGGTTTAGTTCTGTAGATGAGCTTTGTACCAATCTACTATATCACCTACCCCTTCTCTGTGGGGTCTTCTCCTTTGCATGGGGTATATTCTAATTTGTATTGTGGCTTCAGTGAGTGTCTGTGGAAATGACATGCCCTAGCCTTCTACACTTGAAATGTATTATGTGTGAGTAGGACAGGGAGAAATAAAGAAGAAAAGTGGTAACTCAGATCCTTTGATTATAACAGTCTATAACAAGAAAGGGAAGAGACAACATTTGGTACATACTGTTGTTTGTTTTCATATCCTTCAGAAATCCCATTCTAGTTTGCAGTCATTGTTCCATAGTGCAGCATTAGAAAAGGTTCAGAAAAGGGCGACTAAGATGATTAGGGGCTTGGAAAGGGTCCCATATGGGGAGAGGCTAGAGAGACTGGGACTTTTCAGTTTGGAAAAGAGGCGATTGAGGGGCGATATGATAGAGGTATATAAAATCATGAATGGTGTGGAGAAGGTGAATATAGAAAAATTATTTACCTTTTCCCATAATACAAGAACTAGGGGACACCAAATGAAATTGATGGGTAGTAGGTTCAAAACTAATAAAAGGAAATTTTTCTTCACACAGCGCACAGTCAACCTGTGGAACTCCTTGCCCGAGGAGGCTGTGAAGGCCAGGACTCTATTAGGGTTTAAAAAAGAGCTTGATAAATTTTTGCAGGTCAGGTCCATAAATGGCTATTAGCCAGGGATAAAGTATGGTGCCCTAGCCTTCATAACAAGGGCAGGAGATGGATGGCAGGAGATAAATCACTTGTCTTCTGTTCTTCTCTGGGGCACCTGGCATTGGCCACCGTCGGCAGATGGGATGCTGGGCTTGATGGACCTTTGGTCTGACCCAGTATGGCCATTCTTATGTTCTTATGTTCTTATGTTCTTATATTAGTGAATGTCTCACACTGTAACATTCCCCCTCCCTTTACCTCTCCGTGGTCACCCTTTAGAGTGACAAGTGTATGTGAAAATAAATGTAAAATGGGTGTAATCTAGTGAAACAGAAATTGTGAGTGCCTTCAGTCAAAGAGATTGCTCTTCTGTTTTTGTTTAATTCCTCCAGTAGAAATAAATGGTCCAGCCAGTACTATAAGTAGACACTGTTTTGCAATTAAAACTGCATAATACTTATCATCTGACTGAACATAACCCAGGGTCTAAAAACCAGAGACTTTTTCTGGGGAATGGATATAGAAGGGGAAATCTACACAATAATACAAACAAACCACTGAGCTTTCTGATGCTACTGCTTTGATTGATTCAATGCTTTGATTTAGCATTGATCTTCCTTATGTCACAGGCAGCAACTCAACCACAATGATGCTGCTTCTTTCTGAGCTCCCTGAAAGGTTTGTTTTTAACCGCGCTGGAAGGGATGTGTCTATAGACTCTTGTAACCTAACCCCTTCAGTAGCAGACAACAGTAAAGAGTTAATGTTTTGTAGAAGCACTTAACAGAGGTTTTCTAACCTCACTTCTCATGTACTTACATGCCAAAAAATGCAGCCAAGTGTGACAGCGTGTAGGGGAAATTGCTTTTATTCCTCAAACTTAAAAGCTGTTAAAGCAAAATTATTTTCAAATGGTTGTAGGTCACCTTTTTAAAAAAGCAAGTCCAAGGGCTGTGGTGTGTTGGTAATATACACAAAATATAGGCCAATTCAGTGGGAAAATATTATCAAACACAGTTAGCTGCATCCCCCTTGTGAAGGGCTATGCTTTATGGATCCCCTCCTCATGTGTAAGTAATATGCATTCATACTAACACTTGGCACATACTTTCCTTGTTTCTGGGAAGAAGGGTTATAATGTGCAAGGCAATTGTCTCTAGCATTGTCCCCACCTATGGGAAACAGCAGAACACAAGTTCAAGAGCCCAGTCTGACTTCCCTTGCTTGCAGTGGGAACTGAGCTCTAATTAACTCCCTGAAAGTCACACAATGAATGGATCCACTTATAAAATCATTAACTCCTTAACAGTCTGCATCCTAACTACTAGAAAATACTACCTTCTATTTGTGCTCAGCCCCCAACTAAGCAGGAGGGTTAAAATGACTTAATTGTCAGACTGTTATTATCATAATTTAATTACTTGCCCATATCTATATTTCAGAGGATTGCATTCACAGGTGTGTCAATAGGACTTAAAATCCCCATTTAAAAAAAAAAAGTGGATGTGTAATCACCAAGAGTTGGACTTGAACCTCTGGATCTTAGTGCATGAGACTCTGAAGTTTGAGCTTAAAGCCCCTTGTAGAGGGGACTCATTCTTTCCCTCTGTAAGTGGTCAAGGTACCACTAAATGGGACATTGGACCACATCCCATAGGTGTGAGGTTTACATATATGCTTCATAGCAGGAGATTTGATGTTCACTATAATAAAGGTAGTGAAACAGCAGTTAAAAAAACCAAACAAACAACTCATCTTCCTTGAGGCTTTGTCCCAAACAGCTGTCCTTCAGGATAGATAGGAATGCGTATGGTACCTAGCCAGGGTGTTCTTTAACCAGCCAAAGGAATCAAGTGACCCAAGACTCTCCCTTTCTTATCTTGCCATCAAGGCCATCACAGCATACCCAACACCTGTCAACCTAGAGATTAAATTTCAATTTCCCTTTTTATTCCCATTGAAATCCACTGAATCCAGGCAAGTTGCAATTTACAGACACATGCATGAGAACGGTATTTGAGCCACGTGTGAAAACCCAACCCTAGACTGGTTCCTAGCTCATCACTGGATTCCCTTCCACAGATCCAGTTTAAGGTTGACTTTCTTTTAAACTGCTGGCTTGTAGCCAGTTTCTCATTAGGATTATTACTTTTCTTGATGTTTGTGTGCACAACTGCAGGCTGCTGTGTTCCCTGGGAGTCGCATGCATGCATGCATGGCCAGAGATTCACATGCCACCCAGCTGATTAGCAGAGGCGCACAGCCGGCAGCATATGTTCAGGTGCCCCTCCCCCCCCCATCTTGCTCCACCCTGCAGCTGCTCCCAGAAGGCACCTTCCTGCTCGCTGTGCAGCCTGTGGGGCAGATGCAGGAAGGGGAGTGTTGCTGTCAGAGTGCCCCTCTGCTCCGGTACCCCATATCTGAAGAAAAACCAGGGGAGGAGGGTAGAGAACACAGCTGGGCACAGGGGAGAACTGAGTAACTGAAAGGTCAATGACTGTCCATCTTTCTTAGCAGCAGTGCACTGTGTCGGAGATTTTCCCGACACCCAGCTCCTGGGTGTGTCTCACGTATGCCCTCTCTCCCCACCTCTCCATTCCTCTATCCCATCTTCTCAGAGCAAGGAAGGTGGGACAGAGCCTGACTCAGGAAGACTATTGCTGAGGTCCACTCTGGAAGGTGAATCCCTTTCCTAAAACGGTAGGGCACCGTTTCACCTGAGATTTCCTCTGCAGCCAGCTCACGAACGAACTCTCTCTCTCCATCACAAACACACACAGTCTCCCTTCTCCTCTTAAGGTTGGGTACATGAGCCAGGGGAGGCAACAGGGCTTAGGAACGAAGGAGGACAACAGCTTTCAGTGTTGTAAAGAGGCAGCACGTGGGTTTTCTCAGAATCTTACCCAGCAGCAGACAGCGTATACACTGCGACTCTCCCTTCTCTCTCTCTGACACACACCCTCAACACATGCTTGTCGTGGTGATGTTATGCGGTACTTCTTTCAATACACATATATTCTCAACACCTTTATTCTTTCCAGGTGTGCTATTTCAAGGGCTGACCTATGGATTTCATTATTTTTATTTCCCTGAGGTTGGGGGAGGAGGGAACCAGCCACATGCTCTGCTCATGCCCCATTCTTCCTGCCTGGCTCAATCCATGCCTTTCCCTGCTCTGCCCCCACATGGCTCCTGGGCTGCACTGCGCCAGGGAAGAGGCGGGACTGCCCCTGCACTCACAGGAAGCAGCACAGCACTTCCACAAGAAAGGAGATGCAGGGGGTGGGGGGGCAGGGCAACACTGGGAGTGCATGTTACCCCCTCTGCACTCCCCCATCACCCCTGATTTCTCTTGCACTTAAATTTAATACTTTGAGTAGTGAGTTCTAAAATCCCTAAGCTGACCTTGCTCGTGTAAGTATCCACAGGGCAACTTTTATAAATGCGTATTTAGTTACAAAATAGGGTTTTTGTTTCTACTGATGGTGCACAACAGCACCTGAATCAGCGCATGTAATATTCAACTCACTGGGGGGAAAATTAGTGGGATCGCTGACAGCCAGTGTAGCACTTGCCCCTCATGTCCTGGATACTGCAGTTCCCCTCCAAAAGCTATTGGTTTCACGAGTGAACGATCTGAGAGTTTCCTCTTCCTTTCCTCATTTACAGTCTTCGCTTCAGTAGACAGCGCTGCAGTTTGGAATTGGCTTTGTCATCCCAAAAACACTAATTATAGTCCTTCTGGATGACAGAATGATTTAAAAGAGCAGCACACTGAGCATTCCATTCTCCCCCCAGGTTACTGTGATCACCTTCCTGCTTCTGTCCTGGCTCTTGCTTTACCATCCTTGCTACTCCTTTCTCATTCCCTCCTGCTTCTTATATTCTTTGCTTTTAGTGTATTTTGGGGGAAAAAAATTCAGGACTTTCTGACTGGCTGCATGTTACAGAAATGAACATAGAAAGAACATGGCCCACCCAGGTACTTAAAGTCAAGTTCATAGTCAGTATAACTTAAGATCACACCACACTATTCTTTAAGTAGATATAGGGCCTGATCCTAAGCAATCACAATGTTTATCCAGGAGTTTCACCCTGTAAAAAGGTCACTAATAGTTAAATGGGCTGTCAGCAGTGTTCCCTGTAAGCTGGGGGCTTGCAGGTCTGCCCAGAAATGATTTGGGTGCCACCGAACTGATTAGCACAGTGTCCACATCACCCACCAGCAGCAGCATGTTCTTCTATTTGGTGCACATCTGCACATACCTAAGTGCATGTAACAAAATTTACTCCGCCCATGGATGGAAAAAATTAGAGAGTTTGGTAAGGAATGGTGTCCCCAGCCTCCGTTTGTCAGAGGCTGGAGATGGATGGTAGGAGAGAGATCGCTTGATCGTTACCTGCTTGTGTCACTCCCTCTGGGGCACCTGGCATTGGCCACTGTCAGCAGACAGGATACTGGGGTGGATGGACTTTTGGGCTGATGCCGTATGGCCGTTCTTATGTTTTTATAACTCCAGCTGTCAGATAAACATTTGCCTCACTGGTCTGTTTTAACCACTTCTTGTATGTTACTTTCTATTTATTTTAGCTCTATTTCTCCTCAGTCAATTTTTGCTCTTTTAACATTGTGTAACAGAGCAGAACTTGTTCTGATATTTTTCATGTATAATTTGTCCAATAAATATGTGGTTTGAAGTGGCTTGTGTATAATGTACAGAATTGAGACAATGTTAAATCACATTTTAGCGTTTGTTTACTAGAATACACAAACACATAGTATAATACAGTACATCTTGAGTTGACAAGTTCATTAAATCTTGTTTGAATTTTCCAGTCTGGGAAAAAAAGTTATCATGCATTTCTTATTCTTGTACACTGTTTTTTTGAAGTACGAATAGAAAATGTTGATAACTGAACAATGAGATAAGTTTGTGTTGCCATCAAAGGATCATGGCACACTTTACAAACAGTGAATGTCGTGAGAGATCATCCTTGTGAAGTAGGTATTATCCCCATTTTAAAGATGGAAATACTGAGGTGCATCAAAGTAAACTAACTTGTTCATGGCCATATAAAATAAATCTGCAGAAATCTGCAGCAAAGCTGCAAATTGAACCCAGACATCATTTCCTTCTTGTAGTAGATGTTTGTTATAAGCTTTCACTGGAGTGAATGTCATTGAAAGTAGTTTATTGTCACAGTTGAGGCAGCTGCAAGAGTGCTTATGCTTTCAGTATGAGCCTCTGTTTTGAAGGATTATAATTTAGGAGGTAAATAACCCATGCTGCCATTTAAAATGTTAGGGTAAAAATAAAATTCACAAACTAAAAAATTAAGCCATACTGCACTGCTCCCATTGAGTGAAGAGAACAGGAACCCTACTTAGTCATTTAATCTCTACCACCAAATTCTTTTGTAGGTCCAAATCATGCAAATACTCATGCATATAGTTAGCTTCATACACATTGACTTCCAATGTTCAGCTTACAGTTTTAGCATGAGGTGCTTCTGTGTGCATTGGCAGTGCTGGCCTCTACTGAGTTTCACAGGAATTGTTGCCATACTAGATGTGGATGCAGTTCATTCTTCACCTTCGAAGACACTGCATATACAGTTTGGATTGGGAGTTCTTCACTCAAAGTGTTTAAAAAAAAACCCACACCCCCACACACAGAGCGATTGGAACAAAACATTTGAAAGTGCCACTGCTGTAAGGAAATCTCCTGGTGTTATGTATGATGAAGTCTGTGCTCCACAATGATGCAGCCTAGGTCACCAAAAAAACCCTCATTTTACACATCTTTTAAACTTCATCCATTCTCTCTCTCTCAGAGCAACTCAGCTTTCGTTTTGCATATGCAGATTCCACAGCCAGAACAATCTACTTAATGCATACTATTTTTCAGCACAGGGGCCTAATGTTTTTTTACATAACTATACATCAGGTTTTCACATTGTATTCAGTTAAATAACAGAGAGAAAGCTGTGTTAGTCTGTATTCTAACAGAACAAGCAAGCAGTCATATAGCACCGTAAAAGACTAACAAAATAATTTATTAGATGATGAGCTTTTGTGCGGCAGACACGCTTCTTCAGATCTGGAGATTGCAGTACAGCACTGATGGTTTTATAAACACAGGAATCCCAAATAAATAAAGAATTAAAAAAAAATATTTGTTTTGGATTTGGATCCATCAGTGCTGTACTGCATATCTGCAGATCTGAAGAACTGGGTCTGCCCTACAAAAGCTCATCACCTAATAAATTATTTTGTTAGTCTATAAGGTGCTCCATGACTGCTTGTTTACACTGTATTCAGTACTATTTACTGAAATCATGACAATACTGATCACTGGCCAATCAATTCCACATAGGAGAAGGTAAGTTCACATAACAAAATTTGCACAGAAAGGACTCATCATTGTGAAGTTATCTCACAACTACCAAGCAATTTCAGAACATTGCCACAAAGAGGAGCCTGATTTTAATTTATCCAGTGGAAGCCTGCTTCATAAAGGAAAATAAATTATGTTTGTGATTGTGAAATTCCTGTCTTCTACAGCACGGGTTTATTTCACATGAACCTTCTACTGTTCAAAAGACATTTCTCTGACTTGTTATGCTATTGCTCTTTTTCCTCTTATTTTCCATATGATAAATTGTAACAAACAAAAGACCACTTCCCAGTCTGCAACAAACAATGGTAATAAGACACTATATCATCTTTTACTTACATGTTAAATTTGTGTGAGCTCCAGACCAAAGCAGAGCGATTGTGAAAATTAATGCTGAACCTAAAATCACTCCTCTTAAGTTATACAAGCATATTTAGGTACTAATACATAACCAAGTGAAGTCAACAAAAGTCACACAGATTTTTGAATTGGGACCCAATATACTTCATAGACAGCATTTGCTTTGCATCTTTTTACCTTAGACCTTATCCCTTCCCCTTCTGTATCAATCTGGGTGTTTGCCTGGTCAGACATTAGATAGCTCCTTAAGAGCCATAGCACAAGTACCCAAACCAGGGGAGGGCATAACAAGACATTCCAATTAGGGACCATTCACAGCTCCTATCTTTGTGCTCTTCCCAAGGGTGAGCACAAAAATGTTCAGCATTAAATATCTATCCACTCTGTGCTTTAAAAACTGAAAAAACAAAGCCAGCCACAGTTAGGAGCTGAATTTCCCACCTCTCAGTCTCAACCTCTGCTGCTTGGGTTATGCAAGGGCAGAGAGAACCCCCCAAGGCAGGTGCTAAAATCATAGCCAATCAGGCCTGACAATTGGGGATGGTTGGCAGCTGGAGCCCTGAGTGCTTTAAATTGCCATTGGAGCCCTGCATAGTATGTTACAAAGATTCAGGTAGAGCACTACCACATTGTGGGGGTAGTCCAGTTAGCATTGAGGGCTGGCTACTCCATCCCTGCTCTTTCTGCTTGAAGCCCCACACCCCCATCTTGCCCAGGGTTCTAGCAAGGCTGTAGGCTGACTTGTAGCTACAACTGACTAGAGTGATGTTAGAGTTCTGCTTTACATCTCAATCTCTGAACCCTCCCCATGTGTAAATCAACAGGTATGATTTCCAATACAAAACACTCTAGGTAATCAACTTTAACTGAAACACAAATCATCACTGCCCTAAATCATTTAAATCCAGTTAATTTTTCCTTAAAGTGGATGAGTAAGAACTAATAAAGCAAAAAGAATGGCTAGGCCAGGGATAAGGGACATAAATAAAACCACTAAAATTGGATGAAATGTGAACTATTTCTTTATTCCAAATGCCAGAGGAGATTACAGTATTTTTGACTGGCCATCATAGATTAAATGAATGTACTAATCTTTGCCATGAATGTTTTCCATAGTTTTGGGAGAGGCAGGGGAGCTGGCACTGGATTTCATATACTCAGGAGAACTTTACAGGAGAAACTTAAAATGCTTCACTCTGCAGCAATTACAAAGGCATTGAAATATGTGTTTTTAAGCAGACACATGCTGATGGCTGTAGCTCTTTTTCAATAGATGCAGAATATTCTCTGGTACATGCTGAGCAGAAATATACAGCAAACACCACACTGCAGATTCAAAAGGCATTCCCAGTCTTAGAGGTAAATTTATTTATATATTATATAAGCAAAGTTTGAGCAGAGCAGCAGGCTATGCAGTATAGTTCAGAGTATTATCTCCAAGTATGTTAGAGAATAAAATCATAATGAGTGGTGAGGATATATTTAGAGACGCAGTCATGTTCATAATACCCAGTAGAGTGTAGATGAGCTTTAAACTTTTTCTTAATAGTCTCCATGCATGATTTCACCTTTGCTTTGCATCTTATTTACACCTATAAGTTGGTGCAAAACTCCCACTAGTGGCAGTGGAACATAACTATTTGGTAGCTTTGGACACCCACTTTGTACAAAGTGCATGGTTACACGAGTGGGAAGGAAGGGGTGAATCAACCTTTCTGTGTTTAAAATAATTTTTATAGCACAAACAATAGCTTTTAAAGTACTGAGTTCGCTTAATGGGAATCTTCACAGGCACCTTTTGTTATGATACAATTTTTTTTACCTTCTTTCTTTGTTCTTTATTACTAACAGTATCTGTTCTATCAGTTTAATATCTGTTATGTGCTCTATCTGGGGACAATATCCTGCCCTGGCAAGTGAATGGTGAAGAAGTTACAATAGATCTTTTCCATCTCTAATTTCCTCGATTTCATTTACATGAAAACATCTTGGTTGCTGAACAGTTTATTTCCTCCTGCAGTTTGTGCCTTACCTGAATTCACAGTTGTGTGTGTGATGTCACCTTTGGCTGCTACAGAATTTGTGGTTGTATCACAAACACAGAATATAATTAGTGACAGGCAAATCTCAAAAGGTTTGTTTTGAATCAACATGTGAATTCCCAGGACATTAAAGTCTCTACATCACTCTGGAATTACACTTTAAGACCATTTATGGTACCCAAGTGGTGTAAAGAAGTGTTAAAATACATAAACCCCACTTTGTTTCTGCCATATACATGCTCAGAGGGAACCAGCGCTTGCAGATTTATTGGTGCTCAAAATACGAGTACCATCTCTGCAGTATGCTTCCCACTACCTACCTAAGGGCAAGTTTACATTACAAAAGTGGACTTTAGTGGGGTCAACATACAATCATTGCAGTAATTACTGCAGTCGTCCATGTCTACACTATACCCTGGCCTATATTCCCCCCAAGCTGCACCACTGTGTGGCTTCCCATTGAGCCCCACATGGGGCCTCAGGTCTGCAGTGAGGAGAGAGATCCCCTCCCTGCCACCCCCAGCAGTGAGCTGCCACAGTGACACATCACCTCCACTCTGATGCACATAAGAGAATTCACTCTGCTTAGAGGTGGGACAGTTAGAAGGAATACCGTCCCCAACCCCAACTGGTGGTGTGCGTTCACACCAGGAGCACTTTCACCAACATGATTGTGTGGGGCACTAGCAGCTGAAGCCCTGGTGCTAGTTGCTCAGAGCCCAAGCTGTCAGCCCTGCATGGGGCTCACAGGTGGAGCAACCCCTACTTGCCCTACCTTGAAAGCCAACAGACAGTATTAGTAATGCAGGGTCTACATGGTCCCTGTGTCACCCTAAAGACATCAATTTAAGCGCTGTGCCTCTCACAGTGGTGGAGCTAAGTTGATATAGTGGGCAACTTACATCAGTGAAAGCTTCATTTTAGTGTAAATGCCTATAGAATTAAGTCAATATAAACTGTTGTACATCAGCCTAATTCTGTCATGTAGACCAGGCCTAAATCTTCTCAGAATACTGACTTCATATGTTTCATCTGGGTTCTAATCCTTTACCTGAAACCCTAGAAAGGCCTGCTGGGGAGGCCAGCATAAATTATTACTATAGACAGCTGTTTGACTCCTATGTGATGAGACAGACACGTACACGCACATGGGTGCACGGAGGAATGGGCATATCCAGAAGATACTAGTGTGGGGATTCTTGGGGGCACAGGGAGGCACTGGCCAGACACCCCTGCTCCACACATGTTCCACCTCCTCCCCCTGCTCTGTGCCTACCCACCACTTCTTGGGGAAATGCTGCAATGCTTCTGGGGAGTGCGGGGTTGGGGGAGTGCTAGGAAGCTGGCACAGCTCTCAGGCTGCACCACTCTGGAGGAGGGGCAGGACTGCCCACACACTCACCAGAAGTGGTGCGGCACTGATGGGGAGTGCAGGGGTGGGGGCAGATGCTTATGCATGTTTCGTCACCCCAGTGCATCTCATGCATTGCTTTATGGGCAGAGCCGCAGTTTGGAAGAAGCCCTAACTGTTGCCCTCCAGAAAAGGCAAGAAGCATGGTTAAATGCTGAGCTAATGGGATCCCATGTTTTGGGGGTGCCTGGGTGAGGTATCAAACCCTCCCACCCTTTCCTGTCATTTAACAGAAAAATCAGAATGAGAGTGCCCTGAACTCAAAGTTAACTTTGAAATATTTTAATACTTCTTGGAGCCAGCAGCAGCACTATGCCAATATGACATTTTACCATGCCTGCCTCACCCTTGAAACATGGAGACTGAAGCTCACTAGCTTCCAGAATCTTTCAGACTGTTCTGTGGCAAGTGAACTGAGCTGGGATTGGACTGGTCTCTTCATGATTGACAGAGAAGGAAGAGACAAGGAAGGGGATAGTAGGGTAGACTTGAAAATGATTGTCCTTTCCTTGAGATAAGGCACATGATCACAGACCTCAAATTTCAGTTTAAGCATATTGCTTCTCTATTTTATTTTTATTGGAGAAGGCATAGACTTAATCAAGGAGGAGAGTACTGATACTGCCCTGAAGCATGGTCTATTTAGAGATCTTTAACATAACAGGTACTTTAAGTTTCCCTAAATACTCCCAACTCTATTATTTACCTTCTAAATTTGTTCCTTTCTGGTAATAGTAACTGCAGTTGAGATCTGGCGCTGAATTAAAAGCATTATCAGAATTTTAACCCCACACAATTGTCTTATCAAGAACCTTGTTTATACCATAGCTCATGTTCATGCAAGACTCACTAACTCCCAAACAGAGTGACATTCAAGTGAAAAGTGTAATTTTCATGATCAAGATTGTGGAGAAAGAGTACATGTGTTCTAACACAAGAGCTAGAGCAGGAAACGAACCACTGACATGAGCTCAGATGTTGGTTCAGCTTCTTTTTACCTTTGGCTTATCTTGGGTAGTGTCACTATAGGAATGGTGGCTTTCCATGGATCCGGGCACTTTTAGAACATCTTCTACGCTCAGATGAGCTGTGGTTTCTCCTGAGATACTGGCTAAGGCATCATCTTGGTATATAGTTCGTTGGGTTGGCTACTGCAGTTCTCTTCCTCCTGGCTGTGGGTACTGTTCTTTGGAAACTGGAGTTCAGAGCTGTTTTCAAAAGGCTCTTCTATTTCCTGGGTGTTGCTATATGTTATTATAATGCTGGGTATCTGGGCTGCAGATGGTTTACAGAAAGGGTCTCCTTTTTGTAGTCCAGTCCCCTTTAGGCTCTCACCTGTCTTAAGCATGCAAAGATTTAAGAGAAAAGTAAAACACAGGTGTCTGCAAGATGATCATATTGCTACAGTCCACTAAAAGGGAAAGTGACAAACATTTTGATAAACACTCTGACGGTCACTACTGCTGAGTCAAAACAAATCTTATATGAATGGAAAAGAATTTGATCTTGAAACTTTCCTGATGTATTCCATAAGTCAATTCTAAGAAATATCTTACTAAAACTAATTGATCATAGTACAGAGCATACATTCCTGAATACTTTGATACTTCAGGCATACTCTCCAGAGCTCTGATGAACGTTCAGGTTAATAATAGCACATGCCTTTGTGAACAATAGTGCAAAGATACTAACGTTAGGGTCTGGTAAAGCTAGAAGTACACATGAATTCCAGAAAATAGATGGTTGTTTCCCTATAAATACCTAACCAAATCAGTGCTTGTCTATACTGACTGGGAGATTGACCCTTTAAGGTTGACCCACTCACCTGGTAGAGATGTGCAAAATCAAAGTATTTGGGGCTGGCAGTTGACCCCTGTACTCCTCAGTATTGTAAGGAATACGGGAGATCAATGGGAGAAACTCTACCATCGATCTCCCTCAGTGAGGATGGCCAGGTAAGTCAATTGCAGATAAGTTGATTTTAGCTACACAATTGCTGTAGCTAGAATTGTGTATCTGCAATCAACTTAACTGCCTAATATAGACCAAGCCTCAGATGGTAACTGATCCAGCATATCAAGGTAAAAAATAGACCAAAGTGAACCATAGCATGGAGGCCTTGAAATGAGATGCCAAATAGTCTTTGCCTAGATTACGGATATTTGTTGATAGAAGTTTTTGTCAGCAAACTTGCTGGGGAGGGATAGCTCAGTGGTTTGAGCATTGGCCTACTAAATCTGGGGTTGTGAGCTCAGTCCTTGAAGAAGCCATTTAGGGATTGCAGAAAATAGATGCCAGGGATGGTGCTTGGTCCTACCAAGAGGGCAGGGGACTGGACTAGATGACTTCCCAAGGTCCATTCCAGTTCTAGGAGATTTGTATCTCCATTACAAATTGTTTAAAATAATTAAAGATACCTTCCAACAAAACTTCTGTCAACAGATCACAGCCAACTTGCAAAGAACATCACAAGAATGCTCCACTCTGTTGATAGAGAGTGGCTGGACAGCCCAGTTGCTCTCTTGACAAAATGGCCCACCAAAAGCACAGCAGACAGGGCTGCCAATTGTCCTAGAATCCTTGTCTGTCGATAGAGGGCCCTCCAGAACATTCAGACAGGCTTTTTGTTGACAGATCTCTATTCACAGAGGAGTTATGCCTTGTGGGGAGCAGGATAAGACTATCAAAAAAAGTGCTGCATTCTGTCAATTTCCGGGCAACAGAACAACCTGGGATTCTGGATGCTCCACAGGTTTTGTTGACAAAACCCTCTAGCATAGACAGAGCCATAATGAAGTAAATGAAGAGAGGAAACAGTGGAAAGGTGAATTGAATTAATTCAGCAATGGGAAATACTGGGTCATTTTACTGAAGGACCATGAAAAGGAGTGTGTTAGAATATCTTCATCAAGCCATAGCTAGACTGGTAAAGCCTTCTACAAACAATAACAAAACCTACTTTAGGCATGTATGTTCACATTCACAGTGCAGTCAAGGATAACATAGATTTATACTCAAGTGCTGATTTCTGTCAATTATTTTCCCTCCTTTTTTCCCATCTAGCTGACTTTAGGGCAGATGGATTTGAGTTAATCCACTTGTGGGATATGTTGAAAAATCATCACTGTGCCACAGCATTGTCATCATATGAGAAACCATTAGTATAGGAGTGCTCTAAACATTGGTGCTGCAAGTAATCAAAGTATATAAAAATCAAATTCATGCAGAACCCAAAGACCACTTACATGTATTTTCTCAAGGCTGTTGGTTCTAGTTGGCAGAGCCTACACAAAGAATAACAAACAGTTAACAGCTCTCTTTTTATGGTCATTTTAGGTGACTCTGAAATATTGACTTGGTTGTAGGAAGAAACACCTTACCCCAGAACAAATCCTCAACAAGTCAGGAAATACTTTTTCCTTTTTAATGGTTGCTATGAAAGGAAAAGGTGCACCATGACTACTATGTTCTTATCTTAAATGAACAAAAGTAAATATCTCTTGCACCCCATTTACTTTCAAAAGCATAATCCTTTTTGGAAAGGAAAAAAAAGATAAGCAGGATGTTTCAAAGATACTCTTGCAAAATTTTCAGAGTAGGCTACAATTATGACCTCAAATATAACAGTAACTGTTGCAGGATTTTTTTCAGTTTTTGCTTAAATAATCTAAGAGGCAATGGGTATATTTTCTAAAAAGTTTTCTAGGTTTTTATGAATTCAGGCTCTTCTGTTCTCTTTGCGGTCTTGGGCTGTCTCTACACAGCCCAGTTATCTTGAAAAACAGCATTTAGTTTGAAATAACATTGGCAGTGTCTAACTGAAGCACACACTATTTCAAAATAAATTTGAAATAGTGGGTGCTTTATTTTGATTCTGGTACACCTACATGTTAAGGCATGTAATAGCACTGTTTCAAAATAAGCCATAATGGGCTCCAATGGCACTATTTTGAAATAGCACTATGGACCTGGAAATGTTATTTCAAAATAGCTGGGTGTGATTTCAAAATGCATTTTGTGTGTGGTTGTGTTATTTCAGAATAAGATGTTCTGAAATAGCCATTTTGGAATGTCTTATTTTGGAATAGCGCTGCCATGTAGACATAGCCTTGTTGACACTTTATGGCTTGGACAGCAATAAGTACACAGTTAAGGTTTAGTGTCATGGGCTACATCTACACTAGCCCCTTCTTTTCGAAAGGGGCAGGGTAATGAGTGAGGTCAGAGGATGCTAATGAGGCACTCCCATGAATATGCAGTGCTTCATTAGCATAATGGCAGCCAAGGCAATTCAAAAGTGCTGCTTTTGAATAATGTACAACCATGTAGATGGGGGCCTTTCGAAAGGACCTCCCAGTCTTCAAAAGACCCTTATTCCTAAAACCAAATAAGAATAAGGGGATTTCAAAGACAGGGGGGTTCTTTTGAAAGGTTCCCTTCTACACAGGCAGCGCGTGATTCGAAAACAGCACTTTTAAATTGCTGTGGTCGCCATTATGCTAATGAGGCGCTGCATATTCATGGAAGCGCCTCATTATCATTTTCCAACCTTGCTCATTACCATGCCCCTTTCACAAAGAAGAGACTAATGCAGATGTAGCCATGATCTCCACTTAAAGTTCATCAGGAGATCTCTTTTCTTCCTCATTCGTCTTACCTATTTTAACATATAATTAATGCTTATATGTATACTTTACCTTCAATTGACAGTAGCAATCCTGTTCAATGTCTAGTTAACAAACTATTTTTGCTGTTAGCTTAAGTGCTCAATGTTTTAAACTAAGATATGTGGAGTAGGATCCTCTTCTCGCTCAAATGTGTTCATACAGAACTTTGCACAAAGGGGATTCAATCCTGACCAGAGCTTCTAAGTATTACTGTGGAGCCCAATGGGGTATCCAAACTTGCTGAACCCATCAAAACATTCAAACTATACCAAGTGGGGAACAAGTCGAAGGAAACCCCATCTGAGCTCCATCAAGGAGGATTTAAGAAAAAGCAATCCAGCAGGGCACCTGAGGCCTTATGACCATACCTTACACAGTCTCCAGTGGGGGTAGAGCTTAGTCTGTGCTCAGATTAGAAAAGAACCACTGCTTGCTTTCCTCAGTTCAGCCCCTGACAAATACTAAAATAATACTTACGACAGGAGAGGAACTACATTCCCTGACATTCAGTTCCACCATGGAAATGTCGTCTGCATATTCAGATGTCTATAAGAGAAATGAAACCTAGGCACTGTCTCCGTTACTTAGCTGCGATATATGAATTTGGAGCACAAAATGTATTCTTGATAAGCCATCTGAACACTGCAGAACACATGATGAACAAGCAGCACATGACAAACAGAAATACAAGATGATCACAAGCAAGGACAAAACATCCTGCCCCCTCTCCCTGTTGCAAATACAACAAAGATAACTGGAAAAATGAATCAGGGCTGAAAATAGAAAGTTGAGGACCTTTTACAGCCTCAAGGTCGTACTTCCCACATTCATACCACATCAAGCTGTAAAGCATCTCAGCCATGTAGTGTTAATCCTTAGGGTTATTTCCCTCATTATTGAAATCAGCCAGACGAAATTCAGTAAAGGTAAGTGCAAAGTGCTATACTTAGGAAGGAAAAATTAAATGCACGATGAAGGTACTTCAGGGTGTCCATGAAAAAAATAAAAGAGAAAAAAAATCAAAAATAGAACTGGCTTGATGAGGGCCTGCGAATGGTTGTGGGGGAGTGATTGGGGGTTCACACTAGTGAAAACATTGGGAACCACTGGGCTAGGCCATAGTTGTTCTGAAAAGGATTGAGGCATTATAGTGGATCCCAAACTGAATGTGAACCAACAATGTGATGAAGTTTCAAAAAAGGCTAGAATTATACCACGATCTACATCAGGAGTGTCATATGCAAGACATAAGAAGTAACTGCCCTGCTCTACTCGGTACTGCTGAGGCCTCAGTTTCAGTATAGTGTCCAATTCAGGGAGGACAGATGTGGCCAAATGGAAAAGTCCAGAGGACAGCAATAAAAATGCTAAAAGGTTTAGAAAACTTGCCCTGTAAAGAAAGGCTGAAAATATGGGCATGTTTACTCTTGAAGAAAGATGAGTGAGGGAGGCTCTGATGAGCTTCAGATATGTTGGGGGCTGTTAGAGAGGACGGAGATGGTTTGTTTACCATGTCCACTAAACGTAGGACAAGAAGCAATGAGCATAATTGGCAGCATGGGAGATTTAGATTAGCTATTAGGAAAGATTTTGTAAGTGTAATTAAGATCTGGAATAAGCTTCCAAGGGAAGTTGTGGCACCCCATCATTGGAGGCTTAAGAACAGGTGAGACAAATACTTGTGAGGGGTGCTCTGGGCTTACTTGCTCCTGCCTCAGTGCAGGAGACTTGCTCTTTTCTCGAGGTTCCTTTCTGCATTTCTGTTACTCTACTTATGAAAATTATGCATCAGCTGTTTGAGGACTTTGATGCTGCACAGTATCTATTACCTTCTCAAAAATCCCAGAATCATGGCTTTTAATTTTAGATTTGGCTTTTGTGTCCCGGGTTCCAGCAGTGTATTTGCGTATTTCATAGGAAACCAGTTTACTGGATGGTCTGGAGATAACACTAATAACATCAGCTTCCGTATCGGTCCAGCCCTGCAACAAATACATCAGAAATAAACACTTCAGTGCCCCTTTGGGTTCAGTTACTCTGGCCAAGAACATGAAGTTAAGTTTCCTATAGACATGATTTGTAATGGGGAAAGATGGTAAGAAAGATATTTTAAAGGAGGTAGATGATTACACACAAAAAATTTAAAATAGTGCAAGCAACACTGTAAAAGTTGGAAATTTGGTTTACATATTTTTCAGGGCTGTTTGAAAAATTTTGTTCATGTGTTTTTTTGGAGTTTCTTTTTTAAAAAAAAAAAACTTCCATGATGTGAATAGGGATAAATATCCCTATTCAGCAGGCAACGTTCTGGGAAGAATGTGGGCATTATAGACTGACAGAATTACAACTCCCATGAGGCTGCACAGAAGCATATGTAGAAGAAGAAATTCATGTCAATCAAAATATTTTTACATTTCACAACTGGAAAATATTATGGAGCTTTTCATCCCATGAAAAGACTCGATATTTTTGGGAAAAAAATCTCAAAATATCAGAATTTCCTATGAGACAGAAATTCCTGTTTTCTGTCAGCTCTAGTTTCTTCTTATCCTGGGAGAGTGAGAGGGAGAAACAGAAGAGTGTATTTTAAGAGAAGAAAAAAAGAAAAAAGTGTTTCTCATAAGCATTCATAAACAGCAAGTAGCCCTACAATTACAAAACGAATATTAATCAAGTGTATCACAACAGGTTGAACCTCTCTTGTCCGGCACCCTTGGGAACTGACCAATGCTGGACAAGAGAATTTGCTGGATGACAGAAAGTCAATATTTTCTAGCACATTAACAATACTTCCACTGCTTACTGGGCTCTTAGAAGACATTTAGGGATTAATTACAGCTAAATAACAGCACAGAACACAGAGAACCAAGATGGATGTCTATATACAAACTTTATAAAACCTTGGGAAACCTGGCCACACCTATGATAAGTGGTCATCTGGCTAACTAAAATCATGAGGGATTATGGATGTTGCCAGACAAGAGAGTTCCAGATTAGAGAGGTTCAACCTGCCCTTATTTCACTTCCAAACTCTAAGAAGTTCTTAAACAGCCTTGAAAAAATGTTTTACAAATCTGCACAAGTTAGAACATAAAATACTAGACACATAAATGACCTTTCCATAGGACCATTGTTCAAAACTCCATGAAAACTTTAATCTAAATTTTTATCAAAAGGAAACAGACTCATCTAGAAGAAGGTCAGCTCTGAAGCAATTCATTCACTTCAACAGAATTTGCATCTGTTCCTCACAGGGCTGAATTTGCTTCAAGGTCTTTTTTGGATCTACCACCAGTTTTGTTCTGTTTTTACCTAAATGTTGAAACACTGCACAATCTCTACTTCCCATTTAACATATATAATGGCTGTAATCATCACCAGTTGGGTCAGTTGGCTATAAAATGAGTACAGTTTTGGCTACATCTACACTAAACAAAAACTTCGAAATTGCCATTCAAATGGTCATTTCAAAGTTTACTAATGAAGCACTGAAATACATATTCAGCACCTCATTAGCATGCGGGTGGCCACGGCACTTCGAAATTGACGTGGCTCGCCGCTGCACGGCTCATCCAGATGGGGCTCTTTTTCGAAAGGATCCTGGCAACTTTGAAATCCCCTTTATTCCTATGAGCAGGAGCCTAATATTCATTTCAGCACCTAATTAGTATTCTTCAACTTGGCCATTAGCATGGCCATTTTGAAGTTTTCTGTAAGTGTAGACACAGCCTCAGTCTTTAAACTGCTACAAGACTTCTTGCTTCTTGTAAAGCTGCAGGCTAACACAGGTAACCCTCTGTATCTGCTATAGTTCCACAGCAGCGCTATACTTACTGATGCTTGAGAGAAGTTAGCTATGATGAAAATTCATTTAAAAAAATTATATACTTTGAGAATTTGACAGCAATTTGTCAGTTTCACTATTTCCCATGTGTAGTCAGACCTCAAACTACATGATTGCAAGTGTCTGACTGGGTAAATCTGGTTGCAGAACCTGGGGCTTAGATTTCTCCCTTGCTGAAAAACCTTTATATTAACATGGCAGCAGGGTGCATATATGGAGGGATGTACTATTAGTTTTGAAGGATTATTTCTTTTTTAAAAAATTCATCATTTAAAGTGTCTTGCCAGAAGCTGTTAGAGAATTTCAAAACATTCAGGTTGAATGATGGCTTTTAACCTGATAGGTTTAAATTTGATTGGTGTGATAAGTACAACATTAAAACTAAAGATGGGAAAATCACCTTTAAAAGTAACTGACAAAATTCAGAGCTTGATCAGATCAGCTAATACGGTATTAGCTTGAAGGCATGAACATTCACATAGAACATAATGGTATTTTTCCATCTTAGGAATTGTATAAAAGTGGTTGAAAATAGAACACTAATGTGCCATTAATAACGTAGGAAGAGCTGTGAACTTCAGCAATCTGACCTGTTTCTGACTACCATGCAATGGCAACATTTGGCAGTTTTTAGTCTGGCAGCAGCAAGTTTTTGAGGTCTTCTGGAAAAAATAGTTCTGTTACGAATTTTGTTGATCATCTGAATCTGCTGCATAACCTGTTTCAAAGTGCAGCCCATTTCACTTTCAGAAAGCACATTGCCTATGTCCTTCCAACCTGGCCTCCCTCCAAGCGCTACTTGGGGACTGCAGTTTCAATTTTAAGTATCCGAATTCCAGATTTGTTGTCATTGAAACATCACATGCTAAGCCCCATCCACATTTTGTCTTCCTGTTAGTGCATCTTTCCATTCTCCCATGAGTGTCAGAAACCTACCAGACTCTCTGTGTTATTTGCATCCTGATTTTATACTTTATTTTCCCTTTTTTATTATGCTTGATCCTCACACAGCCATCCCCCTCAGAGAACACCACAATGACTCCTTCCATGTAATCTATCCACCACTTCGAAGGATGTGGTATAAAAATTATTTACTTGCTTTTTACAAATAAATATATCTGAAGAGGTTTCCTTACTGATTCACTGTCTGAGAAAGAGCACTGCCATCTCTTTCCCTTCTGCAGCACACTTATGTCAGACTGGCTGGTAATAGTGGATCGTCTGGTTGAGAGATACCTGCTGTAAGACCTGGAGTCTTTGCGAGAAACTCTTAGCAGGGGTCGAAGGCATGGCACATATTTTGCAATGGCCGTTCTAGAAGATAAAAAGTAGAACCAGTCAATTCCCTCTGCCTAAATAAACCTACCAGCACAAAAAAGCCACTCATCATAAATGGTATATTTATTTAGACACATGCTGCATAGACTGAAAAGCTACTGGGTACAGAAGTTAAAGTTCCCCAAATTTCAAATACTGTTTTGTTTTTCAACTGCTCTTCAGGACAATTTTAAAGAAAAGAGATATGAGTGATTTGCAGCATTCTGTTGAGTCAGAATTTACTACGTACCAACATTGCTGGGCTGGGATATGAATATTAAAATATTTTTCTACTGAAACCAGCCATTAAAATGTTTTATCTGCTGAAAGATTAAGTAGGTCAGAAATAAAGCTTCCAGGCCTTTAAACTGAACTATGCAGAAGTACCACATAGTGAATTATTTTAATTTCTCTGTAAGCAGCTATTCAAGTGCCTCCTGGGCATCTACCCACGTAATATTCACATGTTAGTATAAACTCTAAAGCCAGTGCTGCCGACCAGGGTGGAGGACAGGGAAAGGGTGAAGGGAGTAGCTGCCCTAGTGCCCAGAAATTTAAAAAAGATTCACGGCTCCCAGTTGCTGCTACCACCACTGTAGCAGCAGCTGGAGCTTCTGGCCCTTTACATTGATGCCAGAGACCTGGGTAACGTGCTTCGGGACATCCTGAAGGGCTGGCTGTGGGAGGCTAGTACTAGCCCTGCCCATTCTGCCCAAGGCCCCACCCCTTCCTGTGGCACCTCCCACCTTGCCCAGAGGCCTAGCAAGTCTCTCTCATCCTATCTAAAGCAGATTGTTCTGTTAGATGGGAAGTAAGGAATAATCTTTTTCTACGCTGTTCTCTTCACGATTCCATAGTCCCCAAAATGGTTTGGAAGGGGAGAAGCAATATTGCACAGCTTAGCTGTGCTAGTTCACATCACACATCCCTCATCTGAGCTTGACTTGGTGCTGGCCTGGATGCCACAATTCAAAGAACAATCATTTGATGCCTGATCTATGGAAGCATGAAGGAGGAAAGGGAAGCCCCCAACCCATAAAAGTAATGAGACTATTTACCAAGCTCCACCTCTCATTGATCTGGATAACCTAATAAATGAGTGTGTCTTCTAAGGAAATATTTGAAAGCAAAACACCACAAAACGTGTTATTAGCCAAGAAAGGTCCCTACCCTTGAGCAGGTGACCAATGAGTTCAGCTATCACCCGTCCATAAATGTCTCCATCTCCCATCTGTACAGTAACTTGTTCTGAGTACAAACTCCACTGACATGTATGGGGCATTGAAAACGGCTTTTTCTGTTTTCTTTTCTGGCTTCGTGCATGCTTGCAGAGGTGAAAAAACAGCATAAAGGCAAAAGAAGCAGCTCAAGTGGTGCTCAGGCAGTAGCATACTAAGGGATTTCGATGAATCCGTGAAATTTTATCTGAGAGAGATTTGGTTTAATTTGTGTTTGAAAAGAACCAGCTTACCTGTATTTGGGATGAGTTATGGCATAAATGATGGGGTTGTGGATGGCAGAAGCTTTGGCGATCACAGCTGGTATAGTGTTCATAAATGGAGTCAGGACATGGGCATACCTAAAGAAATGCAAAGTTATGATTTTTACTACCACTTGCTGCAGTCAGCACACAGTACAAACAAACAACAATTAGTTGCAGAATGCCGGGTATACTTTTGACTGCTGCTGCTGCTTCCCCACCACTCCCTGAAGAACAGGGGTGACGTAAGAAAGGAAAAAGGAGCAGCACTGACATACTGTCAAGGAATATTCTTTCTCAGTGTAGCCGAGGGGGCAGTTATCATACCCATTTTATTCAAGAATCTGTGCCAGACTCTGTTTCAGAGATGTGCAATCTCTTTGGTGCTCCTCCTTACCAGTGGAACTGTGTATCATCTTCTACTCATGACTGTACAGTTTTATTTATTAGGTAATAAGCTTTCGCAGACAATATTCACTTCATCAGAATCTGAAGACTCTGAAGAAGGGGGTCTTACCCATGAAAGCTCATTACCTAAAAAATACAATTGTTAGTCTCTAAGGTGCTGCAGGACTGTTTGTTTTTTTGTGAAACTACAGACTAATAGGGCTCTCCCTCTGGGGCTATTTACTCATGGTTGTTGCATAAGGTTGCCACAAGCTAACCCAAATTGTTTAATACCAGGGTAACAATCACGGGACAAGAACAGTCTGGAGTAAGCAAGTGCTGTTGCTTAGGAATGTTCAGGCTAAATTCATCAGTGACCCAAACGGTGCTGTAAGGGCTGAATAAGGGGAGAGAGTGTTGCGGAAAAAGCAGTTAACACAGGAATGCCTGTTAAATCAGCTTCCTACCCATGCTTTGACTTTACTGACTGAAAGCTGGGAACCAAAGGCAGAGAGTCCTCATGCCATGCAAGTTGGTTTTATGTTTTATTGAAACTTTGCAGGGTCTTCATCGCATCACACGTATGTCTAGAGCAGTTCTGACTGTGTGGCGCTGCAAGCTGCTACCACCCCTCTTCACGTTGTCTTGATAAAAATGACTTCAGTAGTGGAACCTGCACTTAAACAGCAGTAATATTGCAGGGCAAGCTTGCTCCTGCCAGGTTCTTGGTGGAGTTTTCTTTCAGCAGTAAGAGCAGCAGCACCCTGAGTAGAACCATTTCCCTCTCTCCCTGGGGAAGAAGCTTGTGGTATTCTGTTGAGCCCCAAGCCTTTCCTGCACCATGAAGAAACAGGGCTGTGAGTGGCAGATCATCATCCTTGGGAAGGAGTTTTTCATCACTTCCAGCCAACAGGGGAGTGTGTGTTTCATGATCAAATACAAACGGGTCCCCAGTGGTGTTCCCTCCAATTTTTCCATCCATGGATAGAATAAAATTTAAGTGCACCAAGGCATGCGTGGATGTGCACCACCAGTAGGGACATGGGCAGCCAGCTGTAGGCACTGTGGTTGCTCTGCTGACCATCTGTGTAGCATTTGAATCTCTCTCGGGTGGCCACCCAACTGCTCAGCTTACAGGGGACAGTAGTCCCCAGCAGATAAACCTGAAGTGTCTTCATGGGGCAGTTGAATGCCGGCATATGTACCAGCACTAACCTAAAACTCACTTCAGATGATCATTTCCAGAGCTCAGTGTACTCTTTGCCCTGTAGTTCTTGGCTCTTATTCCTGCCTTAGGGCATTGGCCTCCTTGAGGATGAATTCTCTGGAAAACATAGGACTTGCTGGCAACAAAGGATATCTCAAAAGGCTGTCTCCCATTTTAAAGTCCTAATAACCTTTCAGGGGGTGGATGCTTTGGTAAGATTAGTCAATAGTGCAGTCAGTGAGATAAATGGTGACACAGACTTTCTGTCATCACTGGCCAGGCACAGGAAAGACAATACCTGTATGTCATGATGGATGGAGAGCAACAGTCTACTGAGCACACACTGTCAGCTAAATGTTCCTCCCTGCCCCTCCTCCCACGCCGTGTTTATTGTTGGTTTATCAGACCTGCCATCCTCAATGACTTCAAGGCTGTAGCCACAGTTTCTAGATCTGTCTCCTAATCTATGCTGTATGTGGCAATGCTGTGAAGGTGAAGTCGATATGAGGGTTTGGAACTGGAGCTGTTAATCCCTGAGAAACCATAGCAGCCTCTGAAGGGAACAAAAAAGGCATAGCCCCAAATGGAAAAATTCAAGGGAGAGGACAAAGGCCGTTTTCTGATGCCTAGTGTCTGCATTAACTCTTGCCTCAGTTTTTAAAAGCCCTATTACAGGCTGTTTTCCAGGGGTGAAAGTAACCTGAATTTCTTACACATACTGTTCTATTGCAATCCTGCCTTTTGTGGTTGCTAAAGGCAGGTGGTGCAGGGGTTGTGATACAAACGTATCAGTAAAAAATTTAAATATGGTGTGGAGTGCAGGGCACATGGTTGTGTGTGTATTGGGGGATGCAGGAGTCAGTTTTAAGTGGGGGTTCAGTGTGTGTGCATGCTTGCAGAGGTACAGGAGTCAGGGCAGGGGGTCTGAGAGTGCTGAGGGTGGTTCAGGGCAGGGGACTCAGGTATAGGCGTGTGTATAGGGGAGTGTGTGTGGCCGAGGGGGCCGGGGCAGTCACACTCATGGCCAGGTTACCTTACCTGGCTGGTGGATGGCTCCCTGCCTTGCTGCTCACACTTACTGTTCTGCCACAAGGGAGTTGTAGGCCGGTTGTGTGAGGGCACTACTGTAGGGAAACCAGCGGTGGTCTGAGAGACCCCCCTGGCCTGATGCTCCCATCCAGTGGTTGCTTCCCAGGTACTGCCAGCAGCAGTGTACACCAGGGACTGCATATGCACTGCCCAGAGCCCAGTGAGAGAGGGGAAGCAGGACATGCCCAGACGCACCAGAAGCCCAGCTAGGAGCATGCTTGCCTCCCCTACAGCAAGCCCCCAGACGGTCCCTTTCACACCGCCTGCCTCAGCTGGCTGTGTGCACTGGGCCACCAGCGCCAGTCTGCTGCAGGAGCCTAGCTAGGAAAGTACACCACAAACCATGCCATGTGCAGCTAAAGCACAGCGCCCAGCTGGCTCTTGCCAGAGTGGCACATGGGGATGCACTGCCTTACTTTCACCTCTGGTTTTATCTTCTACTGGCGGTGAAGTTTAAGATGCACCTTTTTCATCAGGTGACTGGAAAATTAGAACTACAAGACAGTAGTGGATTAGTGCATGTATTCATTTTATTTTGCACTTGTATGGGGTCTTTGACATGAGGACTTCCAAGGGTTTTAAGTTGTTAAGTCTATTTATAAATAGACAGATGGAGGCACGGGATTGTTAAGTGATTTGTTCAGTGTTACAAGTTTAAATCTGGGGCAAAACCTGAACAGAGCTTAGCAGTCTGGACTTCTTGCTCTTAACCAGTCCATATGAATGGGTACCTTTTTTGATGGTCATGATGTCTTTATTGAAAAAGACAGTATAAAATTCTGAGAGTCAAACAGGTGCAAGAAAGGCAACATCCACCAGATTTTTTTAAAACATATCTAAAGTTAAGTCATCCATTGTTACTTTTCAGTGCCACACGAAAACAGCTAAAGTCTGTAATGGCAGACATAGGGCATGATTTTGAGGTCACATAAACTGTTGGAAAAGTGGGATAACTTCATTGCAGCCAGTGGATTTATGCCAGCATCAGGTTAGAGTGAGTCGATAAGCAGGCCAAGAGAAAACACTCAGAACAAGTTATGTATCTGGCTGGCAACCAAGAATACTCATATGGTCATGTTCAAATATTTTAATATTGTGAAACTCTATTTTAGAATTAATTACCATGATTTTTTGTATGGCCAACACTTAGATTGTCTGCATTAAAAAATCAAACTGAGAAAAGTTACAACCAGCATGTGCTCCATTTACCAAATGTGTTACAAAAGATTATTGCTGAGAATGTGAAAGTTTCCCATTCCCATTGTTGGACATTAGAGTTGAGAACTACTTGCCCTTTCATAGGTTGCTTTTCTGGGCTCACTGATTTTTTTCTTGGTAATAGATTCATAATTACCCAGCAAAAGCCACCAGGGCTACGGCAGAATAAGGTGACCAGGAAATGACGTAAAGCAAGATGACAATCAAGGCAATTTTGGCCATTTTCCACTCATTCTTCATCTTCTGATACTGTCTCTGGGATACTTTATTATCATCAGAACCAATGTTCTGAACAGCCCTAGGGGAAATAAACCACAATTACAATCCTATATATACGGGCTACATTGAGCAATCAACGTTACACAGAACAAAGAACGGGTTTTTAACCAGACCATGACAACCATCTCAAGTGCCCCCTCCCTGCTCAAGGTAGTACAGTATGATATATATAGATTATGACTAATTGCTTTTCCACAGTAGAGGTTCTCCCTCTCAGAGCAATTGGGGCAAAATTCCCATTGACTTCAGGAGCAAGATGGAGGCCTACGTTTCCGAAATAAGGCTTCAGACTATTCTGGTACCTAGGTTAAACTGCATGATACCTCTAACTATGGAAGAAAAACAGTATTTCTATTACTTCTTAAGGCCAGATTTTGGTACCCTTGCTCACACTGTTACACCAGTAGACATATTGAAATCAATGGGGCAGAGTATGCAGTAAGGTGCTGCTCACCGTAAGTTCGAGAGGTGGGACCCTGGTGTGCTACTCCAGTAGTTCTTGGTTCTCATCTTTCTGATGCAGATTGGTGCACCCTTCTTTAACACAGACGCTCTCACTCTTTTTTTTTTTCCCCACCCTCCTGCATGCTATAAAAAGTCCATAGCTTGCAGGGAGTCTGCTTAGCTTCTGCTGGGGGAATTCAGGCTGCTGGGGTCTGCTTGGGAGCCCCATAAAATGGAGGGTTCTAGGGTTTTGCCTCACAGGGCAGGAGACTCAGGGCTTCTGCCCCTGGTGGAGGGAGTGAGTTGGAGCTCAGAGCTTCAGCCCTGCAGTGACCAGGGTTTGGTGCCTCAGCCCCACAGACTGATGTCTGTCAGGGCTCAGGGAAATGGGGCTTCAGCTGATGCTTGGGGCTTTGGACAAGGCCTGGGGTGCTGGAACTTGGGGCTTCAGGTAGCTGGGCTTGGGAGTCGGGTAGCTGGGCTTGGGACTTCTGCCCTGCAGAGTGTTGATGCTCAGAACTCCAAACATTGGGTGCTGGGATTGGGGAGCTGAACAGCCATGGTTGGTGGATCCCCTGAAATGCACCGCACCCCTCTCCACCCCTGTAGGCCACAGACCCCTGGCAGAGAATCACTGATTTAACACATTGCACCTGGCATCATTACACCTTATAAGTTTAACATCAGTACCAGGCAAATTAGTAGAAACACTAGTAAAGAGTAAAATTGCAAGGCACATAGAAGAGCACGAATTGTTGGGCAAAAGTCAGCATGGTTTCTGCAGAGGGAAGTTGTGTCTAACTAATCTATTAGAATTCTTTGAAGGGGTTAATAAACATGCGGACAAGGGGCACCCAGTGGACATAATATACCTAGATTTCCAGAAAGCCTTTGACACGGTCCCACACCAAAGGCTTTTATGTAAATTAGGTGGTCATGGGATAGGAGGAAAGGTCCTTTCATGGATCGGGAATTGGTTAAAAGACAGAAAACAAAGGGTGGGAATAAATGGTAAATTTTCACAATGGAGGAGGGTAACTAGTGGTGTTCCCCAGGGGTCAGTCCTGGGACCGATCCTGTTCAACTTCTTCATCAATGATCTAGAAAATGAGGTAAGCAGTGAGGTGGCAAAGTTTGCAGATGACACCAAGTTGTTCAGGACAGTCAAAACCAAAACAGATTGTGAAGAACTACAAAAAGATCTCAGCAAACTGAGTGATTGGGCAGCAAAATGGCAAATGAAATTTAATGTGGGTAAGTGTAAGGTAATGCATGTTGGAAAAAATAACCCAAATTACACGTACTACATGATGGGGTCAAATTTAGCTACGACAGATCAGGAAAGGGATCTTGGAGTTATAGTGGATAGTTCTCTGAAGACATCCACGCAGTGTGCAGCGGCAGTTAGTAAGGCAAATAGGATGTTAGGAATTATTAAAAAAGGGATCGATAATAAGACAAAAGATATCATACTTCCCCTATATAAAACTATGGTACGCCCACATCTTGAGTACTGCGTGCAGATGTGGTCTCCTCACCTCAAAAAAGATATACTGGCATTAGAAAAGGTTCAGAAAAGGGCGACTAAGATGATTAGGGGCTTGGAAAGGGTCCCATATGGGGAGAGGCTAGAGAGACTTGGACTTTTCAGTTTGGAAAAGAGGCGATTGAGGGGCGATATGATAGAGGTATATAAAATCATGAATGGTGTGGAGAAAGTGAATATAGAAAAATTATTTACCTTTTCCCATAATACAAGAACTAGGGGACACCAAATGAAATTGATGGGTAGTAGGTTCAAAACTAATAAAAGGAAATTTTTCTTCACACAGCGCACAGTCAACCTGTGGAACTCCTTGCCCGAGGAGGCTGTGAAGGCCAGGACTCTATTAGGGTTTAAAAAAGAGCTTGATAAATTTTTGCAGGTTAGGTCCATAAATGGCTATTAGCCAGGGATAAAGTATGGTGCCCTAGCCTTCATAACAAGGGCAGGAGATGGATGGCAGGAGATCAATCACTTGATCATTGTCTTCTGTTCTCCTTCTCTGGGGCACCTGGCATTGGCCACCGTCGGCAGATGGGATGCTGGGCTCGATGGACCTTTGGTCTGACCCAGTATGGCGATTCTTATGTTCTTATGTTCTTACCTGCTTTGACACAGAGTTCATAACCAGTTTCCCCCTGTTGACTTCAAGACATTTGATGTCTTGCAGGAGAGCCCTTTCACAGTCCATCTGTTGACTTAGGAATGGCCATACATGTGCAGACTAGTCAATAGAATAGCTTTGCCTCCCCTATGGAAGGGGGATTCCCCACTCAATCTCTCTCAAGGCCATTTTGTGTCATGGACATATGGGATAAGTAGCTGAAACAAACCAAAGTAACTGGCACTGAATATCATTAACCTGTGTGCTTTATTAGGCCTCTGAAGTTACACTTACTTTATCTAGACCTGACTAACCTAAACAATCGTGCGTCATCTGTTAGACTTTCCATCTTTCTATTTACACCCTTTTCCAAAGTATTAGCAAATATCTTAAACAATGAAGGCCATGTACCAAACCTTGGACACCCTTCCTCTCCACACACATTTAACATTTTTGTCATGTTGAAAATTCAGTCCCTTACTATTCTGTTTTGTCTCTTACCCATTTCTATTCAAGGAAATTACTTATTAAAATAGAGTTGCAGGATGTGTGTGTGTTTACACCATGAAAACTAAAGCTGTCTGCTAAGCAAGGAGTGAAACCAAAGGCTAGTGACAACTCACTTGTTGGCATTCTTGATAGCTTTGAAGATAAAGACGTAACTATATATGATGGCAATCAGAGGAATGAAGAAGACAAAACAGAAGAGGAGCATAGTGTAGGCACGGACTGATGGAGTAAAGCTCATATAGTCCCACGTACAAGAAGTCAACAAACCCTCAGGAACATAAGCACCTAGAAAGAAAAAAGCATAAGCCATGAAAAGATTTTTCTTGGACATTCTGGCCGAGGAGCAAGTGGAGAAAGAAATCAGAAAAAGGTGATCTAGATATTGAAAAGGTTCTAATCTGGCTCTGTTAGTAGAGGCAAGAAAGTTCATAAGAGCACCTGTTTCTAGTTTAAAAATTCTTTTTGCCATTATTGATTCACCTGCCTTATAGGCTTTTAGCATTTAATAGATTGAATGAACCAATCTTTTGCCTTATCAAATAATGATTCTTTTTCATTCCAGCTTTCAGACCTGATCCAAAGGCCATTTTAGTTAATGGGCTTCTTTCCATTAACTTCTCTGGGCTTTAAATCAGACTCATGCTTCCAACATCTTTAAAATATCTCAATTTTTCTCTTACCTCTCTTGCTTGGGAATGAAATGAAACTGGCTATGCTAATTTCTGGTCTTTTAAATTCTGCAAACAACAGAAGTTTACTGTGTAATTCCAATTGATTTTACTAGGAAATAAATGTAAAAACATGCACATATTCTTACTTGCAACAAGAAATATTTTCATTAGAGACAATCTGTGTCAGACAGTTAAAGAATTAGGCAAACTCAGCACCAAACTATTTTAAATCCTCATTAATTTAATTTCCAGCATATTCAATTCTAGCTTCTCTGGGACCAGCTCTAGAAAATATTGTATGTGGTGCTATGCTCAGGTATGTCTAATTATTATACAAGACTCAGTATGATGAATGCAATTAAAATTTAATTCTAAGACAGCAATTATAACACCCTTCAAGTAATTTTTAATCCCTTATCACATTAAGGTTCTCTCATCTAGGAGTATTTGTCTTATTGCTCTCTTGAAAGCCTCTCATTAAACTATAAGCCATAATATTAAACAGCTGAAATTCATCAGATATGCCTGCTACATATCTAGGGGAAAAAAAATCCTCAACAGCAAAAACAACACAATATCCAACCCTGTTGTAACAGCCTGGTAAGAACTGAGAAAGTAGCACTCTCTCACTAGTAGGTTCAAGTTCATCTATGGTACATTAAAGGTGACCATAAATTGGTGGCCTGTGTGAAACAAATTAATGATATTATGGCTAGATTCTAACTGCGAAAGACTACTACTACACTTCACAGCCTTGTTAGGATGGCAAAGTGAGTGGGGTTCTGCAGTTCTGGGACCGGTTCTGTTCAATATCTTCATCAATGATGTAGAGAATGTCATAGAGAATACACTTGTAAAGTTTGTGAATGAGGCCAAGTTAGGAAGGGGTTGCTAGTACTTCATAGGAGAGTCTGAAAATTCAAAATTATCTGGAGTAATGGTCTGAGGTAAATAGGATGAAATTCAATAAAGACAAATGCAAAGTACTCCACTTTAGAATTAAAAAAAATCCATCACACACATATAAAATGGGAATTTACTGCCTAGGAAGGAGTATTGCAGAAAAGGATCTAGGGGATCATAGTGGACCACAAGCTGTATATGAATCAAGAGTGTAGCACTGTTGCAAAAAAAATCCAAACATCTGGGATATATTAGCAGGAGTGTTGTAAATAGTACTGTCAATTAACACACATTAACGCCTGTGATTAACGCAGGTCAGGAGTAAGGCACTAGAACAATTAATTGCAGGTGTTAACTGGCAGCCTTACTACACTTCCTGAGGCCACAACAGGCAGCTGTTGGCAAGAAGTTTGTTGTGGGGAGGTGCTTTGCTCTGACTCTGACATGGGGTTTCATTGCAGGTGCAGAGTGCAGTGGGGAAACTTGAAGAGGGAAGGAGCACCACCAGGGAACGGAGGGGAGCCGAGCCCTGCCTGGTCCAATGCCCTGGGAGAAGGAGGTGTGCAGTGGCTGCTAGGGGTGGCGGAGGCCCTCGAAGCCACCAAGAGTTTTCTATAACTCCCTTCCTTTGTCCTTGGAGCATCCATCACTTGTTCGCAGGCTGCCACATCCAGCCCCAGCCTCTGGCTGCTGGCACTGGCTGTGGAAAGCAACAAGGCAGGTGGATGGTGCCAAGGGGGGGCAGGATGGGGCCCTGCCAGGTGGCCCTGCATCTCCTCTGCTTGCTGCTGTTGCTAGAAGCTGCCTGAGCCCAGGACAAGCCTTCCTGCCATGGAGCCTTCATGCTGGACAAGTGAGGTGGGTGGTGGGCACTAGGAATGGGATGTGTGTGTGTCTGTCTCTGACTGGGGCTGTAGGTGGGGTGTTTGTGCATGTGTCTGTGTGGGGGCGTATGTGGAGTATGTGCTTCTCTGTGTGGGGCTGTATGGGGTGGCTCTGGAACAATTTGCATGGTTGAGGTATTGAGTGTCATTGAACCAATCTGTAAATCCTTTACGTGATGAAACTACTTCAAGCCTACACCCCCCAAGACTTCTAATTCCAGCGCCTGTAGGGCTAGCTAGGAGTTTGTCTCTTCCTGGGGATACATGTATGCGTGCATGGGGGTGTAGTTAGTGTGTATGTGGGTAGGATGTGGCTGTCTGTATGGAGTGTGGTTGGAAGGTTTGTGATTACAGGGGATGTGAGCTGCTATATGAGGATATAAATGGTGTGTCTCTGTATTGGGGTGAAACTGGGACATGTGTCTCTGTATAGAGGTATAGCTAGGTCTCTCTCTCCCTTTGCAAGGGATATGTTGTGAGTGTAACAGGTGAGGGTGTGGAGGTAGGGTTGGTGTCTGTGTGTGGAGTACAGATGAGATGGTGGGGTTGCATCTATGTGTGGAGGAGTATGGGGGAGGGGGTCAGTGGATGTGCCTCTGGTGTTGGTGCCCATCTGCCCATATTGTGGGATGTGCATATCTATTTTGAAATGTAGTTCAGGGGGTGTACTTGGTGTGTGTGTGTGTCTGTCTCTCTCTCTCTCTCTCTCTGTATGGAAGTGTACAGCTGCTGTACAATTAATCACACAATTAATCATGATTAATATTTTAATTGCTTGACAGCCCTTCTTGTAAGTAAGACAAGAAATAATTCTTCCATTCTACTCCACACTGATTAAGCCTGAACTGGAGTGTTGTGTCCAGTTCTGAGCGCCACAAATCTTGGAATGATGTGGACAAATTGGAAGAAGTCCCAAGAAGCGCAACAAAAATAATTAAATGTCTAGAAAACATGACTTACGAAGGAAGATTAGAAAAAAATTCTAGATATTCTGGAAAAGAGGAGACAGAGGCACAGGATAATAGTTTTCAAGTATCTAAAAACTTGTTACAAGCAGGAGGATGAAAAAATATTCTCCTTAAACTCAAATAAAAGAGTGTTCAAATAAAACAACTATCTAACTACTAATTGTCATGCTTCATTAAGATGTTGGATGTAACTGGGCATAGAGCGTAAACAACCCTCTTACCTCTAGAACTGGTCCTTCCCCACTGAGGTTAGGCACGCTGGTGTAGTAAATTGAACTTTTACTACCCACACCATACTGCTTTTAGGCATAAATAGAGGAATTAAGGTTACTTGGGCTGTCAATATGGCACCTTTTCTGAGCACTGAAAATCATTTTGAAAACTTAGAAACTGTGCTTATTTGTCTCCTTTCTATTCTTCAGCTCTGCTTGATTTCAGAAGGTTATGCGCTATTGTGGAGGCCTGTTCTGTCTTATTTTTGCCTTTTCTTTTATATATTTTTCTATAGCTCACTAATGAGATTCCCTGCAAAACTGTCAATGTAAGATAATTAAAGATGATGCAAACACTGCAATTTTTTCTGCTGATTAAACTTAAGACTCATTAGCTATAAACAATCTCCTTCAGAGTGATTTCTTCACGCTTCATCCTAATATGTAAATTCTGTTTATTCATCTTTGTGTCTAACAAACCATTTTAAAAGCCCCCTCGTTTTCTTACGGTATTAGCCAACAGACCTGCATTCTGTCCTACTTACTCCATCCAAAGAAGGGCGGGAGGCTCCAAGCTAAAGAGTACAACCAGACTGCTAGCAGGATTATCAAAGCTTTCTTCTTGGACATCACCACAATGGAAGCCAGTGGTCGTGTGATCACAAAATATCTGTCCAGTGCAATTGCCATCAATGTGATCATGGATGTGATGCCAAAAAGGGCTCCGCAGAAGGCATACAACTCACAACCTTTCAATGTAGAGTACAACAGAGTTAACTAACAGATTTAACCATCCATGACAACTATATCAGTAGTATCTAATGGGAGACCATTTATGCTGTAATCTCAGCCTGGTTACGCATTATCTAATTACTATCAGAATTCTGAAGGCAAAAGGAAGTTCACTTTTCCAACAGCAATATACTTTCCAAGCTGGTGGCTAGTCGTGCTAATTGTATTATCCACGGATATATACTTCAAAGGTTTGCTCATCTTTATAGCTCAAGACAGTGACTTAATATATATTCACTGAACATTCACTTTTCAACTTTTGATGTTTCTACTGAGAGCATTTCAGAGATCCCTTGGCAGCTCATTTAGCTTTAATTGTATTCTAACTCTCAGGGAAAGACCTGTTTTAGTTACAGTTATTTTTATAGTTACTTAGATGTCATGGAGCAACTCGTATCCCAAGTTGATGAGGTCTGCATAGTTTCACTAAATAATTCAGATAACAGATTGGTTGTCTGTTGTTTGCTATTTGTGGAATATGATTGGTCACAGTTTGTGTTCTGCTGTTGCACAAAATGACAAAATTTTTTAAAAATGGAGAATGAGTGATGAATAGGAATGCATATATGCACATATGTGAAATGTTTGAGATGCATCAAAATTTTCATTAATATTTGCAATTCTACAACACCCATAAAGCATATATTCATCAATATATTTGAAAGTCTGCTTTTAATTACTCAGCCAGCTCTGACAGTTTATACATCCATGTATAGTCTTTTCAGCTTCATAGCACGAAGAACTGCAGAAACAAACATTATATGCTTAATTTAATGAGCAAGTCAACAATAATCATCTTGTTCACCTCCCGCACAACATGCATACAAGATATAATCGCAGTAAGAGAGAGGAGCACTTTCATGGATATTGTCACATTGTAGGATTCACAAAGGTATTTAGATACCTAACGCCCACTGAATTCACCTTCGTGAATCCCACCTAAAATGTCTTTATTCCATAGATTTACTTAGGTCTTATAACAGATGGGCCTGACTATTGGCTGTATGTGAGCTGGATGTTTGTCTCACATGGAGGTGAAATCCTGTCCCCACTGAACTCCTGGAGGACTTTGCCATTGATTGATAAGGAGCTAGGGTTTCACCTAAAATCTGACTTTCTGGTGTGGGTTGGCAGAGTGAAGGGAGAGCTCACTGAGGGAGCACACAGCTTTGAGCACTTGGAGACTCAGGAATGGGTCTTTAGACAAGACAGATTAACATGGTTTAATAAGCAAGGATTAGACACAAAGTAATTTTTTTTAAAAAGGTAACTGATATGCATTAAAAAACAGTCAAATGAGGGAGGGAGTGGGGGTAGGTACTTCATATGTACATTTTTTTTTAAAAAAACCAAACCAGTTCCCATTTTCTATCATAATCGCTTCCGTTGGTGTTGTATCCTCTTCTCCCACCTTTTACTTGGCTTTGTTCTCATAGACTGTAAGCTCTTTGGGCCATGGACTGTGTTTTCCTGTATGCCTCCCTCTCATCTCATACATTGTGGGTGCTGCTATCACATAAACTGCAATAACTCATCTTGGACAAGGGACGTTGCCCAGTTAAGATCCAGTGAGTAAAATACGAACCATGTTCACTGACCACACTGAGAATATTTGGTTTATATTTCACTGTAAAAATATGTTTATCACTTTTTCTAACCGCAGAAATAGCCAGATAAAAATTCCATAGTCAAGTAAATTAGTGTCCATGGCAGAGTGGTAGGCTCAGAGCAGGTGCTCCTGTGTCTTATGCCTCTCTGTTTTTAATTGAAGTGTGAGATGATTGTGAGTTACTGTGTGAAGTGAGAGTATACGTTCATTTTTCAAACATTAGAGAAGACTTTTTTCTATCTCACAAGTCTGGCAGTAATGGGATGGGCTTAGTGATATAAATATATTTATGACAAATAGAAGTACGTTATTTATGCTGCAAGTCAAGCACTCAAAGTCAGTAAATAAAATTGCCCATGCAATCCTGATTTCCCTTCAACCTTTTTACTGAACGATACAAAGGTCTTAGAAAGAAAACTATGTGATCATGTAATTAAAACTGTATCATAATGAACATTTACAAAGGGACTGATTTAAGGTCACATAGGCAACCATATGTCTGGCATTTATTAACTTTTTAATGCTTGACTTTACAACCTAAATACCCTTTTTTAAAAATATAGTTTTTAGTATAATTTCCACAGGGTGGGAGGATGTTAAAGGACAAAGATAAAACAAATTCTGATTTATGCATGTATAGCAACATCTCATTGTGCACTTGCCCAAAATACAAAGTCAAACTCATTGAAAACTGTCAAATTTCTGCTGGTATAATAATATATATATATATATATATATATCACTAAAATATAAATAACTCCATGTATAGACTCAACTTTATTCTAAACTTTTTAACAAACTTGGACTGAGTCCTGAATGCTCAAAAAGCTTGAAAGCAAGCACGTTGTATGTGCTTTTGGCATCAGTAACTACAGTTTCACATAGCTTTGGTACTCATACTGTTAGTTATTAACTTGAAATCATCACCATGGCAATGAACTAAATTATCTTTCAGGAGCTACATGTACAAACCTTTCTTGCCAAAAATCCAATGTTTGTGGAGACTGGTAGCGAAGAAAATTGGAGCCTGCGTGATGGACATTAGGAAGTCGCTAATAGCTAGATTGATGATGAACATGTTGGCTGGAGTTCGAAGGCTCTTACTCCTATGGAGAAGAGATCAAAAGGAACATTGCTAAGTGTTAACCTGTGGGAAATTATGCTTTTTCTCTTTGCTGTCTGCAGTGTTACTGTAGCCATGGTGGGCCCAGTATATTAGAGAATCAGGGTGGGTGAAGTGATATCTTTTGTTGGACCAACTTCTGGGTTGAGACACAAGCTTTCAAGCTGATATAGAGCTTTTCTTCATGACCTAAAGAGAGCTGTGTGTAAACTCAAAAAGCTTCTCTTTCTCATGAATAGAAGTTGGTCCAATAAAAGGTGTTATCTCAAGCACCTTGTCTATTTTTCTTTGCTGTGAGCACTGCATCTTCACAGGTATCAGGGAAAAGAATATGTCAAGCTACATCAAACTGGCTTTTGACCTTCCTGATGGGAAACACTCAATAAGACAGCATCATTTGATAGCAAACTACTTAGTTTCTTTGTGCCTTAGTAGAGGATTTCTACTGATTTTGATAACAAGCTCGGAAACAGGAATAGAATATATTATCTCTGAATACTCTGACCTACTGCACCCTATGTCCATGATTAACAGGAAATTAAAGTTGATGTACTCTATGGATTTTCTGGATCTGGGTCACGCAGAGCTGGGGGTTGGGGGAGGGAGGCATTTTCCACTGCTGATGAGATTAACGGCAACTTCCAACTACGGGGATTAAGGAGGCTGAGTTTATACCACATGAAACATTTTATTGTATCTCAACTCCTCTCCATGACAGGCAGTTCGCTGCACCAGGCACTTAGTCTGCAGGGAGCTATTGCCAAAAAATCGTTATATCCCCCACTGCTGTAAGTTATTCGTGCCAAAATAACAGAGTGGCCGGTAGTGCATTTTTACAAACTTATTTGCTATTGAGTGTTCTTAATATCAGTTCTGTCTGATGCTGATTTTTGATTCCACTTGAAATTGTGCCTTTTATTTAATGTCATTAGAGCTTCCTTCTTGAGATTTCAGTCTAAGGCTAGGTCTATGCTAGGCAGTACAGTCTATTTCAGATATGCAATACTGGCTATGGCAGTTGAGTGGCTAAAATCAATGTATCTGAAATCAACTTACCTGACTGTCTTCACTAAGGGAGGTTGACGGGAGCATTTCCCCTGTCGACCTCCTTTGCTCCTTGTGACAGCGATGAGTACAAGGGGCAACTCTACTCTACCAAATGCACAAAATCAAACTCTGGAAGATCGACCCTGACTAGGTCAATGAGCCCTGAAACACAATTGGCCAAATAATGTATTGTGCCTCCTAAGAGCTGGAATATAGAATAGTGGCCCTCAATCAGGAGTCTGGACCGCCTGCAGGGTTGAAAGTGGGTTTTGGGAGGTATGCCAAGCATAAGTGGCATGAGACTCACTGTGTGCCAGGGCAGAAAAGTCAAAGCCCAGGAGCACAGAACTTCAGCCTGAGCCCCCTGTATCCTACCCCACTTCGGGCTGAGGCAAAGCCTGAGCAACTTAGTTTTGTGGTGCCTACTGTGGCATGGTGTCATGGAGTGCAGGGTAATCAGGCCCTGCACCCCATCCACAGTCAGCTGTGACTCTCATGCCTCAGGCAGGGCAGAAGGTTTATTAGTCAACAGGGACACAGCACAGAACAGATTTGTCAGCACAAAAACCAGAAACTGTCAGTACAATCTGTTTTGGGGAGAGGAGGCCCTGGGGGAGGGGTTGCTGAACTTGGGTGCCTGCCCTCCTACGTCTCTCTCCAGCCAGAAGACTGACTGCCTTCCAACTGCCCAGTTCCAATCCAAACAAGCCAGGCCCCTCCTCTCTTCTTTGTCCTGTTCCCCAGGGAACAAAGGTGTCACCTGGTGGCTCACACTACCCCTAGGCACTGATGCTGGGCACAGGGAAACTTAGGAAAATGCAGCCTCGCCAGGGAAATAAAATCCTCACACCTCACTTTGTCACACAGGGGATCTCAGGGCACTTGCTCTGTTTGTACTCCTGGCTGTTGCATGGAGGAAAACAGTGGCTATGGCACAGTTGGGCAGTGGGACTTTTATGGCCTGTTGGGGGTCCTTAGAAAAAAAGGACTGAGAAACCAGGGCATAAAGGTGTATTCTGGGAGCATCAGAATGTTGGGCAAATAGTCTTTTTTTTGCCCTTAGCATCATTCAGAGCTGCACTAGGGCCACTCAATTTCAGTCACTCCCCTCCAGCCCCTGACACAAAGCTTTAGGAGTTACAAAGCTGTCTTGAGAGGTTCAGTTTTTCCAGAGAAACTGGCAGGTGTTCCCTGCACGAGCCCACAATCACCAGTTTCAATGCAGGGTTAGGGGCAGCAAAATATTCAGTAATGGTTTCCAAACCAATTCCTTAGGCAATTGCTGGTTTGTTATTGTTATACAACTCCTGACACAGCATTGGTGAGAGTGGGTAAAATCAGCTCTGCAATTCTACTCCTGTCTCTGCACAGGCCTCAGAATTTTAGACAGCTCCAGGGAGATACATGTCAGCCAGCCCACCTTTCCCCTACCACAGACACAGCTGCTGTTGCCAGATTATCTGCTAAGCTTCCTCTTCCAGAGTGGGGCACACCATATACTGTTCTAGCCTTTTCTCATCTGCTGCTTTCTTTTTGCCCCAGCCTGTTTAGCACATGATAGCATATGTCTCGGTGAGCAGGCGAATTCCCAAACACCACAGAAAGGTCAGTATCTACCACATGCTCTTGTTCAGCCTACTTAGTACAGGTGGAAGTGTATGATCTGAAGGACCTGACTTTTGTTCTGAGCAGAGCAACCATATGACAGCTGAGTGAGCTGCTCCATTTGGGGAACAAAAAGCAAATCATTGACCTGTTCCTGCTCAGCCCACTAGCAGGAGGAGGGGAACAGCCTGCTGGAAATTTCTCCACAGGGGAAGGAAGTATGAACATGTTCTTGCCATTTTTGTTTTGTTGACTTTTGAGTGTCAACACAAGATTTGTCAACAAAACTTGTTAGTGTAGACATAACAAAAGAATGAATTCAATAGGTCTCCACATTTTGCCAGCACAGAATTCAGTGCAGGAACAAAGCCCAGAATTCCAACACGTATGCTTCCATGCTTCCACTTTATGCAACCATAAAACTGCACAGAGGCACTCAGGCACTTACAGGCACTCAGACGAGAGGCTCACAAAATGGTTATTCCAACTTGATAGTCTATGAAACATAACAGAAAATAATGGAAGGAGATTGTTGTAGTTCAGGGCCTCTGCACTTGTGTTTCATTTCTGGAGACCTGCGTTTCTGTCCCAGCTGACCATGATACTTCCAGACTGAACTGTGTTATTCATGTCAGAAGATAGGCTGTCTAAGCAGATCTGCTAGCTTTCTCCTCAGACTACTATCAGCGTATTGCCCATTGTTATAAGTTATCACACATCTCAGAGCAAGCATGGTTTATTCTTCAGAGAAAAGCATCACAGAGAAAACATAGTAAAAACAATAAGGGTGTGTCCACACAAGCCCCCTCCTTTCAGAAGGGGCATGTTAATGAGGGAGTTCAGAAGATGCTAATAAGGGGCTTCCATGAATATGCAGCAGCTCATTAGCATAAAGGTGGCCGCGGCAATTCAAAAGTGCCGCTTTCGAATCATGTGCCGCCTGTGTAGCCAGGGGCCTTTCAAAAAAAAACCCCAATCTTCGAAAGCCCCTTCTTCCCATTTGTTTTGGGAAGAAGGGTCTTTTGAAGATTGGGGGTCCTTTCGAAAGGCCACTGGCTACATGGGCGGCACGTGATTCAAAAGTGGCACTTTTGAATCACTGCAGCTGCCATTATGCTAATGAGGTGCTGCATATTCATGGCAGTGTCATGAATATGCAGCACCTCATTAGCATCTTCTGAACTCCCTCATTAACATGCCCCTTTTGAAAGGAGGGGGTTCATGTAGACACACCCTAAAAAAACTAGCATGCATGATAAAAATGTTTACCGTGTTAACCTGGGGGTTTCTGTATTTGAACTTTCAAAAGAGGATACTCATGAACGAGAGTGTATCTGTATCAGTATCTATCAATTCACATTGTATCAATATGTTATAGTATATATAGTACATTAATACAACGTGAACTGGTAGATACTGATACAGATTGACTCTGTCTCAGGAGTGACCTCTTTTTTTGAATATTCAAATATGGTAACCATCAACGTGGCCTCTGGAAGGAGATGTCCTTCAGTGCCCCACCCAAAGGTTTTCATGTGGTTTTTATTTTATTGCTCCCTTTGCTCAGAACAAGAACCCAAGTCTTGTGGGGCCTTAGTAGGCCAACATCCTTCCAACCCTTTCCTAAGGATTGGATCCCTCTATGGACCAGAAGTCCAGCCCATTTGCTGGATCTCAAAAAATATCTCGAGTCAGTTTTCCAACATGTTGTTTATCCCAACGTCCTTTAGCCACTGGTCTCTAGTATCCAGTTTGAACTTTTGAAGAGACTATGAATAGGTAAATGGCCTTCAAAGGGAAGATATCCAGTGGGATTACATTGGCATTAACTTTTCACATACATGCAATTTCACAATCCCACATAAACACTTGTATTTTAAATATAAAGGATCCCAAATATATTCAGCTTAATTCAGTAAGGTTCAACATAATTCAAAAATGTTTATTGAGAATGTTGCTTAACTCTCACAGGTAGTTGTAACAAAGATCTGAGAGATTGCATTGTCTGCATTATCAAACCCCTAGCAGCAGATTCTCTCTCACCTTTCATTAATGCCTCTTTCATACACAAATTAAGGAATACCAGGGGATGGATCTGGATTACTTTGTTGTACAGCTCATTAGTTTGTATTAGTACAGTACACAGACCCACTAGCATTAAAGTCTATCCACAGGAATATTTAAAATACAGAGAACAAATGAGAGGTATTGGTACCTGCAGAAAGCGTAGATGACAAGGAAGTTACCCAAGGTTCCGGTGATCCCCACCACCAGAATGACACTTCCAATTGTGTAGTGGGCATGGTCTGGAACATCCAGGGTAGGGAAGGCATAAGGAACATCCTGCACCGTCATTTCCTACAGAGTAAGCAGGAATTCATAAATGCGCAGAGATATTACTCTGAGTGAGCTAGCATCTGTTGTTCCTCTGTGACATGAGAGGGATACAGGAAATCAAAAGCTGGATAAAAATCAACACTTTGGCAAAAATTAATCCCTTTCAAATTACATTTGTTTATACTCCTCTTTTGCAAATAAAAATGCCAAGCATGGTTGTATCAGCAACACTTAATCAAGGGCCATTTTTTGTTTTTACTATCAGTTTAGTGTTTCAGAGAAAGGAAAATATAAAAGAACAAACAAAGAACAAAATAAAATACTTAAAATTTGACAGAAATACACTGGGACTCTTCCCGTTGACTTCAAGGAACACTGTAAATAATGTCAAGTGTGTTCTGTATAATTTTCACCCTATGAAAATTTCAGTGCCTGTGGTAAAGCCTGATTTCTGTTATTTCCTTAAATCACTGGCTAGTTTTCAAATAAATAGTCAACACTCTACACATCTTAAGTGAAAATGGTAAATTCAGTGGATTACCACTTGTTTATTCAAGACTTCAATAAAGTAGATATTTGGTTTCTCCCACTGAATAACCAGCACTGAATTACTAATTCCATCAAGACATAATTACCTTGCAGTATTGAACAACACCATTCCTCACAGAATAAATTGAGACTTCAAATAAAGCATTTTTAAACTTTTGTATTAGGTACAAGTTCCATTTTTAACATGAATTGAAATGGCTGAACAAGAGCCTTTTTTTATATAAGGATCCCTGAGGGGACATAATTCTTACCACCTGTATATTTTAATTTGCTTTCTGTGGCATCTCATAAGAACATAAGAATGGCCATACTGGGTCAGACCAAAGGTCCATCCAGCCCAGTATCCCACCTGCCGACAGTGGCCAATACCAGGTGCCCCAGAGAAGGAGAACAGAAGACAATGATCAAGTGATTTATCTCCTGCCATCCATCTCCTGCCCTTGTACTGAAGGCTAGGGCACCATACTTTACCCCTGGCTAATAGCCATTTATGGACCTAACCTGCAAAAATTTATCGAGCTCTTTTTTAAACCCTAATAGAGTCCTGGCCTTCACAGCCTCCTCCGGCAAGTAGTTCCACAGGTTGACTGTGCGCTGTGTGAAGAAAAATTACCTTTTATTAGTTTTGAACATGCACTCCTATAGCATCATGTACAATTTGTTGAATCATAAAAGTAACTCATCATTCTTTTCCCATCCTAAGCCTCCTGAGTGCTCAATATTATACACAAATTTACAATGAGCTTGCCCTAAACAAAGCAACACAGGTCAATGATCTGGAGACCATTATGGTGGCAGCTGTACATCCTTGTTCTCACTTGGTAAATCATAGTCCAGCCTAGTTTGTCAGCAGGACTGGCAGGAGGAAACCTGCTGACCAACTTGGATCTCCACCTCTGGCTCATCTCAGATGAGAGTGGTAGACAAAACTGTTTATGATGCAGTTTTGTGGCCCATTGCCTAATGGATTATACACAAAGTCACTTGTTGTACATACGTACTGTGTTTGCTTAAGCAGGACAAAATCCATTGTAAATAGTATGGGCCAATGAGGATGCAGAAGATTATTTTGACAAACAGCCCCAACTTTTTGACTTAAGGTAATAGCTAAGAGGCACAGTAAACTGATAGCAATGAAGGGGAGAGATGCCCAAACGGACACAGCCCGCCACCCTGCCCACTTTTGTGAACACTTAACTTTCTATGGTCCTAATAGGTCAGCACAACTCAGAGGCATAGGCAAGACACAGCCCCAGGCCAGCTAAAGTGCAGGAAAATTCAAAATCATGCTACATGGAGATCTAACCTCTTTCAGACATAAACAAGTCTATGTCTGAATAATAGGAAAGGGTGTTTTGCCTCTGAGCATATGATAGGTCAAGAGATCCCTTCCCTTCAATAATTCCAATCCTCCCCAAAATGAATTGAGCTCTCAATGCCAGAACAAGACACTACAGATACCTGTACCCTTGCCACGGGTTCTTTGTCTATCCAGAATGAAAATATTGGCTCCCGAGTCCAAGATGTGCAAGTCACCTTGGTCAAAAGAGCCCAAAACAATCATAGGTAATGCCTTTTTAGTTCAAAATCGGACATCTCCCCTTCCTCTGCGATGAAGGAGCTAAAACTCATAAGCCCATTCATATCTTTTTGCACATATTCCACTGTTCTGCATGTGCTTCGGTAGAAGCTCAGACCAAACTAATATGCTCTCTGGAAAAAACAGAAAGCAGTCCTGTATTGCCGGTCTTAACAACTCAGTTCTTTTGTCTACAATGAAGGTTTCCTCACCCTGAGGCTGTGTCTAGACTGTGGGGAACTGTTGGCAAAAGATATGCAAATTGAGGTGTGCAATTTGTGTATCTTTTGCTGACACTTCTGTTGGGAAAAAATCCTTTGTCAAGACATCCCTTCTTCCTCGTGGAACGAGGTGTACAGGATGTTAACAGAACGCTCCCAACCAGCAGATCTCTTCTGAGAAATCTGCAGTCTGGACACGTGCTCTGTCGACAAAACCTCTGCCGACAGAAGCCTGCAGTCTAGACACAGTCTGAGAAGCAGACCAATAACTTTGGGGGTGGCAGGGTGGGAGTGTTTTCATAGCTCATAATTCCAGGGAGTTTTAGTTGATGCTATCAAATCCTACAAAATCACTATAAAAATCATATTGGTCCTGAATAAAGCCCAGCTGAGAGTTCCTTGCTCACATGCAAACACCCACTTCTGAGTCCAGGGCAGGGTGCCTACCACCCATATCCTAGAGATCTATTTCCTGATAATAAGGCTGAATACAAACATATACTTGAACTCCTATCCCCAGTGGCTGGTCCCTTACAAGGAACCAGGCTTAGCCTCACCGGTGACCCCTTCGTTCCACCCACCAACAGATCTTGATCAGCTAGGGATCAGATGGCTTAGGTCAGTTATCCAATCCAAGTGGGAAGGAATCATAACAAACCACTGGGGACAAGTATTTCAAGAGGAATATTCTCTCCTGCGGACAGTCCTACAGGGATAGGATGGAGTGTGAGAGACATGAATTGGCAGCAGTTTATATGGACCCATGGTGTCCAAGCACCAAGAATATTCCTGGGTATGAGTTCTGGGCCGGGGCAGGAGATTGGGATTCAGGTAGGGGTGCAGGCTCGGGGATGCAGTTTGTGTGCAGAAGGAGTGAGAGGATGGGCTCTGAGAGGGAGTTTGGGGGCTGGAGGAGGTGCAGGATTTTGGAACAGAAGGGGGTGGGGTTGTAAACTCTGGGAAAGAGTGGGTGCAGGGGATCTCTCTGTGCACTCCTCCTGAGTCCTGGGAGCAGTGCATTGGCACAGACACAGATACACACTACCACCACCACCCTGGGTGTCTGGAATAGTAGGGAGCCACTCTAGTCCTGCTGTGTGGTAGATGGTGCCCCCCTCCAGGGGAGTTTTAAATGAGGTGGCAGGTGGGGCCGGGGGTTGCATGGGGGAAAGTACACAAGAGTGACAGGCAATAAATGAAACACCCCTACCCTTGCACCACTCCCTCCCAGAGCCTACACCTACTCCCTCATCCCCTACTTCTCCCAAATTCCCTCATACCTCTAGTCCCCTGACTCCTTCTCAGAGCCCAACACCTCACCATTCCCACACCCAAATTCTCTCCCAGAGCCTGCACCCGCCCCCTGCAGCCCAGTCTCCTGCCTCAGCCCAGAGCTTGCATCCAGCACCCAAATTCCCTCCCAGGGTCTTCAGCAGATAGGAGGAGGTGTCTGGGCTCTGGGCATTCTGGGTATCACCAAGATTTATGCAAACTGTTGCCTCTGGTGCAAGGCTGAACCCCAGGTAGGTGACCAGGAAACAGTCTGGAAATAAGGATCTAGCCTGTGAAGAGCCAGCATGGTGGGGTGCATGACCCTGAGAATCAGTGCTTTGCAAGAAAGCATTAAAGAACTAAGCCCAAGAGGGGTAGAAAATCTTTCTATGATGATTCCCCCACCACATTTTATGAAAACTGGCTTATCAACGTAAATATGCATCATTTGGAGATGGTTTGGACAAAATACCTCCTGTAACCTGTCAGGTTTAATGTTGCAATCTGCTGGATCTGTATATTCTATTTTGGTGCATGTATCATTCTTTTATGTGAAGTTGGAAATGTGAAATGTGAGTCAATTTATCGTTTTACACGTGCTAATGACTGCCATTACTCCTGTCCCAAATCCTAACAGTTGGGTGAGCAACAATAACTTGTAAACAACCTTCCTTTGTGCTAGAAAGACATGTGACCAAACAACCTGGTACTGAAATCCATTTTGATCCAGTGTTTTCTCTATGGGGAGTGAGGCTATAGAACAAGTATCGGAGGGGTAGCCATGTTAGTCTGGATCTGTAACAGCAACAAAGGGTCCTGTGGCACTTTATAGCCTAACGGAAAAGTTTTGAACATGAGCTTTTGTGAGCACAGACTCACTTCATCAGATGCATCTGATGAAGTGAGTCTGTGCTCACGAAAGCTCATGCTCAAAACTTTTCTGTTAGGCTATAAGGTGCCACAGGACCCTTTGTTGCTGCTATAGAACAAGGGTTTCCTGCCCTATGAGAATTCAAGAAATGGAAAGATCTCAATTCTTGGTCTTCGGACTGCCTTGGGAACTGCTTGATACACCCTAAGAGGAAACAATGAACTATGAAAAGCTGTTGACCCACGTCAGAGCAAGAGAATAGCTGTGGCTTGACGATTTTACCTGACATGAAAACAGCTCCTTGGGGTAAGAATCTATATGCAATAAGTTTTTTAGTGAAGTTAGAACTAGCTATGTGTTTTCATTTCGGTTTAGTAACTTCCTTTGATTTTTCTGTTTTCACTTAAACACTGAAACCCTACTGTTTATGCTTAATGAAAATCTCTTGTTTCTGGTCAAGCCCAGTGTAAGTAATTATTAGCTGGGGAGAGCTACCACTATGCACATCTCCCTTTCGTTGATAAAGGGAGCTTACCTGATGAGCCCTCTCTGTGCAAAATTTTTGCATGGAGACAGATGGATTTAAGGTTTTGATCCCTTTTGGGGGCTAGTTTCCTGGGTGCTGTGCCCTAGAACTGCATCCTCTCAGAGGTGAAAGAAATCAGTGTGTGCAGCGGGGGTGGTAACTCCAGCTCTGCCTTGGCTGGGGGAGACCAGAGGATCTGGCCCAAGAGAACAGGATTGTAGGGAGACCCAGAGAACAAGGCGGGTGTCAGTGGCATAATCAGCACACTAGTTAACATGCTCAAGGGGTTTTCTGTGATTGCACCCCATCATACCTGCTATTTTATGGGACTGGGTATAGAAAGAGGGTCATAAAGGGGTGCCAAAAGACAGAGGGCCATGCTGCGTCAGCTGACCATGCTGTAAATACAGCTAGTTAAGCAAATCCCTGAGGGGAAAAGGAAGGATGGTATGAGCTTCCTACCCCCAAGTAATCATCCGTAGGGTTGCCAACAAACTGAGAAGGAAGGGGTATTTATTTCCTGTGGAGTATGGGAGCAGCCCACAGTAGTAGAAGCAGGTCTATGGGTGACAAAAGCATTTGTCCCAAATTTGACAAAGATTTGAAAGTTAGCCCAGAAATGTGCTGGGGATGGGTGTGTAAGGAAGGTGGTTCTGGAGTTTTGCATGTTTTCATGCAATTATAATAGGCTAACCTATCATCCTGTTGCTTCCCTTGTGAATTTTGACCCAACACTGTATGTGGAGATCGGCAAATTTGTCCTCGAGCAGGAGCTCCAGATAAAGAGTCACATTTCAGGGAAGGACTTATTTTCCAGTGACTGACTAATCTACTGTGCCCATTTACATTTGAATACTTTGACTGATGCATTGCTGACTACCCACCAGCAGCTTGGAGTAACATCTCCCTTTGCCAGTGGGGCACCACAAGAATTGTTAAGTGCTCCAAATTGTGGAAGGCCTAAAATGATAGAAAAAGCTTTTGTGATACAGGCAGTGACCCTTCCCCTCCCAAACCCCAAGTAGCTGTGCAATTTTTAGCAGAAAAGAAAACAGCTTTGAATTTTTAAACTTATCATTGTGTCTGCACTTCTTTCGCTCTGACCAATCAGGCTGTGTCCAAGGTGCTTCTGTGGACTGAAGCATCTCTCTCAGAATCTATTAAAGTTCAGTCTTGAAAAGTAACATTTTACATTCTTGAAATTTCAAAAGGACTTGTTCTGTGTGCCTTCTCTGGGCATGAGGCTGTTGTCCTTGCTCAACCTATGCTGGCTACAGCATCTCCATAGCACACCCACAATTCAGTGGAAGCCTGGACCTAGGTACCTTCACAGACTTTTCCAAAAGGGAGCATTTGCAAGAAGAAATGATGGTTGAAGTTCAGGAGGGGGAAAACAAACAAGACCAGTACCAAAGACAGAGAGAGTTGCAACCAGAGGACAGGCAGGGCAACAGGCAAGAGGAAAGGCTACACATTTTGAGGACAAGCACTAGTTTTGCAGTTTCTGGAACAGGAACAAGTGGCTAAGGGAGGAGGACAGAGCTTAATAGAAAGGGATGCATGAGTGGCTCATATCACTGCTGGTCACAAGAGCTTCCACTCCTGCCACATTCCATTACCACATATGGCCTAAGTCCTCAGCGATACCTTGTGATACAGTCTAGAAAACAGCTTGAATGGCTCATGAGTCCACCCCTCTCCTGCCCAACGCCAAATGCACAGCAAAATGGGGAAAGGATAATGCAGGGGACAGTCAACAACAGGGGTTTGTGTCTTGCGCATGGCTTCCTTGTTTGCACTTGTCCATGCACTTTTTTCTTTAAGGTTCCCTTGTTATGGGTATTTTGGTGTGGTCACAGCAACTGACCTGCCTGGCAATGGTTTACTGTTTCCTGACACTGGATGAAAGTGGAAGCAACAGAAGTTCTTCAAAAGGTGACTATGTTGCTGGCCCCTGAACTGGAAATGTGCAGATGAAAATGATTCCTTGGCAGGATGTGTTGGCAAGCTGTTCAAATCTTCTGTAATGTACAGGGTGGGCAAGAAAGGTTTCCTATAGACCACCACAGTCAAACGGATAGAGTGGACACATTTCAAGAGGACACTAGGGAGTCTGGGATAGGGTTGGCTTGACTCAGGTATGCGTACCGTAGTGTGGATGCCAGAGCCTTGGGTTCCAGTCAGCGGTAGACAATTATTAACCTAGGGTTTATAATCACTGTAGATGCTCCAGCCCTGGGTTCTCCGAGCTGGGCTCAGCTGATTCAAATCTCCTTCAGCGAAGATGTATGATATGTGACATGTTGGTGGAAGTGGAGGGACTTGCCTGCATCCCTCCCTGCACATACGTTGCCTGTTGCAATGTGCTGGGAGGGACAGGTTCACATGAAACTTACAAGTAATCTGAGAAAATCTGGCCAGGCTAGTTAAAAATAGGCCAGTTGGCACTGCTTACCTTACTTGGAGTTGAGCTGAGGCCAGCCCCTGCTGACTTTATTTGTCTCCCCCTCTAGCTTCCTTCTACAACCCGGCACTCAGAGCTGCCTTGGGCACTTTAGTGACAGTGGCATCCCAATTGTTTTGAAAGTCATGCAAATTCTCAGATCGTGGGGGCTACCTTAGAGAACATAAAAATGGACATATCAGGTTGACCAATGGTCCATCAAGCCCAGTATCCCATCTGCGGACAGAGGCCAATGCCAGATGCACCAGAGGGAGTGAACAGAACAGGCAATCATCAAAATAATCCCTCTCTTGCCTTTCCTTTTATTCTCTTTTAGCCCTGTGATGCTGGCTGGGTCAGCTAGAGGGAATGAGGATACTTTGAATTTAAACTGGTGTAAAGGACAGCTGAACCTGGCCACAGAAAATGGCAGTGGAATTTCAAATATGATTACCACTGCTTGCTTACAGAAGACCTGCCTGCAACTAGACTAGTCAGTAAGCCACAGTCCTTAGAGTTTCTGCGTTAATGGGCTTTATTATGGCAAACTGTCTGAATATATGGAGGTGGGAAGGGAATGGGTGTGGCAGATTATATGTAGGGAAATGTATTAATATTACATTAAGGTTAACATTTTAATTAAGAATTGAGAAATTCAGTTTAGGTTTCTATAGCAAGTATGACTCAGCCACAAAGCATAGAAATATAAGTGGGCATTTTGCATGAGCGGGGACTGTATAATTTGGCCTGAAGAAAGAACACGAACACAAAACACTACTAATAATAGGGGTCTGAGTTCAAATTACAGGACTAAAAAAAATCGGTTTCTCTAAGACAATAAAACTGAGATCGGAACATTTTTAATTGTCACAAAACACAGACCTGATTAAGGTTTACTCTATGAAAAAACAGTTCTGATTTTTTTTTGTGGTATGTGCCTGTAATTTGTCCTAATGCAGACCTTAATCCTGATAATAGAAGTGCGACAACTGAAGGAAATTGTCTTGACTATGAAGAACAAATTGCAAAAATGCCTTTGATTTGAATTAAAATAATGAATTAAAACAAGGAGTTAAATACAATTGTATATAATTCTTACAGTAAAGTTACATTAGAGTGGAAGGATATTTAAAGTTTAACACAAGTTTTGAAACAAATCACCTAGGAATGAAATCTCTCCGGATCAAAAGTAAATATCAAGACTTAATAAAAAGTATATACTATAAACATTAAAGGGAAAAAAACTTTTGGAAGAGGTGAATTAAAGGTGGGGCAAAGTCACAAAATTTGGATCTATATTACAATCTGAATTTTCCAGTGTTTGGGACTCTGATCTCATAATTTTTGGCCATTCTTTAGGAGGCTAATGCCTACCTTTAAATCATTTTTATTTCCTAATTTTTCATGAAAAGTAAGACCCTTATCAAAAGACAGTAGAAATACTTTAATTGACTTGAAAGACATAGGATCAGATCCTAACTGCTCAGAATTCTGTACTGACTTAACACACAACTCCTCCTGACATCAGTAGAGGCTGACTCTAGATTTGCTAAATAGAATTATAGGTCAAAACATGCCAGAGGCTGGGGACAGAGTGAGAAGGAGAAGGGAGAGAAACTGCTTAAGGAAATCAGGTCAGCCAGACAATCCAGAAATAAGACAACTCATAGTGCTTTTCTCTATTCTGTTTCCACAGTACACCGCCTTGTTTAGTTTCTCTTCCCTATTGTCACCTGAAGGTATTAGCACTTAAAAAATGCAATTACCATTGTTGTGGTCCTTATCAAAGCAAGGTAACACCTACCTTACCCTTTGACTGCAGGAAGAAGTTCACTCTATATAACTCTGGGAGAAGGTTTATATTGAATGTCTGTGTCACACTGGTCCCTTATGTGCATTTCTTCGTTATCCAATCATGTGAGGAAGCAGGTCTTACCAATGAAAATTCATGACCTAATAAATTTGTTTGTCTTTAAGGTGCTTTGGGACTGCTTGTTATCCAAGTTACAGTGGAGGCAAGAAAAAACAAAGCATATCACATATTATTCCCTTTAAAAGAGTGCTGGTTTTGTATCATAAAACATGGCTCAAAACAGAAAGTGCTTTCTGGAAACTTTAAAACATGAGCTGAAGGGTTAAGAGATTTCCTTGAGCCAACAAAGGCTACATCTACACTACAAGATAAATTCGATTTAAGGCAGTTAACTTGATATTACCACATGACCGTCTTCACTCTAAATACCATTAGCTCGATTTAGGGAGCACTAATATCGATATCACAATATCATTGGTACCTGATGGGTATAGCGTCAAGCTCAAATTCAGAAGTTCAATTAAAGGTCAGCGTGGAAGTACCACATCTTAAAATCAAATTTATTAATCTCCAAAGGTGCCCCATATGTCACCCACAATGTCCCTCAGTGCTCTGCTCTGGCTGCTGCTCTCAGATGCACAGGAATTAGGTAACAGGAAGACCATGAATTTCACATCAGGACCAGGCAGCTTGTGGCTGTGGGGTCATGTTTGTGTGAGAGCCTGAGAAACGTCTGTCTTTCTTTGCTATTAGCTCTGAGAATGCATCTACACATTACAAATAGCCCCAGCATGGAATTTGTCGTGCTGTCCCTACACTTCATTTTTTTTTTTGCGCTGCTTGGTGCCAACTGCTGTCCTGCTGCACTATGTAACAGCAAGACTGTCATAGTGGTTGTGCTTGCATATCTCTTCTCAGCAGTTTACATTTGTGCGCAACCCCCACTTCCTCACCCACAGGCACCACGCAGTTGGAGTTTTTCCCGCACTCAGCCACATCATGTTGGTAGCCCCCAACCCAATAAAAGGATGTGCCTGCCATTTGGTGCTGACCATGCTGCCCGGCAGCACCATGTCCTGGATTGCAAGTGGTTAGGGCTCCAAGGGCAGGAAAGACATTTGGGCGCTTGCTGCCACTAGGGATGAAGTCTCCACTGGAGGCGAAGATATTTGAGGGCTTGCACCATAGTAGGCACAGGAAGTGCCATTGAAAGTTGAGAGGGAAGACATTCATTACATTTTAGATTATGGAGCATCAAGAAATAAATATGACAGAGCAATAGCTCAGTATGGGTTTGAGCCAAAGGCTACTGAAGTTGATATATTAGCTCTACAATTACCAGTTAATCAGCTAAGGCTTGGAGTGACCAAAGGAACCATAACTGATTTAATGAGCCATTCACATTTGCAGTGTAACGCCCTTGTGTACTTAGACAAACATTTCTAGATTATGGAGCATCAAAAAATAAACGTAACAGAGCAATACCTCAGTACAGGATTGATCCAAAGGTCATTGAAATCAATGTATTAGTTGTAGAATTACTTCACTATGGGCTTGAGTCAAACACCATTGAAGTCAATTAAAATCACAGAATCACAGGGCTGGAAGGGACCTCAGGAGGTCATCTAGTCCAGCCCCCTGCTTCAAGCAGGATCAACCCCTACTAAGTCATCCCAGCCAGGAGCCCCGTCTGGACGAGCCACATGGTGGCGAGCCGCATCAATTTTGAAGTGCTGTGGCCGCCCATATGCTAATGAGGCGCTGAATACGTATTTCAGCGCTTCATGAGTAAACTTCGAAATGGCCATTTGCATGGCCATTTCGAAGTTTGGGGCTAGTGTAGACACGCCTTGATGTTTGATGACTTGTGTGTGGCAGCAATAAGTCAAATATGTGGGGAGCCTGTGGGAAGGTAAGGATGCTCAAATTTGAATTGAAAAAACCCAGAGTAAAAAAATTGATTTTAATAAAGTGGAATTTATCTCATAGTGTAGACGTAGCCTTTGAGAAAAGGAAATAGACACCTGCACCTGAGGCTTTGGACCACTGGGTGCCAGTATATCCACAGGCTTATCGTGCTGAGAATGAGATAGCATGATACTAAATCTGCAGAAACCATTCCCAAGAGGGGAGGGAAAACAGGCTTCCTTCCTATTATATCAGACAATTAAAAGCTACATGAGTGTCAGTAACAAACACTGACACAGTGAAAATCATCGGAGAAATAGATTGGAGGGAGCCCACTCCATTATCTAAGCTGCATGAAGGCAAGTGCTCTAGAATCAAACCTTGTAGAAGTAAACTGCATTTCAGGGATATGGGTGAACGTGAAGGTTAGTTTTACAGTAATACCCAAGAGTATATGAAAACAAAAAGCAGTTTGTTCAAGGTTTTCATCTCTGGCAGCCATGCCACATTTGGCTTGCAGCCTCTCTCTGGTATTTTTCACTTGCTATGGACACAGAAAATGCCATACAGGATCAGGCCAAAGGCAACTATCCTACCTCTGGCCACAGTGAATACCAGAAATTTCAGAGGAAGGTGTAAGTTATGGATAAAATCTTCTCATCCTCAGCAGTTAACAGTTGACTAATACCCTGAAGCTGGAAGGCTGTTTTATCTTTTGTACATTATAATCTTAAGAAAAGATGTTTTTATTGTCCATATAAATGTGTAATCCTTTTCTAAATCCCATTATGCTGTCTGCCCCAATAGAGTCTTGTGGTAGGAAATTCCAGTTTCATAGTGTTAACATGCTTTTCGTTGCAGTTTTAAAAGGGGACAAGTCTGGCTTTCCTGATCTTAGTGCATATCACATGGATTTGGGAAGCTCAATTCTCACTGACTTCCATGGACGTTGGGGGTGTGCAAAGAATTCAGGATCAAGGCCATACTACCTACTCCATAGGGTGAATATCCTTGTAATTGCAGAAGGCTGATGTTTGGATGATACTTTGCAGAATGCAAGGAGTAGAAAGAGGAAGAACAGCATTTTTTTTCCTGAGGGGTGAACTTAATAGGTGTCTGCCAGTTTCCTCTAACGCAACATCTAAAACAGAAGTGAACCTATTCTTAATTAACGTGCAATAAACTTTTCTGAGGCTTGGGATACTTTTGTGGGTTGAGAGAAAGGGAAATACTAGATAGCCGGATAAATCCTCGCTCCTCTAGACCAGATGCTGGGGATTACCAAGCTATAGAACCTTATTGCCCTGTATTAAATATCAGTGGCCCTAAGTGATTAGAATTATGGCAGAATTCCTCTAGGTACCATTGAGGAATGAATGCAGTAGTTGGTTGGCTAGTCTGAAAAGGGTACAATGTGCATGCTCCTCTATGACTGGCCAACTCTGCTGGCTAGTGCAGGGGATGAATGAGGGACAAACCTCAGCCAGCTGGGATAGCTACTACCCATGGAGAATGCTCGGAAGGGAGCCAATCTGCACTCTTCCATGGGATCCTGGCCCATTCCTCATACATGAGCATTATGTGAGAGAGGAGAGGAAGGAAGGAGCTTTACAGGCACAAGATCAGGCACAACTGCACCCTAAGTGACTTCTCCCAGGTCACAGCGAGTATATTTGGCAGAACCACTATTTGTTGTAGATGCCTGTTCTCAGGTCTAACCACTAAGCAGCACTGCACTTACATGTTTTATTCTAACAAGGTAGACTCAAGCTGTTATTGTAAAATTCTTTTTAAAAATGCAGCTGACCTTGGAATAAATTAACATCATTGCCTGAATGAATGGACACACATCTCATCCGTCCCATTGGCATTTCCTCTACTGTGACACAGAAGGAAAGGTGTTTGTACTCAAGCAAAGGGGACTGTGTAATGAACAAATTAGGACCTATTTTCAGAAGAGGGAGTTCTATTTTTCCAGCTCAGTAAACCAAAAAAAAAAAAAACAAAACAAAAAAAAAACATAAAAAACCCCCCACCTCATCCATATAACAAGTGTTATCCTGGAGACTTGAGTTATTAAAAGGTCCCACTGAAACCAGGAATGTCATCTGCAGCCACAGACATACATGCTTGTGTTTGTTCATACCTTTATTTTCTTTTAAAACAAAAAGCAGTGAGGTAGCACTTTAAAGACTAGCAAAACAGTTTATTAGGTGAGCTTTCGTGGGACAGACCCACTCCTCAAGAAGTGGGTCTGCCCCACGAAAGCTCACCTAATAAACTATTTTGCTAGTCTTTAAAGTGCTACCTCACTGCTTTTTGTTTTTGATAGTGTACAGACTAGCACGGCTTACTCTCTGTTACTTTATTTTCTTTGTGTAAAGAAACGATATTCTACCTTTCACACTTTCCTAATAGTAGTGATATGATGCAAGATCTAATTTTCACTTACAAGGAAACTGAATCTTCCAGACATTGTCCTGAGACTTGAACATATTTCAGTATCGTTCTCTGCATACGCGTTAAGCCTTGTTGTGGGCACATGGCTTTATTTGAGATGTAGGTCTTTTTTTTTTCCTCCCATGACAGCATGATTTTCTGGGAAAGTGAGTGGTTTGTTCCATAATGTTTAAAATATATTACATTAAGCATTTTGAAAGGGTCTGTGAAGTACACACACCAGCAACATGGCATTTTGCAAGTACTCTCTAAAATGCCAGAAGAATTTGACATTTAATTTAACATGTAAAAACTAGATAAAACAAGAAACAAAAAAGGAAAGAACTAAAATTTAAGTATCATTCAGCTTCAAACTGAATTCACTAGTTCAGAGAAGTGTCCCTTTTTAATAGAGTACAGAGTCATTGCAAGAACACCATTGCAAGGTTTTGGAAATAAGTTTCCATCACATAGTTGGTACTTTTTCTCACACAAAATTTGGGTGCTGAGCTGAGATAAGGGTGTTCTCTACCTGGCTGAGGGTCATTTAGTCATCCAGCTTTATCAAATGCTAAGATTTTACAGTGGAGCAAATTATATATTTCAGAAAAATAAATGAAGCAGAAATTCTGAAACTCAGCTCTGGGTTCTGCCACCGCAATAGGCTCCCTATGTCTGATAGAACTTGTTATTCCTCACTTCTCCTCCTCCCTTTTCAGGGCTTTCTTTCATAGGTATTTTCTATGTGTTACGGCAGGGTCAGCAATCTGTGGCTCCAGAACCACATGTGGCTCTTTCAGGACTTCTTTGTGGCTCCTGATGCTCTAATGACAAAGTAAAAAAAAAATCCCTCCCGATTATTTTCGATAAACAGTGAACATCTAAAAGCCCAACAATGAACATATCTAAATAGCAAACAATGTGATCTTGAAATGTTGGATAACTCCCCCTTTAATATGGGCAGAGCATTGTGGGGTATATTATTGCATCTGTGTTTTGATCATGTTGTTAGTAAAGTCCTGACTTTGAAAAAGAAAAGGAAGGTTGTGGAATTCCTTCTGTGAAGGGCAACACACATTTTAAGAAAGAAAACAAGTTAAACATGAAGTAAAATTGGCATTATTAAAGTGGCTTCAGGAGTGAAAGTCAAGACGACAATAGTACAAACACACCATGTAAAGAGTGAAGAAATAGAATAAGTAAAAAGTTTTTGCATGCCCTGCAATAAACATGTATCACAATGTAAATCATTGTGTGGGTGCCATTCCTAAAATAGGGGTTATAAAAAAGTACAGTTTGGTATCATTTACAGTATTATGGACTGCCTTGTATTCACATGCATTGCGGCTCTTGAATTATTGAGTTTTTGCCAAATTTAAAAAAATGGCTCTTGTTACCATTTTGCTTGCTGACCCCTGTGTTGTGGGCAGAAGCAGTGATAGTAACCCTACTGTAATTATGGTTTCAGGAGATGGATGCCAGTTTCTAAGCCCCTATTGTGAGTTTTGTCCTGTTGAACATCTAGTGTTGCATCTCGGATACCCACCTAAATCCTGATCACCATGTGCAGTCCTTCTAGCATTCTGTTAAGCAGAACAATTAAGAAGTTGTTTCTGCAAGTTAAAAATGGTTTGAAAGTTTAAAGATAAAGGAATTTAATGTAAGCAGAGTGGTTTGATTTATAAAAGTCTTTCAGAAGAATCAAAAATTTTAGGCACTCATACTCTCACCTGAGGACTTTTCTTTTTTTCCCCACCTGGTTTTCTCTTGTTTCTCTTTATTTTCACTGCTGGGCTCTGATATCCTCTCTCATTGCGTTAGCCATCTAATTTAGTTTGTAAACTCCCTGGTAGAGGGAAGTTACCTACTTACTGACCTCTAAAACATTGCACACAGCAGTGTTACTACAGAAGATAAGTAATCAAACTTTGTTCTAACTATACATCAATAAGAAAATAGTTTCTGCTCAATTACAGATTAGACTAAACCACAACACCCAAGTCAGCATCCTCCCACTGACACCATGGGGTGTTTAAAATCTGGATATAAATTATGCAAAGGGCTCCTGTTTCATACTGGGATAAACCAGATATGAGCATTCACAAAATCTATAACTGAATTATGCAGCATACATTCCAGTTATGTGAATGATTCTCAAGTGTCCAAATAACTCAAGTACGCATTGCTATGGAAGAGATCATACTTTTCTGCCTCAGCCTGCAAATGGACAAAACTTTGTATTCCTGCCAGTGTTTGCAGATGCATTTTGAGGAGGTGATCTACCAGAGAGCTGAAGTGATGAAAGGCTTTTTTTTTGTTTGTTGAAAAATTGTTAGAACACCCGAGGAACTTCCCATTTTATTAATTTCCTGAAATGACGTCTCACTGCAGTGGATCTTCCTCACCCTCAAACTTTTAAAAAGCAATTTCCTTCTATTTAGAATTTAACCAATGTTTAAAGAAAAAAAAATTTTTTTAAATAGAACTTGCCCTGAAAGCACATGGAAAAACTCCCCTCAGACTTCATTACAGGGGAACAAATATAGCAGCTGGTATAGTTCAGGTACACTCTCTATTTGTATTGACAGCTTACTATAAAACTGTCAGGTTTCCTCTCCCACAGTTATTATAAAAGAGGTGGTTGCCTTTAAATTTCTAAGCCTATCATTTCAAATTTAGGGACACTATGTTTGATACTTCACATACTTTATACACTCCACTTGATCTTCTGCTCAGGTAATCCATGTTACAGTAACGGCTTCTAAAATTATTGTAAGAATCTTTTAAAAATGGTATTTCCTAAATTGCTTCGTCTTGTTTGTTAGGCCATCGCTACCTTTAAAAGTGTGCAGGCGACACACACACACACACACACACACACACACACACACACACACACACACAATCCATGCACAACTTCTTTAATGGCAACTTTTACTGGCAGAACTATTTACTACAGCTTTTAGATACAGAAAAACAATTTAGTGCCACACTTACTGTTGGGGCTACAGGAGACAGTCTGTAGGCATTAGCTTCTGTGTTGTTCCAGATTCCCTCAAGGGACTCCATAGTACCAGTGCAGTTGGGGTCGAGAGTAGGGCAAGAGATGCGCCTTTGACTAGGCAGAAGATCCATTGGATGAAATAAAAACAATTTCCAAAAGCAACAGATGTGACAAAAAAGCTCTGCCCTGATTTTTAAACACTAAACCTAGTTCTACTGGTTTGAGTACTGAGCTGGTTGTCTGATTTTCTCCTTTGGAACTGTGTGAGATGCAAGATTTCTCAGGAGAGATTCAGGTTGCTTCTTTTTCTCTACAGCTCAGCAAAAAGCAGCACCAGCAGCTTCCATTTAAATAGAAAAGCTTGCAGGGTCTGCACATGCCCAGTTAGGCCCTTGCCCCAATCAGATTAAGACTTCTGTTTCATTACATTATAAAACTGGTGTCCACTTAAAAAAAAAAAATCACATCATCTTGCTTTTGACAGGTTTAAATCTGTATTATAGTAGCAATACACTATCCTAATAGGAAGAGAAAAAGAGGTGGGGGAAGGTTGATTTTACTATCTGACTTGAGTAATAGTGGTAGTTTCTTCACTATCTTCTATATTTAGGGAACACACAAACAAATTAACTCAGATACAAAACAGTTTGTTTCTAGCTGTAGGTTACAATTACAGACAGACTGCATTAAAAGACAAACAGGAAAAATACATACTAAAACTAAAGTCATCCTGAGCTCTATTTCTTTTTCTGCCTTTCAGTTTTAAAGTCATTGATTCAAAAAGTAATAGATAATCATACATTGCTGAAATTATGTGTTACCCTTTAAAGTTTTTGGCAGGAAGAACATGCAGGATCAAGTTCTTATGTATACAGGGGGTAGGAATGGTGTCCCTGGCCTCTGCTTGTCAGAAGTCAGAGACGGGTGGCAGGAGACAAGTTGCCTGATCATTGTCTTTGGTCCACCCCCTGGGGCACCTGGCACTGGCCACTGCTGGCAGATGGGATGCTGGGCTAGATGGACCCAGTAATGGCCATTCTCATGTTCTTACACTGGTGACATGGTGTCAGTGTCAAGGTGGGTAAATGGATCATATTCCCATGTTGAGGCCCCCTTTCCACTACTAGACTGACAGAAAGGGCCTTTAACGTAAATGTTCATGTGGTGGAGGTTTGTCCTATCAGATACTGGTTAGCTAAACATCAGTGCCATAGTTAGGCCTCTCAGTACTTCTAAGTCAGTGTTTCTTAAACTCTGAGATGACGGAACACCAAATAATTTTTTTTTTTTTTTTAACAGAACACCTATGAAAATTTTCTTCAAAAAATAGAAAAAGCTAAACAAACAGCAAAACCAAAATGAAGTAATTTAATAAGGTATCATAGCAATGAGGTAGTAACATTATATCTGGTTTTAACAGAAAATATGTACCACTCCTGTATTTTTTAAACACTCATGGCACACCTGTGAGTTGTTCATGGAACACCAGTGTTCCACAAAACACAGTTTAAAAAACAGTCTTAAGTGACCTGAATGGGGGCTGCTTGCTTCAGTGCAGTTAGCAATAAAAATTGATGGCATGGCTGTTTCTGAATCTTCAAAACATATTTTTATGTAATCTTGAAAATTGCATTCTCAGGAGCCCACTCTGAGATTCCAGTTCTCACATAGGTTTTCTTGAGTTTGTACTTATAGTATCTAATCTGAATCAGGGCACCAGGGTGAGTGTTTCAACTGCTTTCTGCACTGTTACTCTGCACAACCTGCCTCAGTGTTCCCAATAAACAAACTCACATCACCAATCCTACACATTCATCTTTTTAAAACAAAAAGCAGTCAAGTAGCACTTTAAAGACTAGCAAAATAGTTTATTAGGTGAGCTTTTGTGGGACAGACCCACTTCTTCAAACCATAGCCAGACCAGAACAGACTCAATATTTAAGACATAGAGAACTAAAACCAGTAATCAAGGAGGACAAATCAGAAAAAGATAATCAAGGTGAGCAAATCAGAGAGTGGAGGATAGGGGAGTAGGGGTAGAACTTTTGCACTGTTCTTCAAAGAGAAACAGCTGAGCTGGCTTTTATGTTCAAATTTGGCACATTAACACGTGGTTTAAACCGGGACGGGAACTTTGAGTCACTATAGGGGCTCGTCTGCATACTTGGCTTTATCTAATTCTTGACCTCCCCCCACCCACCCCTGCACTCTCCCCACTCCACTCACGAAAGCTCACCTAATAAACTATTTTGCTAGTCTTTAAAGTACTACTTTACCGCTTTTTGTTTTGATAGTGTATAGACTAGCATGGCTTCCTCTCTGTTACTATTCATCTTTTTGTGATGGCCATTTTAAAAAGATGCCATTTAGCATCCCAATCAGAAAGAGCATTCTGCTAGGCTGAGAGTCATGAACTCCCAAAAAGGATGGCATATTTAGCATATTTTCCTTTGGTTGAGTGGACAGAAGCCCTCATTAGGAGAACAGTATGGCTGCAGGTGGTGGTGGGGTGACATGAAAGGCAGGCCCATAGGCAGGAATTTCTGTGGGGGGGATGCTTTACTGGTAAATGTGAACTGCAATTTTTTTTAAATACAGGGAAGTTCAAAATAGTCATGCAGTGAGTGTGCATGAGAGGTTAATGAAAAATTTGAGTGTAAACAATGACTGGTAAAATGAATTATAAAAGTTATACTAAAAATTTATATGGTAACAGAGTAGTAGTAGTAAGCCTCTTCCATTCCTGTATCTTGGAGCATAGGCCATTGACAACCATTCACCAGCATCCCCTGTCCAGGATGATCTTTTCCAGTTCTGGCCAGGTATATCCTCTTTTTAGTGTCTGCCTTTAGGTCTCTACACCATGTATTTCTTGGGCACCCTCTTTTCCTTTTTACTTGTGGATTACCTGGTGATCGGTTTTCCAAGGGTATGTCCAATCCACTGCCACCTTCCCTTCCTGATTTCTTCTTCAGCAGGAAGTTGGTGAGTCAGTTGCCACAGATCTTGGTTGTCAATGGTGTATGGCCAATGGATCAAGAGGATTTTACGGAGGCTGGTATTGACAAATGCCTGAAATTTTTTTTGACAGTCCCCTTTGTTGTCCTCCGAGTTTCTGCACCATACAGTAGGACTGATTTGACACGAGTTGAATAACCTGATCTTAGTCTGAGTTCTAGTTTGCTTAGAATTCCATATGTTTTTCCATGAGAAAAGCTGTTCTTGCTTTCCCAATCGGTGCTCTCACATCAGCGGTGGTGCTCCCATCTTTATCGATGCTGCTGCCCAAGTATGTGAAGACCTCAGCTTGACTGGCTCTATGCTATTGGTGTTGATTTTCAAGCTCTTAGTTTTTCCATTGTGGATGTTCAAGCTGACTGTAGCTGAGAGGTCGACAAGGTCTGACGTCTTCACCTGCATCTGTCAGTAGCTGTGGGACAGAAGTGCCAGATCGCTGGCAAAGTGTAGGTCATCCAGCTGGGTCCGCAGTGTCCACTGGATCCCATTTCTTTTTCCTCCTGTTATCTTCATGACCCAGTCTATCACCAGGAGAAAGATGAATGGTGACAACAAGCAGCCTTGTCAGACTCTGGTCTTCACACTGAAGCTCCTTGTGAACTGTCCCCTATGTAAACATTGTAGGTCAGCCTCACTAAGAATTTGCATGAAGGAATGACTGACTTGGTATGCCGTAATACCAGAGCAGCTGCCAGAGGGTTTCCCTGCCTATGCTGTCAAAGACTCTCTCGTAGTCAATGAAGTTGATGTTAAGTGGTGAATTCCATTCTACAGATTGCCCCAACATGATTTGTAATGTTGTGATTTGGTCAATGCATGAGCTATTCTGTCGAAAGCCGGATTGCTGATCTTTCAGCTCTGGGTCCACTATGTTTTTTCATTCTTTCCAGTATGAGTCTTTTGAAGATCTTTCCTGGCACTCACAGAAGTGTGATTCCTCTATAGTTCTTGCATCTGCTTAAATTACCCTTCTTTTGGATCTTGATGAGGTAACCTTCCTTCAAGCCTGTTGGTATGTCCTCTTCGTCCCAGATCTTCACAAACAGGAGAAACTGCATCTCTACTGTGGTGTCAACGTCTGCTTTGAGGGCTTCTGCAGGAATGTCATTGGGGCTTTCAGCTTTCACGATGACCTCCCTGATTTCTTCTCTAGTCTGTTTGCTGCAGTCTGGTGGAAGATTGATTTCTGCTGCTTGGATGTCTGGTGGATTTTCTGCGGCTGGTGTGTTGAGCTCTTCAAAATGTTCTGCCCATTGGTTCAGTTGCTGCTCCATCCCTATTATCACCAGTCTCTTTGTCTTTGACTGTTTTTTCAAACTTGTTGCAATTTCCCAAAAGCTCTTTTGTAGTGTTATAGCTGTTCCATGTTTCCACTTGCTGCTGCAGCTTCTGCTTCTTCTGCCAGATGCTGAAATTCCGTTAATCCATCTTCACCTCCCTGTTGACTTTTGTGTAGTCTTTCTATGCTGCTGTCTTTCCTGCTCTGGTGAAGCTGGTGTTAACTACTTATTTCTTCTGCTTCCTATCCTCTATCTTACATTGTTCCTGCTGAAATCCATTCCTTTTGTTGGGGTTTTTGTGAACTGATTGCCCAGAGGGTCAAGAATGTGTGGGAGCCAGTTCCCTTGGAAATGATAGTTCTCTTGGCAAGTTGCTGTAACTGTTTGTTTCACTTTTTGCCAGCAAGTGTGTTGATCTGTGTCTTCGTTGTATAGATCTCGTAGTACCTGGAACTTGTTGGTCAAAGTAAGTTGATACTGTTCCTGCCTCTTTGAATCTTTCAAGAAGCTGATGTTGTATCTGTCTTCTGGTTACTGTTTCTGGCATGTTCTTCTTCAGCTTCAGTTTCAGCTTGAAAAGCAATAGATGATGGTCCAGTGCTACATCAGCTCCTCTCTTCACTCAAAGACCTTCTGAATATTTGATATACAAATGTGTCCATCTGGTTCTCTGTAAAGTGATCTGGAGAGACTCACGTTGCTTTGTGAATGCCTTTGTGAGTGCACACATTGCCTCTGATGATAAGGTTGTTAAGGGCACAGTTGTCTGCAAACCTTACTCCATTTTCATTCATCTCCCCCAAGTCCGTGGGTGATCATCACCACTTCTTAGCCAGTGTTGTCCACTCCAAGTTTGACATCGAGTTCTCCCACCACGATGTTCAGTTCTCTGTGATGTAGCTTATCAAGTACATCTTGCAGCCTACATAGAAGGTGTCTTTTGCTTCTTCACTGCAGTCATTTGGTGGTGTGTAGCACTGGATAATGTTCATCTTGATCTTTTTAGTTCTGAATGAGGCTGTTATCATTCTTAGTCTATGGGCTCCCCATCCAATCCATGCCCTCTGCACTTCTTTTGATAACATAAGTGCCACTCATTCTGTGTGTAAAGCACTGTAATCTTCATGCTCTGAGTACAGTAGCATCTCTCCATCTGGTCTCACTAGCCACGTCTACACTAGCTGGCTATTTCGAAGTAGCCGTGCCAACTTCGAAATAGCGTCCGCCACGTCTACACGTGCCAAGCACTATTTCGAAGTTGAAATCGACATCCTCATGAGGAGATGGAAATAGCGCCCTACTTCGATGTTGAACGTCGAAGTAGGGCATGTGTAGACGATCCGCGTCCTGCAACATCGAATTAGCAGGGTCCTCCATGGCGGCTGTCAGCTGAGGGGTTGAGAGACGCTCTCTCCAGCCCCTGAGCTCTATGGTCGCCGCGTGCAGCAGCCCCTTAAAGCTCCCCACCCCCTTATTTCCTGTGCAGGAAGCTGAGAGCTCGTGCAGGCAGCAACACAGCCACGTGCACAGCCTGCACGGGCCTCAGCAGCCCCAATCTACAACCCTGCACCCCATGGCATCCAGCCAGCCCCCAAGCGGGCCCAGGGCTCCCAGCCTGCCAGCCAGCAGGGAAAGAGGCAGTGGGGCCCCTCCTGGATGGAGGCCAAGATCTGGGACCTGCTGGGGCTCTGAGGAGGTGCTCCAGGTAATGGGGAGCAAGAGGCGGAACGCGGATGCGTTTGCTTGGCTGGCCGAGGGCCTGGCTGCCCGGGGTCACCCTGCCCGCACTCCTGACCACGTCAGGAGTAAGGTGAAGGAGCTGCGGCAGGGTTACACCCGGGCCTGGGACGCGGCCAGCCAATCTGGGGCCATCCCCGCCACTTGCCCCTTTTACAGGGAGCTCAGGTCCATCCTGGGCCCCTGGTACACCTCTTCCACCCTGGCCACTCTTGACACATCAGCTGATGGGCCCCAGCAGTCCCCGGAGATTGAGTCTGTCCCGGAGGCAAGCCCTGCACTCTAGGGGCGCCCCCCAGGCGCCCACCCCAGAATGCAGGAGGAGGAGGAGGGGGAGTCCTCCAGCTCCAGCAGGGCGTCCGCCCAATGGGTGTCCCCCGAACGTGGGAGCGGACCATCAGGTATGTACCCCCCCACCCCTGGTGCACACCCCTGGGGTTAAGGGGCAGGAACAAGACACATGACCAGGACCCTCCACACGCCCAGATGACCATGGCCCCAAGGACAGTAGTGGCATGTCCCTCAGAAGAGTGCATCAGCCCCTGCCCCCCAGCAGGACAGCGCCATGCCCCATCCCTGGGGATGGGGGGAGCAGAACCTAGGGTCCCCCGTGGAGGGGGGACACCCATCATCAGCATCTCTGGGGGATGGGGAACCAGCAGCAGAGGGGTGGGGGGACAAGGGCCACAGGTCAGGGCCCACACTAACGGCTGTCTCCACTCTTGTTCCCCCGTGTTCTGCAGCTGCGCCAGCGGAGGGCCCGCAGAGTGCCGGTGCGGTCTCCGTGGTCCTGGAGAGCCCACCGGGGCCATCCCAGCAGGCCAGCCCCAGGACGAGGCCGACAGAGGAGGAGCCACCCACGGATGGCCATGGAGCCCCAGCTGCTCATGACCCTCCGCCGTCAGCTGGAGGTGTCGGAGCGGCGCCTGTGAGTGGAGGAGCGGTGGCTAGAGCTCCAGGAGCAAAGGCTGGCCTGGCACCAGGAGGCTTGGAGGGCCTTCATGCACACATTCTAAAAGACTGTGCAGCACCTGGCCCCCCCGCCACACCACCTGCCCCTCTGCCCACCGCTCCACCCGCCATCCCTCCACTGTCTGCCACCCTGGGGCCTGCCGCCGAGCGTGGCCAGGGGCCTGCGGACACAGGCCGGCCCTATTTGCCGGTTCTCCTGGCCCCCACCCAGCCTCAACCAGGGCTCCGGCCGAGACGTGGGTCACGCCCCCCAACACCTGGAGCTGGACAATAGGGTGCGGAGCCAAGGACGTTGCCCCCCCCTTTGTAAATATTCCCCCCATGTTTGTAAATAGTTTTTGTTCTGACCCCCATGTACATAGTTCCGCCCTTCCTTCTGTTAATAACGTTGCACTGTTTTGTTTCAAAAAAACATTTCCATTTATTTCAAAGAAAAGTGAGGGTGTGTGTGTGCTCTCGGGTGCTCTCTGGTGTGGGCATGGGGGCAGGGAGTGTTGTGGAGGATGGGAGGGTGCAGTGGGTGGCTCACCAGCAGCTGGCTCTGCCAGCGTTCACCCCGCAGCCTGGTCAAAATGGGCCCGCAGGGCCTCCCGGAGCCGGACCCCCTCAGGATCGACCTGGCAACTGGGGGCAGCAGGTGGCTGGATGTCAGCCCTGCCAGCCTCCACAGCCTAGCCCTGGAAGAAGGCCTCTCCCTTGCTCTCCACCAGGTTGTGGAGCGCGCCGCACGTGCCCACAACCTGGGGGATGTTGGTGAGCCCTGCATCCAGGCGGGTGAGGAGACACCTCCAGCACCCTTTGAGGCATCCAAAAGTCTGCTTGACCACCTGGCACGCATGGTCCAAGCGTGTGTTGAACCGCTCCTGGCTGGCTGTGACGTGGCCTGTGTAGGGGTGCATGAGCCAGGACCGGAGGGGGTACGCCGTGTCTGCGATGATGCAGAGGGGGATGGTGGTGTCCCCCACAGGGATCTCCCGCTGGGGGATGTAGGTCCCTGCCTCCAGCCGGTGGCATAGGCCCGAATTTCTGAACACCCGGGTGTCGTGGGTGCTGCCAGGCCAGCAGACATAAATGTCCAAGAGGCGGCCCTGGCTGTCCACCAAGGCCTGCAGGGCCACGGAATGGTACCCCTTCCTATTGAGGAAGTGTCCACTGCTGTGCTCTGGGACAGGGATGGGGATATGGGTCCCATCCAGAGCCCCAAAGCAATTTGGGAAACATAGGCTGGCAAACCCCGCGATGGTGGCATCCGGGTCCCCAAGCCGCACGAGCCTGTGGAGGAGCAGGGCATTAATTGCATGGACAACCTGCAGAGGAAGGACATGAGAGCGCACTGGTGAGGGGTGTGCAGGGTGTGTCCAGCCCTCCCCACAGGGCTCCCCCCCGCCATCCCCACAGGGCTCCCCCCCATCTCCCTGGGTCCTCTTACCTCTGAGGACAGCTCCGGACAGTGGCCTTGCCCACGCCAAACTGCTGCCTACGGATCGGTAGCTGTCTGGAGTGGCCAGCTTCCAGACAGCGATGCTGACCCATTTCTCTACTGTCAGGGAATGTCGCATGGGGGTGTCCTGGTGCCATAAGGCAGGGGTGAGCCACTGGCAGAGCTCCAGGAATGTCTGTCGGCTCATCTGGAAGTTCTGGAGCCAGCGGTCATTGTCCCACTCGCTGAGCACCAGCCGCTCCCACCAGTCCATGCTCGTGGGGTAGCTCCACAGCTGGCGGTGTGCGCGGCGGGAGGGGGCTGGGAGGGCAGCAAGGTCCGGGGCTGCTTCCTCATCCCCTGGGGCAGTTTCTCTTCCACAAATAAAAGGTGATCAGCTGCCTCCTGCATAGCACTGAGCAGGGCAGCCACTGGTCCTGCAGGGGCAGGTGTGGGGGCCTCTGGCTGCTGCTGCTGGGGGTCCATGCTGCTTACACGGGGTGTGCGGGCTTGTGGCTCTGCAGACCCCATGCTGTGCAGGCTGACTGTGTCTGGGAGGGGCCCTTTAAGGGAGCGGCTTGCTGTTGCCCCAGAAGTGCTAGTCCACCCTGTGACCCTGTCTGCCGCTGTTCCTGGCACCCTTATTTCAATTTGGGCCGCTTTGGTGTGTAGACGCTCCCCTGCAGCACCTACTTCGATGTAGTGCTGCCTGACGTTGAACGTTGACGGCACCAGCCCTGGAGGATGTGTAGACGCTATTCATTGAAATAGCTTATTTCAATGTAGCGTCCCCGTGTAGACATAGCTACTGAGCCCAAGCACTGAGAGCTTATAGTGTTGCATTTCTGCAGCTATTTGTGCTGTCTGTCCTCTTTCATACATTATTCTGATGTTCCATGTTCTGATGATCAGGGTTTTCCTGGTTGATAAAAGGGTGGTGGGTGACGTCACTTCCTTCCAGCTTTTATTACAGCAGGTCATACTCCTGAGATGAGGGCCCTTTTTCTCCCAGGAGTGGAATCTGTTGAAGTATCATCCATGTTTCTGTAGCTAGGATTGTTTTACAGGGTTGGGACTCCAGTCCTACACCCAACACCCCTCCTTTCTCACCCAGGCTAGCAGTCAAGTGCATACTGGGAAATGTCTCTTCCTTGCTCCAGCTCTCTAGACAGGGAGCTGGCCAAGCTACTGAAGTACCCAAGATGCCCTGGGTTTCCCCCATTATGCCCCACAGGCTCCCTCTGCACAGCACAGTGGGAAAGAAGGGAGAGAAACTCTGTGGGATGGTGGTACATTTGCAGGCACGCACCCACACCTGAAAGGAGAAGAGGGGGTTAAAAGGAAATGAGTTAAGGAATTCCATCATACAGATCCTGGACATTCAGTGAGTGCTGACTCCAAGGGCAGTCAATCTAGCTTTTTGTTCAGGGTGTAAAACAGTAGATCAAGGAGGAAAGAGCCACAGCCACCTGCTCTCCATTCTGTACTGCTCTCCTAGCTGTCTCCCTGAAATGAAAACATCACAATTTCTGATGATTAATTCAATACTTCAACAACTTCTACCTTGCAGAATGCCCATGAATCTCAGACCTTGAAATGGGCCTTATTTGTACACCATTTTATTTCATGTACTTCTGTTCTGTATATTATAGAGCAGAAATTAGTACATCTCAGTTATTGGGGAGAGGAATTGTATCACATTCATCTTTCTGTACAGGACCTAAGACCTATAAACCAAATATTCAAACACAGCCACAAATCCTAAATCACCAGAGACGTTTGACTCCATTTTCTAATTTTCTGCCCAAATCCTGTCAGTTCCCTCATTTCTTTTAGGTTTCAGTAATGCCAAATCTCATATTAATCTGCTTACAATTATTCTTTCCTTCCCCCACTACACAAATTCCACTTTTATTTCATATCATAACTCCACTCTGCAACCAAAGCACTAAATGTTTTATTTCCACTTTGCTCCTATTGGCCTTTTCTGCCAAGGAAGCATCCACATCTGTGGTCTCGTCAAGGGTCCCCCCCGAACCTAGCTGTGGATTACATTAGCTCTAACATTTGATCATGCTTTATTCAGAACTGACTTTGTTGTGCCATGCTTTTCCAGATTGGACAATCTGTCTAATTCAGAAGCTGTCTTTAGCAAAGTATTAAAATAGACAGTTTAAAGGAGGAAAAACAGTTACACATGCAGATATTATTTAAGAGCGGCCCATATTTTTTTGGTACCCAACTTTAGACTTCTGGCATCTGGTTTTCAGAGGTGCTGTGAACCCATTGCTGCAGTTGAAGTCCATGAATACCTCAATATCTCAAAATTTCAGTGCCCAAAAACAGGAGGCGCCCAGTGACTAAGCACTTAAAACCATCCCACAGAACTAGTTTCGGTTTACAGCTTATGGTGAAAAGGCAGTGATCAATGTACAGTTTTAAATGAATTGACAAACCCTCTCAGACACAGAAGCTAGCTATTGTAGCAACTTTTCTGTCTGACTAATGAGAATTTCCCCAAAAGCCTGCAAATTCTTATTTGATCATCAGAGTTGCGTTACTCTATATGCTCATTCATAAGCAGAATTTTTGGGGGAGAAAATAGTGAATCAAAGAGCGAGGTTCAGCTTATCAATGGGCCAGTAAACATTGACTCCCATCCTGTCAGTGTAAGCTGCTGGCATGCCTGGATATTTTATGTACCTGGATCATCAGCAGACACCTCTAGCTCCCAGTAGCTGCACTTTGCCAGTCCCAGCCAACAAAGCAGCAGGAAGTGATAGCCAGAACGTCCCTCAACCCACATTGGTTTCTGTAGCTCCCATTGTCTGCGACTAGCAAACCACAACCACTGGGAGCTGAAGGGCTCTGTGTGTGTACCTGGAGCGTCAGCAAGCAATGTCCAGGCACACCAGCATCTTACCCTGAAAGCTGGAGAGCCACCATTTACGGACCCTTTCATATTTTAAAATTTGGAATCAAAAGAAACAAAAGTTTTAGTAGATCTATTTTAATATAATCTACTGGAAAACTTGTTATAAGAACTGGACAAATATGTACTCACATATGTTCAAAATTACAGTCAATGTTTTTAATACCCATTTTCTGATTTTCAAGTCAGTATATCTCATGACATTCTAACGTACTTTTTTAAAAAGTCTTAAAATCCTTCAAAGTTCAAATCAATCTCCGATTCAAACTTTTCATTAAACTTGACTTCAGTCACAGCTGCTCCTGCATTGTCATCGTGGACGTCAGCAATGTCATCTTCAGACTTAGATTCTTCGTCATTAACCTCTATTGATGTCGTCAACAAACATGGCCCCATCTACTGACTCAAGTGCATTTCTGATTAACCGTTTCCAAAATGATTTTTCTATCATTTCTCACGCAATTGGCTCCCATACATTCTTGGCCCACTGGGCAATCAGACCAATTTTGGGCTTCATAATGTTCCTGCCTTTTGTTATCTTTGCCATGCCTGAGTATATCCAATCAGACCACATTCTGTGTGCCCGTACATAAAGAGTATATTCAGGCAGACATCAAGTGGCTGTAGAACAGAAGTTATACCTCCAGGTATTAGAGCCGAAGTAGTTTTCCCATTTTTTTGGTGACCTGTTTTACCTTATCTGTCTTGTGTGCCCTGAACATGTCCCACATGAGCATAGCAAGTTTTTTAAGAAGTGATCCTGGTCTCTCATTCCACACTTTTTCCTGCCGTTTAATAGTCCCATTTATATGCATCCATCTCTTTTCATGTGCACGTACAATGACAGCTGCAGGAAATTTCGTGTTTTTAGGCAAGGTTTCTCTTAACAATAGCAGGGAGGAGAGCTTTGATCCATTGGCCAAACATGATGAAACCAGTGCAAAATGGATTTTTTCCCCGCACCAAAACCAGTTACTGTTCTGTTTCTGGACAGATCAAATGTCATTGGATTTTCATCCATATTTCTTATTTGCTTCTGCTTAAATGCATATTCCTTTCGATGTTTTATTATAAACCATTGGAAAGATTCTATTTTTTCTTCTGGATCTCTTGGCAGCTTTTGTGCTATTTTTGTTCACTGGTGAAGACAGAGACCAGGGTAGTTCATGAAGCAAGTACACCAATCTGCTGATGCTTTACTGACTTGTATTTGTCGTCTTTTCACCTTTGCAGAACACACAGATGAATTCCAGTTCTAAAGACAAGATACCCATCTGCTGATATTCAATAACCCCAATCATTGAGATCTTTCTCTAGCCCAAGAAATGAAGCACACCATGTTGAACACACTCTCTTGCTTAGTGTTTTACTTTTTTGACATTCTCCTACCTGCTTCTCATTGATACAGAATTCATAAGGAGCAGCACAATTATAGTCAACAACTTCAAGTTTGGACACTGCATCATCAACAAATGATTTTCTTTAAAATTAACAATGGTGAAATCAAAAAACTAGTACAAAAATCTTAGAAAATGTAGAGATTTTGTAGGACTTTATCTAAGAATGTCACCTACTTTATCACTGTCAAATTCTTATTGTTCTTTGTTCGTGTTAAAGCAGCCCTGTAGATTGGCATGTCTGTGGTGATAACAGGCTCTTTAAATTTTAAGGATTCCATCAATTCTGTGCATTGTATTTTCAAACTGGCTTGAGACGTATACGGTGCAGTGGTTGGCACGCATGAAGAGATCAAATTACACAGTGGCAGACTGACACCAGGGCCATAGTACTACTGTTCATTGTGGTTTTCTGACTGGCTTCTAAAACCCAGCATCCTGTGAATGAATGGGTCAAATTTCATGCAGATCTGCAGCACCACTCAGCATTCGTTTCAAACCAATCAATTCCACTAAACAGAGCCTTTGCACTATCAATGGGTATCATATTGATGTCAATAGATTATTTTATGAGCAGTATAAGTAACGCATGTGCTATAAATGTACTGACAACTATAATCTAGTCTTCTGGTAGAACCATACTAGGAAAAGCAAATATTAGGAAAACTGAACTTTACAGGAGCCCATGTTTTTAAGCGATTTGTTTATGGGGGCATGAACTGAGAAAAACAATTATATTGATATCTGTAGATTTTATTTATGAAAATACAGTGCACTTTTTATCTCAATTATAAGATAGCAAATACACAATTCAATTAATATAACATTTTAGCAATTGTTTTAAAGTAACAACAAGGGTCAGCAAACTCTGGCTCCCAGACTGTCAGAATAAGCCGCTGGTGCACTGGCACATCGTGCTTACCTTGAGTGTCGGCAGGCATGGATCCCCTTAACTCCCCATCATTCTTCCCAGCCAATGGGAGCAGCCGAACCAGTGCAGGCTGAAGGACATGCTGGCCACCACCAGTTGGCCAGGAATGGTGAATTGAACACAATGGGAGCTGCAAGGCTTGGTCTCTGCTGATACTTCAGGTAAACAAACTGTCCCGGCACACCATCAAGCTTATCCTGATGGGCTGGGAGAGAAGTTTGCCAAGCCCTGAAATACAGGGTTGGCTTAAGAAAGAATCAGAGCATTCTTCCATTTTTGCCTGTTCATCTTGGGGGCAGGGGTTGGCTTATAAATGAACAGGCGTGAGGCCCCCCACTGGGCAGCATTTACAGAGGGTGGGCAGGCTGGGCCCCCTGTGATTCATATTGGGATATTGCTTACTGTTGTTCCCCCTTCCCATAATTCTCAGAGAACACACACACACAGGAGGAACACAAATGATGCATCTGCATTACTCTCTCCTGGCTCATGGGAGGGGCAGGGCAGTGAGTGACCCAAACTTTCTTTCCTTTCACTTCCTGAGGGTGATGAAGGGAAATAGCAAGTGGTGTCCTGGTATGAATCTTGGGCAGGGGTGGGGAACTTCAGCCCCCAGCACTATTCCCTAAACGGTGACACCCCAGCCTCCTGCCCCGTCCTGAATCCCTCTTCAGATTCCACAACCTTGACTCCTGCAACCCTCACTTCCTCTGCCCTGATTCCCCTATAGTCTCATCCCCTTTTCCTGAACCCCTCCTCACCCCCACAACCCTGACTCTTGCTCCTCCACACACATATCCAATCCCTTGTCCTGAAAGGATCTGCCCTGACTCTTGCATCCCACATTTTATGGAAGATGTGGAAAAGTTGGAAAGGGTCTAGAGAAGAGCAACTAAAATTATTACAGGTCTAGAAAATATGACCTCTGAGAGAAGACTAAAAGAAGGGGGTTTGTTTAGTTTGAAAAAGAGATGGCTGAGAGGAGACATGATAGCAGCTTTCAAGTACCTCAAAGGGTGTTACTAGGAGGAAGGAGAAAAATTATTTTTTTTAGCCTCTGAAAATAGGAAAAGAAGCAATGGACTTAAACTGCAGCAAAGAAGGTTTACATTGGACATTAGGAAAAATGTCCTAACTTGTCAATGTAGTTAATTACTGGAATAAACTGCTTAGGAAAGTTGTAGAATCTCCATAATTTAATCCATGATATTTAAGAACAGTTTAGATAAATGTCTAATAGGGATGATATGGATGGTGCTTGGCCCTGCTGTGAGGGCTGGGAATTAGACTTATTGACCTCTTGAAGTCCCTTTCCTGGCCCAGACCTCCCCTCTTGATAGCTGGTGAATCCAAGACAGCCTTATAGATTATTCACTTTGTCCATGTCTACACTAGATGATTTTGTCAAAAAAACCTGGCATTTTACTGACAAAACCCACAAAGTATCCAGATTCTCAACACATTCTGTCACCAGTAAATTGACAGTATGCCACACTTTTGTTGACAATCTTATCTTGCTCTCCCTGAGGCATAAGAGATCTGTTAACAGAAGGATGGCCTGGATGTTCTGGGGTGCCCTCTGTTGAGAGACAGGGCTTCTGGGACAAGGGGCAGCCCTGTCTGCTGTGCTTCCAGTTAGCCATTTTGTCAAGAGAGTGGCTGCGCAGTCTGGCTGTTCTCTGTCAGAGTGGATCACTCCTGCAATCTGTTGGGCAAGATGGCTATGATGTGTCAACAGAAGTTTTGTTAGAAGATATCTTCTAACAAAAACTTCTGTTGACAATTTGCTGTAATCTACACAGAGCCTTTGAGTCCAAAGATTTTCTGGAGCACTCTTTCAAACAGGCAATACCTGCTATAAAACCTGAGTCAGCTAAGGCCATCTGCTACAGCCACTATTCTGGAGGTACTGAATAATACTAGCTGTGGATAGGTCTGCATTTTTATAACTGCAAATTAAGCTTGATAAAATTGGAGACCTAATATGGAAACAGCACCAGTACTGAGGGCTTCCAGTGTCACAGTTTCACTATACAATAAGGTACAGGACCTGTTCATTATGGTTTCCCATGACTTCCTGATTGTGTGGCTACGGTTCAACTGAATTTCAACTCTCTAGCTCCCTAGTACTTATTCTGGGAAAAGGTTTTATCAAGATTCAGATAGAACAGAAAACTTGTTCAAAGGAAGCTTTAGGAATAAGTGTTATTGTGCATTCTTCATGAATTGATCTGTCTTGTCTGTTTCAATATGTTCCTTGAGATATTATCACAGACTCTGGAGGACAGGATTTCCTTATATGCGAAAAAGAGGGCGCAAAAGAGTGGAGAACAAAAAGTAGACAATGGAGCTATTTTCCCATGTTTGGCGCTTGTAAAGATTCAGGAGCTCTTGAAACAGAATTAACTAATTTTAAATTAACTATAACCTAGGATTGAAATACTACTCTTTTGCCAGCTCTTTAGTGACCAGTCTTAAAACTCAAAGACCAGTCATCTAATTGCAATTCATGGAACCATGGCTGTCAGGCCACCTTGACAGAATGAGCTAGGAGAAGTTGCTTCCTTTTTTCCCCTCAATTAGATGGGAAAAATGACATGTAGCATCTGTATTGCCCCACCCTGGAAACCAACCAACAAATATCATCCCTCTACTGCAAAACCAGAGCAAAAGCATATGCTTAAACACCTTTGCAAAAATCTCACTATTAGTAAAAATTTGTCCACAAATAAAGATTCATAGTTTTAAATCAGATCTTCAGCTATCAGTTGTAGCTTGTTCTCTTCAGTGCCATTGACCGCAGATCATCTTCTACAAATGAATATTAAACACATTGCTAGGCCCTTGGTGTGACAACCAGGTCCAAATGCTAGCCAGTTTATTCTTTGAGAGAAAATCCTAAAATGGGTCTTCTGTTAAACACAATTTATTTTTTGAGAAAAGGAGAGGGAGAGGGATAACTCAGTGGTTTGAGCATTGGCCTGCTAAACCCAGGGCTGTGAATTTAATCTGTGGGGGGCATTTAGGGGTCTGGGGCAAATAGATTTAAAAAAGGCGGGGGGGTGCTTGGTCCTGCCAAGAGGCAGGGGTCTGGACTTGATGACCTCTCCAGGTTTCTTCCAGCTCTATGAGATATGTATCTCCATATATTTATTTAGAAAAAGAATGTGGAACAGAAAAATGAGGCTGGAAAAGTTTAGGCAAAAGTTACAAAATGGGAAATAATATCCTTTAAAAAGTTCACAGAAGGAGAATCTGTAACACGATACCCCATTTTTTATTTGCCATGTTATCAATCAAATTTCTTCAGTTTACAAATATACCAATATTTTGTTTTAAATGCAAATGGACTCTGGGAACTGAGCAGTTGACTGGATTCTGTCAGGTTCATGCATCAACACCATTAATAACAGATCTCGAATCAGAATGCAGCTAGTAATTCTTTTCACAATTCACAAACTGAAATAGAATCCAGACAGGTTTCACATAAGCTGTGGAGCCACAGGGTACTAAAAAAAGATTTAAAGAATAAGCACAATGAAAAAATGTATGACTTGGAACATGGAAAGAGAAAATCAAAGTTTGAAGTGTGATCTTTACATAGTCTTATTTTCTAACTATAAATGTACTGGAAGAAATGTCATAAAAGGATTTTAAGACATACTACAACTTGGATAGGTCTGAGAAAAAGCTAAAGAACAAGATGGCCCATGTGCTTGGCTTCCAAGAGCTGTGTTAGAAGCAGCCTGCTTCAGCTCTTAAACTTGAATACAGAAAAGGACTTTTTTTGTGGAATGACAGCATCTAATGCCAGTAAGAAATAGTACAGGCTTTACAGTGATTATATCTGATGTTTGGAGAGAGAATTACTGAAGCTAATACAAGACAAACAACATCCTCTATGAATATTCTGTTTCCCTATGTTAACTCACCCAAGTTCTATTATTCACAACCATGTGACGATCTACCAGAAATCAAGAAATCTTGCGTGTGATAATGTAGAAAGAACAGTCCTATACCCTAGCAAATTAAGGATGTGGCATAAGGAGACAACACATTCCGACAGAGAAGGAATCTAAAAAGATAGCTTTAGCATCACATAAAAATTAATGCCAACAGTGAGGGCCCAAACACTGTCATTGAGCTGCAGAGCCACAGGGAAACTTATAGACAGTCCACTAAAGATTTTCTTTCAAACTTTCAGCGCTCTTTGTAAGGGTTCCTTTCCTGCCTTCTGTAACAGTGGCTAGTCCCTTTAAACAGAACACATCCCATGCAGGTTGCCTCTTTTTTGTGAAAACAAATCTTTCTAACTGGCAAATAACCAAGCTGGATAAAGCGCATGATCAGTTTAACCATTTACTTCTTGTTAGAAGTACTAGAACCTGCTTTCTTACACCTTTTCTTAATAATATCCTATTCCTAACACAACAGTATATCCTCTTTAGCTAGGACTTAGCTAACAGGACTCTTACAGAAATCATGTTTATGATGCTCCTGAGCACCTACAATGTTTTATCACCATTGAGTTTAAACTAGTTTCTTTAGCTGCATCTCAGTGTTGCACAGTAATCTCTCCCTCCTGTTTCAGTTATTTAGGAGATAGAGGCTGCGTCTACACGTGCACGCTACTTCGAAGTAGCGGCAGTAACTTCGAAATAGCGCCCGTCACGTCTACACGTGTTGGGCGCTATTTCGAAGTTGAAATCGACGTTAGGCGGCGAGACGTCGAAGTCGCTAACCCCATGAGCGGATGGGAATAGCGCCCTACTTCGACGTTCAACATCGAAGTAGGGACGCGTAGACGATCCGCGTCCTGCAACATCGAAATAGCGGGGTCCTCCATGGCGGCCATCAGCTGGGGGGTTGAGAGATACTCTCTCTCCAGCCCTTGCGGGGCTCTGTGGTCACCGTGGGCAGCAGCCCTTAGCCCAGGGCTTCTGGCTGCTGCTGCTGCAGCTGGGGGTCCGTGCTGCATATACAGGGTCTGCAACTAGTTGTTGGCTCTGTGTATCTTGCACTGTTTAATGAAAGTGTGTCTGGGAGGGGCCCTTTAAGGGAGCGACTTGCTGTTGAGTCCGCCCCGTGACCCTGTCTGCAGCTGTGCCTGGCTCCCTTATTTCGATGTGTGCTACTTTGCCGTGTAGACGTTCCCTCGCTGTGCCTATTTCGATGTTGGGCTGAGCAACGTCGAAGTTGAACATCGACGTTGCCAGCCCTGGAGGACGTGTAGACGTTATTCATCGAAATAGACTATTTTGATGTCGCAACATCGAAATAAGCTATTTTGAAGTTGGGTGCACGTGTAGACGTAGCCAGAGGCGTATATGCTAGGTACTAATATGGCCCTCATCCCCACAGTAGCAATGTTCTGAATATTCTTAGTGGGAATTTTGGGAAGTATTTTTTCTTCTCTTTTTCTACCATTTTCTCCCTAGCTATATACAAAAGTGTGTGTCATTTGTGGTTACTAGTTACTGTATTGTTGGAAGCAAAGAGGTTTATAAAGAAATTGAATGTAGGAAAAACTGAAAAATGCAGCAAAATTACATGCATACATGGACCTGAGTCTGAAGGCAATTCTAGGTAAATTTTTCAGTGTGACACAGATCTTTTCACACCCCTAATATCTCAAAGGGGGGCAGGGGGGCCAGACTGCAGATGCGTCTAATAATTCAGCCAATACTACCACTGTGAAAGCCCAATGACACAATGGCTACGTCTACACGTGCAGCCAACATCGAAATAGTCTATTTCGATGAATAACGTCTACACGTCCTCCAGGGCCAGCAACGTCGATGTTCAACTTCGACGTTGCTCAGCCCAACATCGAAATAGGCGCAGCGAGGGAACGTCTACACGTCAAAGTAGCACACATCAAAATAGGGATGCCAGGCACACCTGCAGACAGGGTCACAGGGCGGACTCAACAGCAAGCCGCATCCCTTAAAGGGCCCCTCCCAGACACAGTTGCACTAAACAACACAAGATCCACAGAGCTGACAACTGGTTGCAGACCCTGTGCCTGCAGCATAGATCCCCAGCTGCCGCAGAAGCAGCCAGAAGCCCTGGGCTAAGGGCTGCTGCCCACGGTGACCATAGAGCCCCGCAGGGGCTGGAGAGAGAGCATCTCTCAACCCCCCAGCTGATGGCCGCCATGGAGGACCCAGCAATTTCGACGTTGCAGGACGCGGATCGTCTACACGGTCCCTACTTCGACGTTGAACGTCGAAGTAGGGCGCTATTCCTATCTCCTCATGAGGTTAGCGACTTCGACGTCTCGCCGCCTAACGTCGAAGTTAACTTCGAAATAGCGCCCGACTCGTGTAGACGCGACGGGCGCTATTTCGAAGTTGGTGCCGCTACTTCGAAGTAGCATGCACGTGTAGACGCAGCCAATAAGTCACACCAGCCAGAATGGCTTGTTCATAACAAGGCTCAGAGTCTGTTTTGGAATGGTTCTTAATCGAACACAAAATCAAGTTCTTTTTAAAAAGTTTGAAATGCAACACTGAAAATTTAGGACGCTTTGTTCTAATACTCACTTCTCACCATTAATAGATGGTGCTGAAGAAGAGATTTGCTTGTGGTTAGTAACAATGTAACCTTTACTAATGGTTTAGGTGTTGGGAATGAGTGATGCTCTGACGTTCAAGGGCAGAACAAGTCTGGATATGGGGAACAGAGACTGCAAAAGGAAAGTCATTAGAAGACTGGAACTTGAACATTTGTATTCTGGTTTGTCATGAGGATGTTTAAAAGACTGTTCTGGTCAGAGACTTAGGGCTGGCTTATTTACAAGCTGTCACCAAAATATTTATATCAATTTTAATTCACACTTTTTGTTTGTTTTTCTGGTGCAAAGCATGAACACTTTTGAGATTACAAGTGTCCAGTGTTCCCTCTAATGTTTTCCATCCATGTATGGAATAAAATTTTTATGTGCACTGAGGCACATGCCAATGTAACCACCAATAGAAACACAAAACCTAGCTGTGGGCACTCCACTAGTCAACTGGGTGGCACCTGAATTTTTCTCAAGTGGCTGCACAAGCATATAGCTTACAGGGAACATCCAATACTCATGCTCCCCCTTCCTTGAGGTCACAGGGTGGGGGTCTGGGTCTACCCACTGCACCAGGCCCAGGGCCCTGTCAGTGGTAGGCACATCCCCACCACCAGCTCAGCAGGGAATCCCCCTGAAACACAGCAAGCTCATCAGGACAGTTTTGTGACTCCTTGCCCTGGGTTACTTCTTACCCCTGTCACCCAGATAGAGTGTTGCTTGAGTCTGTGCCACAGCCCTCTCTGCATCAGGCCACTGCTCGGGCTGCTGTTCCTTCCAGCTCACTGCTGGTGCTCAGGTCACTGCTCCTCACTGGGCTGCTGCCTTAGGCTTGGTGGTCCTCAGGCTGTGACTACTGGGCTAAGGCAGGAGGTCTTTCCTCCACTGGTATCCAACCCCAACTGACTGGTTTCTCTGGCCTTTATGCTAGGCCTGCAGCTGGAGCATGCCCAGCAGGGCCATGGGGGTGGGGCCTTCTCCACCCAATAAGCCTGGCCCCCACCCCTCTGGCCAGTGTGGGGTTTGTATACCCTGTCACATACCAGCATAACTGCAGGTGTGAAAGAAAACAGATGATGTTATTCTGGTGACAGTTAGCACACAGGACTTTAGATTCTGTCTAACACCTCATACTTAAACTGTTAGTGTGTTCAGTGGGAGAGTTTGATATTTGCCTATACAGCTTAGGATAGTCTCTTAGCAGTTCCTTGGGGTTAATGGGAGAAAAGAACTCCAGTTCTCATCTCAGGGCCTGAAACAGTCCAAGTTCACTTCCTAAACTCTCCTGCCTCCTAGGTTACCTCTGTCCATGATCACCTCTAGTCTCTGTCCTGTGAGAATGGGAACTGACTGGAGCAAGTGTCCACTTTCTGCTCTCCTTCTTCAGACCATAGAGATCAGTACTCACAGCTGCTCACTTGCACAGCACTCCCTCTATCAGGTCAGAAGCCTTTCTCATACAGATTTAAGGCAAAGGACTCTTTCTTTAGCCTAGATTTACAACATTTAGATGCCCCTGGATATTTTTTGTTTACAACAGATGCCTGTTGTGTTTCACCAGAGCCTTGAGCAGTCTCTCCACTTTTCCACAGCATTTAGCAAATGCTAGTACAAAACTCAGGTACAGAAAAGCTGACATTTCTTCTGAATGTGGTCTTCTTCAACAAACACAGAGGTGGAGAAGAATGTTATTCACCAGTTATAATGTGAATGTTTTCTTTACGCATTACTGAAGCATAAAAGAAATATGTTGCACTGAAATTGAAGTGGGTTTCAGGTAAAGTTTCTTTTATCAGAAAAATACGAAAGCATTTATGCACAAATTCAGAACAATATGGGAGATTTCAGCTTACACCCCTGTAGGTGCAATTTCTTACCAAGCCTAGATGATTTATTTCCTAGTGCTACATTAAATTTAATTTCCATTATTAAAAAAAAGGAAAGGCAAGCTAGGAAAATAAAATACATTACACCAAAGAGCACACTTGTCTGCCTTTTAAGTAGTTGAGGATAGATTAGAAAGATTTTCCCCACTTTATGCCCTATTTATTTTTGTAACTTTCATATGATTGTCAGCATTTAAAAATGTGAGAGCTTCTGTACATTACATTATTTATATGCTGTTACCATAACTGGCTCCTGCGACATAAGAAACTAGTATCTGCCACACACGGTGATTCATATTGTAAACTTGTTTGCAGGGTATTAACAGAAATACATATGAACCCAGCTCCTGTGAAATTCTTGTGTGCAATCATTTTGTGTCCAGTTTACTTTCTATAGTGTGGATCTAGCTCCATATGGGCAGCCTATTTCTCCAGATAGAGACAACATACATTCTATAATCTGGTACTGATCTACCCTTCTGGAGAGTCCTCACTGAAAGTTCTACTAAGCCTAGGTTTCGTACTAGCATCCAGATGAGATAATTTGAACAAATGGGTAGAAAGTTTCTAACAGGGTATAAACTCCCAGGGTTATGGATTTGTTTTGACACAGAAACTCCAGTAGCTAGGGATGCTTTATTAATGTCACTAAGCTATTGCTATTATAGAACAAAAGGTTAGAAATCACATATAGAACAAAACAGTCAGGAGTTACTGGGCTTTTGGCATGCTTACTTCCCTCCTACTGCAGGAAGTCCTGTCCCTGTTGTCCTCTCTTCAGGGGCTGCAGTGGATGTGGCTCCAGCTGGGGGAGAGCCAAGCACCCCAGAGGTCTGTCCCTGATGAGACTTCTCATTTTCAGGACCTCCTGATATTTTATACCTCAGTTGTTTACAGGATGGGCGTGCACTGGCTCAATGCCACTGTTACAAAGTTGGAATTGGAGAAGTTAAAAATAGAGGAAATTGAAAATGAGGGCAGACTTATTACTGCTCAGTAATTTTCCATCTCAAATCTGAGTGCATGAGCTAAAGCCTGGGTTGAGGCCTACATCACATAGGGAATATGGCCTTGAGTGTGCTCCTGTTACAGCCCTCTGGCTCTTTGCAACTGGGAACTTGTATTTGCAAGGCACATGATGGAGGCATGAGACCTACAGGAAGCAAGATATAAGCTTTCCTGACTATTAACAGAGACAGTAGAGACATATGGCTACAGCAGCTGGTATGGGTGTCTGCACAGTAGTCAAGAAAGAACTATATATTCAGGAAGGACGTATGTCCATACCTGCACCTCAATCCAGCTGCAACAAGTGGGAAAGGTCTTTGTTACTAAGTGCTTTGATTAATGTTTTAGCATCTGTTTATGAATAAAACCAATACATTTGTCTCACTGGTTTACAGTATTACAAACTCTACTGCTTTATTAACAAAAATTTAAACCACAGGAGATGCTGCTTGAGGATTTGCAGTTCCTGATGTATTGAAATTTATGAGACAGATTCTTTTCTTAGGAAACAAAGTATTGGGATGATACTTTGATTTTTAATGTAATTCATTTTTAAGTGCTTTGATTTTTGAAACTTTGTTACCAGCAAAAATAAGTTGTAAAGCACAACAATATCAATTGTTTTATAGTGACAGAAAAAATACAAGATTCAGCGGCTGAAAAAGAATCCATAAAAGAGCTTTAAAGCCTATAGGAAATCAGACAACTTTAAAATAAATGTAAAATACTTTTTAATAATTTGGAAGATGGTAAAATCAATTCTAAACAGTCAACATATGTGTGTTACCATCATAATGACTCACCTACGCTAACGAGAGACCATTGTATTATTTTATACATTATTTCAAAAAGACACTTAGTTTTTGCATGGGTACGGTCTTTGGCTGAATCGTGTTCTGGAATTGTACCTGAGATCTCTGGACTACAAAATATAAGCCACTAGTGCCTGAGCCAATTGCCAGGTCTGTTAAGTTGCAGGCAAAAACCTAGTCTAGTTACTAGAGGTTGTCAAAGGGATACGCTGTTGATGTGGGTTAGATTTGGCATCAAAACCTGACCTTATTTGCTTCTTCTACAGAAGCAGAAAGCTGTCCTGTTGCAGCAGCTTTCGAATGAAGATATAATCTTATGCTGAAAACAGGACAGAAAATCTTCCCATCACTCTGGTTTGGTTGCTTCGGTTTTTATATATATATATATAATAAAGTTGTATATTTTTAAATTCAGTTTGTTCTCTAAGACACAACCGAAATGTTTACATCTACCATGTGGCACAGCTGTACTGATGAGGTCAGTAACACTGTCATAAAATTACAGCTAGGTAAATAATTGATTTGGTCTGACAGTTTTTGTGGTTTTTTTGTCTGTTTGTTTTTGAAATACCAAAAAAAAAAACCCCAGCAAATTGAAGAAAGGCCATTTTGCATCGAACAAAATATAGAACACGTTTCTATCTGAAATATTTTGTTCTAGGCATTTTCAATGGGCCAGGTTTCCCAGATGAGTGGGGAAAAGTGCACACCTTACAATTTTTAATACAGTGCCTAGGGCTCAGTATACATTTAAATCCCCATTCTGGGGCAGGAATTTGAACACAGATGCCAGTGAGTGACTTATGCCCCAGACAAGAGGCTATTCTTGTCTGAGTTACAACCTTTGCTATTGAAGCTATTGCACTTTGTATATATAATTAATTAGTAATCAGAACAAAGGCTTGGTCTCCTACATCCCAGAGGAGTGTCCTACCAACTGAGGTAAAAGTTTTAAGATTGACTCCTCCTCCTCTGGCCCTTTTGTGAATCTCAGCTTTTTCTTCTGACTAAAATTATTGAGCAATTTTTTATTAGATTTGCAAATAGTTTTGGGTTGATAAAAGGTTTTATTGGTGAATAAACTATTCATCCAAAAATTCTCCCCCAATAAATTACCTATGTGAAAAGCACTTTCTGTGAAACCAGTTAAGGCAAGTCGATTGCAGATACGCGATTCTAGCTCCATCAATTGCATAGCTAGAATCAACTTATCTGCAATCAACTTACCTGGCTGTCATCACTGAGGAAGGTCAATGGGAGATTCCACTGAGGAACTTTGATAGGTCAATTTTGCATATCCCTACCAGGCATGCAAAATTGAACTGCAGAAGATTGATCCTGAGCGGGTCAATCTCCCAGGTAATAGTCATGACCTTAGTATTACTCCACTGATCTGGCCAAAGGAGAGACTCCACAGGGACAGCTACTGCTTTTAGTCCAGAAAGCAATATATTTTAACAGCACTGGTAATGGGGATTAAATCACAACCAGAGTCTTCTTTATCAGAGGCTGTCCAGGGTCCATCAAATGGTAGACACAACAGCATAGAAACAAAGGAGCAAGACTTGCACCTCTCCTCTCCCCACATTCCATTTAACAAAGGCCAGTTTATATCACAATCTTTGAAAACTCTCCAAGCACTGGTGCCATGACCATACTACTGTATGATAGACGGAGTATAAACAAAGACTGAATGAAAAGAAATTGTGAGTTCACAATTCAGGAAATTATGAATAAGGCAAAATTCATATGTGCAGTAAGGCATTCATCAAGGGCTTAACTAGCTTATTTACACTTAGAGGGGGGAATGTAAATTACTGTTTTGTTCTGTACATGTGGAGCCAGAGCAGCACCCTGTGTGGTACAGCCAAGCACAAGCCATCCAGAGTGGCCCTCCTTGTGGTGCAGCAGCCTGCCCAGAACATATTGGAACTTCTGGGATATCCAGCATATTGGAATATACAGAAACCTCCTGGTCCCAGGGCTGCCGGATATAAAAGAGTTTACTGTTCTTCCCTCTCAATGGACAGAATGGCAAGTCCTCCCAGCCTCTCTTGAGACATAATTGTCCTTAAGTAGTTGCCAAGTTTTAATGTGGAAAAACTTCACTCTCCTGAAGCCAGTGGGATGGGGATTGTCAGCAAAATCCTGTATACTCCTGCTGTGTTTGGGAAGGTACCATGAAGTGATTTAAGAATTTGAAGGGCTTGAAGTTCAGTACTTGTTCCCTCAAGGATGAATTCTCATAGTGCCTGAAGCTCTGAGAAAAAGTCTACCATGTTAATATTGTCAGATTTTCCATCAGACAATGCAGTGCCCAAATTCTTGCACCACTTTCTTGTGTCATCTTTTGTTATTTCTCTGATTTTCTGCACATCAAACAGGAAACTGAAACTGTTGGCATATCCTTGCAGCTGCTCAAACTGTGTGATCAGTGAAAACAAGAGTCTGATCCACGATGACCAGTAAATAATTGGTTTCAAACACCTTCTCAGGCAAATTCTCAGTTCATCTTCACCTTTTGTTTCTCACATCATTCTCTGCGATGTCCATTTCAGATACTATTTTTGTTGCTGTGCTCTTGGTTGAGGTAAATCCAGTGTTCCTATATTTCTAAAGAAAGTAAATTAGCCCTTTGATGTGTGCGACAGCCACATCAAGCTGAATCTCCCTGGACTGAAGTGTCCTGCTCATAGTGTTTATGGTGAACATGATGTTGTACCACAAAACTATTGCGATCGGAAATTCAAAATTTTAATGTTTGTAGTATACTGAGGACTCAGCCTCATTTTTAACTTTTGAATCATCACACTCTTCAGCAACTTGAAGCAAGGCATTCCTGATGACACTTGTCTGGTAGCGAATTGCTTTTATACTCTCTAGTCGATCCTCCCGCCTAGTTTCTGATAATGGCTTTCGCGTTACAGAGGGAGCATGCACACTCTCACTATTTACTGTCTGTTTGTTGATGCTGCAAATGTATTGTAATTTTGCTGTACTGCTCCAAAAATGTCATGGCTTTTGAAGTACATTTTGCTGTGTCTCCCAATAGCAGATTTAAGGTGCACCAGCCACATCAAGTGAAAAAGGCTTGGTGGTTGAGTTGAAGGATGCATGCAAATACACCTTGTTTCTTGTTTATTTGCCCCATTGTTATACCCCTAACCACTACAATCACTAATTTGGAGGCCAAGTCCATTCAGCTCAGCTATGTGGGAATCTGATGGTCCTTGTCCACTTTTGTCTTGAACTGGAAGAAAGTAAATAACATTTTCCCTTACTTCAACATCTTCAGAAGTCATGTCAATGTAATGTAGCACAAGGGACATCTATCTGCTCCTGGTGACTCAGATCTGGGGTACAGTCAAGAATAACTGCAAAGTATTTTGCAATCTTCACCTTTTAAAGAATCTTCTTCTTCACCTGCAATGTCATCATAGAGATTAGCTCATTTTGAATACAAGGCCCAAGATAATGGTCATGGATTTCTTCATTTTTGATGCATCTGACATGTTTTTGTACTGTAGGATCCAATTTAGCATGCATTTCAATTAATCCCAGAAAGTAGTCATTATTATGTTCATAAAGCCTAACATTTGTTCTACAAAATGCTAAATTACGCTGAACTAGATAAGGCACAACAACTGTCCTACATGTCAACACTGACTGCTAATGTTTCTTCTTGTTGATTTCTCGCCATCTATATTCATCTACTGTTTTCATTGCAGACAATTTTCTCTGCATTTCAATCCAGTTTCTGGATAATTCATGAGATCACAGTTTATTATTAAGACGTTTCCAGTCATTGCAGCCTTCCTTTACTACAGGTTGAACCTCTCTAATCCGGCAGCCTTGGGATCTGACCCATGCTGGACAACAGACTTTTCCAAACCGTATGAGGTTCAAGTCTCCCCAAAATGCTGTGGTTTTAGACCCAGAGGATCTCACTGCTACTACAGGTTGAACTCTCTAGTCCAGCACCCTCCGGACCTGAGCAGTTCCAAATGAGAGAATTTGCTGGATCATGATACGTCACTGTTGTCTATCAGAATTAGCAACCCTGCCACAGTTTACTGGGCTCTTAAAAGACATTTACGAGTAAATTGCAGCTAAATAACAGCACAGAACACTGAAAGCCAGGACTTCTGGCTGTCAACAAACTCTATGGGACCATGGGAAACTTGGTCATACCCAAGATAAGTGGTCATCCAGCGAACTAAAATCATGGCAGATTATGGATGTTGCTGTATGAGAGAGGATCTAGACCTCTGGACTCCAGAGGTTCAGTTTGTAATTTACTTGCCACTTTTGACCTGCACAGTTTGCAGCAGAAGCAAAAAGCTGCATCAACTTTCTTGGAGTATACCAGCCAATTTCTTTCACCCTTTCTTCATTTGGCAAACTCCATGTATAGAAGTCTTCTGAAAAGTGTCGACTGTCATCATGCTTTGGAAAAACATAGTCCTCACCAGTAATTTTCACAGGCCCCCTCGCCAGTAAAATATTTCTTGTCTTGTTATTGAGTAAATCTGACCAATTTGCTGGATCATACATACCTTCCTCAGTGAAAATGGCAGGGTGTCACCTCTTCCTATGGCTGGGATGGCTCTCACCTGGAGGGAGGTGTTTTTTCACACCCAGAGGTGAAAATAAGCTGGTGCACCCTGGTGCGCTGCTCTGGTAAGAAGGAGCTGGCTGGCTTGGGCACTACTACAGGCTGTTTCCTTCTGGTCTGCAAGCAGCCAGGCAGGTGAAAGGAACCGGGTGGCAGGCACACTCCTCTGATCGGTCCAGAATTGCTGCAGTCTGAGCTTCCCACCCCCGCCCCCCGCCCCCCGCCCCAGTGCACCACTGGGGGGGGGGGGCTAAAGCTCCCTCCCCCAGATTCCGATGGGGATGCTGCTTGCTGTTCCCCTGTGCCACTGTCAGGGAGCAAGGGGAAAGTGTCCATTTTGCTGCCTTCCTCTTCCTCTGGCTGGGGAGGGCAGGGGGCAAGTAAGCTGTGCACTTTGCTCTCACTCCCTGACTGGGACAGGCAGGTGAACAGCAAAGAGAGTCCTGGTATGAAACTGGTATAGGGGAAAAGTCTACCCTCCTCCCCTTCCCACACACTCTCCTACACACACACATACACACACACACACACACTCAACCAGACCCTGGCTCTGAGCTCCTCCTCACCCCACACCCCTTACTCGTGCACATCCCAACCCTTTGCTCTGAATCACCCATGCCTCAGGTCCCCTGATCTGAGCCCCTCCTCACCCCAACTCTGACTTCTGGGTGCGATCCTGAATGTAACCTCTGACACTTTACTTCCAGCACAAGATCTCCAAGGATTCATCAAACTTTAGGGGCCTAGTTCAGCAATATGCTTCATCTCAAGCTTGATTGAAAGAGTGTGCTAAATCTTACTGATTTCAGTGGGACTGAGAGACGTATTTAAGTGCTTCACTAAATCAAAGCTTAGTTAAACCTCAGAAATGTCTCCCTTGTAAGGAAAGTAAATATCCATACACTGATTTCACAGACAGACACAGATGTTAAGCTATCTGCCAGGGTTCACAGAGAGTCATTTCCAGAGCAAGGCATAGAATCTAGGAGTCCTTGTTATTGCTGTAATTAGGTGAAGCACATTTTCCCCCACAGAAAAATGTTCTTCAGTGGATGAATGTATCCAGTAACTATAGCCATTCTTTACATTTGCATCTTACTGCTCCTTCAGTGATTGGTATGCATAACCACCAGGCTACTATATTATCTGCATCAGACCATTAGTTTAAAATGCATTACCCTCAAGCTTTGGAAAGAGGAGTCTGAAAGGAAGAGCTATTGTCAGACTTACAAGTGTAGATTTTGGTGGTGGTGCTGGGGGTATGTGGCTGAGTATTTGTGCAAAAAGGTCTCACTCTGTGGAAGATGATTAAGAGTTCAAACTAGGACTCACCTGGTTTAGAATTTACCTGCTGTGCTATAATTTATAACCCACTAGTCACAAAAGAGGTTAAGTCTTCTCATTTTCCTATCTTTTTCACTATTATATTTAATTACTCAGGAAAGATAGGCAGGGTCAACAGGGAGGAAGTGTTGCCTTAATATTAAAAATGTGCACACCTGGACTGAGGTGGAGATGGATGCCAGAGACAGATGTGTTAAAAGTCTCTAGGTTAGGTTAAAAGGGGTAAAAAAAAAAGGTAATGTCATGCTAAGGGTCTACTACAGAACACCTACCCAGGTAGAAGAGGAGAATGAGGCTTTATCTAAGCAACTAACAAAATCATCCAAAGTGCAGGATTTGGTGGTGTTGGGGGATTTCAGCTATCCAGACATATGTTGGGAAACTAACACAGTGAGGCACAAACTATCCAGAAAAAACAAAAAGTAGTCAAGAAGCACTTTAAAGACTAGCAAAATAATTCATTAGGTGAGCTTTCGTGGGACAGACCCACTTCTTCAGACCATAGCCATTCCAGAACAGACTCAATATTTAAGGCACAGAGAACCAAAACCAGTAATCAAGGAGGACAAATCAGAAAAAAATGATAAAGGTGAGCAAATCAGAGAGTGGAGGGGTTGCGGGGGAAGGTCAAGAATTAGATTAAGCCAAGTATGCAGACAAGCCTCTATAGTGACTCAGAAAATTCCCATCCCGGTTCAAACCACGTGTTAACATGCCAAATTTGAATATAAAAGCCAGCTCGGCTGTTTCTCTTTGAATAGCAGTGTGAAATTTTTTTTTCAGTAACACGCATACTCTTAAGTCATTGACAGAATGCCCCATTCCATTAAAATGTTGACTAACTGGTTTGTGGATCTGGAGTGTTTTGATGTTTGTTTTGTGCCCATTAACCCTTTGTCTAAGGGAGTTAGAAGTCTGTCCAATATACAAAGCATCTGGTCATTGTTGGCACACGATGGCATATATGATTTTAGTAGAGGAGCATGAGAAAGTGCCTGTGATTCTGTGAGTAACCTGGTTAGGTCCAGTGATGGTATTTCCAGAGAAGATATGTGGACAAAGCTGGCAGCGGGCTTTGTTGCAAGGAAAGGTTCCAGGACTGGTATTCCTTGGGTACAGACTGTGGCTGTTTGTGAGGATCCTCATAAGGTTGGAGGTTGTCTGTTGGAGAGAACAGGCATGTCACCCAGGGCCTTCTGGAGTGTGGCATCCTGATTAAGGATAGGTTGTAGGTCTTTAATAATTTGTTGCAGTGGTTTGAGTTGGGGGCTGTAGGTGATGACCAGTGGTGTTTTGTTATTGGCTTTTTTGGGCCGATCTTGGAGTAGCTGGTTTCTGGGTATTCGTCTGGCCCTGTCGATTTGTTTTTTTACTTCTCCTGGTGGGTAATTCAGGTTTATGAATATTTGGTAAAGATCTTTTAGTTTTTGGTCTCTGTCAGTTGGATCAGAGCAAATGTGATTGTATCTAAGAGCTTGACTGTAAACAATGGATCTAGTTATGTGTGCAGGATGGAAGCTAGAAGGGTGAAGGTAAGTATAGCAATCAGTAGGTTTTCGGTACAGTGTGGTACTGATCAGGCCATCCTTGATTAGTACTGTAGTGTCCAGGAAATGTATCTCTTGCATTGGCGTGTAGACGTTCCCTTGCAGCACCTATTTCGATGTGGTGCTGCGCAACGTCGATGTTGAACATCGATGTTGCCAGCCCTGGAGGACGTGTAGATGTTATTCATCGAAATAGCCTATTTCGATATCTCTACATCGAAATAAGCTACTTCGATGTAGCGTTCACGTGTAGACGTAGCTTATCGGGGCTCGTCTGCATACTTGGCTTAATCTATTTCTTGACCTTCCCCCCCGACCTCTCCACTCTCTGATTTGCTCACCTTGATCATTTTTTTCTGATTTTGTCCTCCTTGATTACTGTTTTTGGGTCTCTGTGCCTTAAATTTGGTTCTCTGAGTCTGTTCTGGTATGGCTATGGTCTGAAGAAGTGGGTCTCTCCCACAAAAGCTAACCTAATAAATTACTTTGCTAGTGTTTAAAGTGCTACTTGACTACTTTTTGTTTTGATAGTATATAGACTAGCACGGCTCCCTCTCTGTTACTATCCAGAAAGTTCTTGGACTGCACAGATGACAATTTTTTATTTCAGAAGCCGTGTCTACACGTGCATGCTACTTCGAAGTAACGGCACTAACTTCGAAATAGCGCCCGTCACGGCTACACGTGTCGGGCGCTATTTCGAAGTTAACATCGACGTTAGGCGGAGAGACGTCGAAGCCGCTAACCCCATGAGGGGATGGGAATAGCGCCCTACTTCGACGTTCAACGTCGAAGTAGGGACCGTGTAGTCGTTGCGCGTCCCGCAACATCGAAATTGCGGGGTCCGCCATGGCGGCCATCAGCTGAGGGGTTGAGAGACGCTCTCTCTCCAGCCCCTGCGGGGCTCTATGGTCATCGTGTGCAGCAGCCCTTAGCCCAGGGCTTCTGGCTGCTGCTGCCGCAGCTGGGGATCCATGCTGCATGCACAGGGTCAGCAACCAGTTGTCAGCTCTGTGGATCTTGTGTTGTTTAGTGCAAGTGTGTCTGGGAGGGGCCCTTTAAGGGAGCGGCTTGCTGTTGAGTCCGCCCTGTGACCCTGTCTGCAGCTGTGCCTGGCACCCTTATTTCAATGTGTGCTATTTTGGAGTGTAGACGTTCCCTCGCAGCGCCTATTTCGATGTGGTGCTGCGCAACGTCGAAGTTGAACATCGACGTTGCCAGCCCTGGAGGACGTGTAGACGTTATTCATCGAAATAGCCAGGAGATCTTGCATGATTTCAAAATCAAAAAGGAATCATATAAAAGGTGGAAATTAGGAGAAATTACAAAGGATGAATCTACACAAACAATATGTGTATGCAGGGGTGAGATTAGAAAGGCAGAGGCACAAAATGAGCTCAAACTAGCTAAAGACATAAATGGTAACAAGAAGACATTCTATAAATATATTAGAAGCAGGAGGAAGATCAAGGACAGGGTAGGTTGCCAGCCCTGGAGGACGTGTAGATGTTATTCATCGAAATAGCCAGGAGATCTTGCATGATTTCAAAATCAAAAAGGAATCATATAAAAGGTGGAAATTAGGAGAAATTACAAAGGATGAATCTACACAAACAATATGTGTATGCAGGGGTGAGATTAGAAAGGCAGAGGCACAAAATGAGCTCAAACTAGCTAAAGACATAAACGGTAACAAGAAGACATTCTATAAATATATTAGAAGCAGGAGGAAGATCAAGGACAGGGTAGGTCCACTGCTCAGTGAGGAGGGAGAAACAATATCAGGTAACTTGGAAATGGCAGAGGTGCTTAATTACTTCTTTGTTTCTGTTTTCACCAAGAAGTGTGATGGAGAAATTCTTAACATGGTGAACGCCAGTGGAAAGAGATTAGGTTTAGAGGATAAAATAAAAAAGAACAAGTTAAAAATAACTTAGAAAAATTAGATGTCTGCAAGTCACCATGGGCTGATGAAATGCATCCTAGAATGTGCAGAGTGATAGAGGAGGTATCAAAACCTTTAGCTATCATCTTTGAAAAGTCCTGAAAGTCAGGAGAGTTTCCAAACAACTGGAAAAGGGCAAATACAGTACTCACCTATGAAAAGGGGAAAAAGAACAACCCAAGAAACTACAGACCAGTCAGTTTAACTTCTGTGCTGGAGCAATTAAGGAATTCATCTGCAAACATGTGCAAGAAAATAAGGTAAGAGGTAACAGCCAGCATGGATTTGTGAAGAACAAATCACGCCAGACCAAACTGATAACTTTTTTTGATAGGGTAACAAGTCTGATGAATAAGGGAGAAGTGGTTAATGTGGTATACCTAGACTTTAGTAAGGCATTTGACACAGTCTTGCATGATCTTCTTACAAATAAACTAGGCAAATACAACTTGCTACTATATGGTGGGTGCATAACTGGCTGCATAACCATTCACAGAGAGTAGTTATTAATGGTTTGCAGTCATGCTGGAAGGGAATCACAAGTGGGGTTCCACAGCGGTCTGTTTTGGGACTGGTTCTATTCAATATCTCCATCAATGATTTAGATATTGGCATAGAGAGTATGCTAATTAAATTTGCAGATGATACTAAGCTGGGAGGGGTTGCAACTGCTTTGGAGGATAGGTTCACAATTCAAAATGATCTGGACAAACTGGAGAAATGGTCTGAGGTAAACAGGATGAAGTTTAATAAGGACAAATGCAAAGTACTCTGCTTAGGAAGGAGCAATCAGCTTCATAGATACAAAATGGGATGTGACTGTCCAGGAAGGAATACTGTGGAAAGGGATTTAGAGGTCATAGTGGACCATGAGTTAAACATGAGTCAACACTGTGGTGCTATTGCAAAAAAAGGCTCACATTGCCCTGTTTGATCTAACTTGTTTTTTCCTCTTTTGATAAGTACTAATGATATTGGGCCATTTCCACCTTGCTGAATAGACCTTATCAGCTCTGGCCCTCCCTTTTACTGGTACCCGGCTCTTTAAATACCCCTCTGAAACCACCCCCACTCATGCATCTAATGAGGCAGGTCTTTAATGAAGGAAATGAAGGCAGGCTGGTCTTCATCCTACACCCACATGACAATGTGATCCCACCTATCAGTGCTGGTTTACCTACTCCAAAAGTGCTGCTCTACTCTGTACAGCTGCTTGCTGAGTGTGAAATGCAGTGACTGATTGATGCTGTCTGTATTGTGCGCACTGTTAGGCTCCTCTGAATCTTCTTTCTCTATCTGTAATTTCAAGATGATCTCCACTGCCATGCATGAGGTCCTAACAATAGTTAACAGAACATGACAGAGAAGCATGGCATCCATCCTTTCTTGCTGTAGATGCTGGAGCACACAGTAGACAATGGCAGGTGGAAAAAAAGTGTAAAAGGACACCAGAAGGCCCTGAATAAGGAAGTGCCTGATGGGATGTTTTGCACTGCCTCAATATGCCCTGTGTTCTGTTCCATATTCCCACAACACCTAGCAATAGACAGTGTCACCAGGCACCGTAGGATACATACCCACAGTGCATTGCTCCCACTGTCAACAGGGGAGCTAAAGATGTGGGCAGAATCTGTTAACAGAAAGAAAAAGTGTAAACATGTTTTGGAGACTTCTTTTTCTAGCAATTTCAGAATGGCAACATTAGTTTCCTTGACAAAACATGGTAGTGTAGACATACCCTTATTGTACAGCTGGCTAGCATCATTTACACCCTTGCTTGCCATGAACTATGTGGTCATGTAGATGAGCCCTTTTTTTCCTTTTCCTGTCTCTTGCTCAGCCTTTCCTTCATTTTTGTGCTCACACTCTGGAAGAAAAACTGACTTGCTTTATAATAAAAAGGATTAGTATATTACATTAGAACAAGCTATTTTTATTTAATAATGAGGAAGGACCTAGTTCTGATCTGAAGAAGAATAATCCATGGGAATTGATCAATTAATGTATGAAGTTATTCACATTTTTTGCCCGCCTCAGATTCTGCGTTCAAGAATTCTTAGCACACAGGAAGCTAACTAGCAAACTAATCCTTACCAAACCTTTTTAGACAACTTACACTTCTAGCACATAGACTTTAACTTGAGCACTTTATGTCACTTAATGTGTCAATCTACATTTTGGGTAGTGACATTACCTTAAAATTACATTAAATGGAGATAGAGAATAATGAATTCCCACAGAGCTAAGGTCTATAAGATTGTATGCTATCACATGATTTACTAGCTGAATCAATCATCTTTGATGGAATATGCTTACTTGAAGGATGATTGCCAAGATCAAAAAGAAGGATTATGCCCAATACTAAAAAGACCAGAGTTATTTAGATAACATCATGTAGAAGATGTGCCATAAATGTTTTGCAAAATGTAATGCAACATGTACATATTCATTTTCCCAAATATGCTTTAATACTTTTATTTTATGTAAAGAACTCTGTGAAACAATACAGACATTGATCACATGAGAAAACTGTATTAATTTAACTAAGTCCATTTTAAAACTTAGAACTTGTCTATGGCTGCTTCTACACTCACTCTCCTGTCAGAGGTGCCATGGTAATGAGGCAATTTGAAGCAGGCCAATGAGGTGCTAACATGCATATTCAGTACCTCATTAGCATAATGGCAGCCATACGAATTTCAAAGTGCAGACTGAGTGTAGATGAGGGGCAATTTTGAAATAAGCACCCCACTTTGACATTCCCTCACTCCCACAGAACTGGCTTGGAGTAAGGAAATGTCAAATGTCAGCTTATTTCAAAGCTGCTCCCATCTTCACTGTCAATCTTCAATTCAAAGTCTGTTCGTGCAGCTGCCATTATGCTAATGAGGTGCTGAATATGTAATAGGAGAGTGATAGTGTAGAAGCAGCCTATATGAGGAAGTTACATCTATACAACTTGTGTTTTTTAACTGTGATGTAAAAGTGATGTCAAAAATTGTGACCACTCTTATTTCCATTTAAGAGTGACTCATTTTGGTGTAGATGTTTCCGTTTGCTGTTTTCTTTTTAACTATTGTTAAATTTGATTCATAAACAATAAACAAATATATAATAATAAAAACAGGAAATTTGAAAGTTATACTCTGGTTAACTAAAACAAACAGCATTCTTAAATGTTTTGTGTTACAGTTATGGTCAACCCATTTTCCCTACACATTGAAGCAAAGAACAATAGTTAAGTGGTTTTCTACTTCTTTTATCCTCTGTAATTTGAAGTTTCACTGCTGCCAGATTGGATAAACATACCACTGAATCTTTTCAGTTATTTTTATCAAACAAACTACGACTGCTTTGAAGCACATGGAGATCAGAAACAGCAGGTGGGGTAGTTCTTCTTTTTATTTGTCTAGAGAGAAACAGACAGGGATAATTGCCAAGCTTTCAAAAACGACTCATGACTTTTAGTGCCTTGGTTTTGGCATTTTCGACAAGACACCCTAACAATGATAGATTTATGAAAGAGTGGGTCTTCACCATATGCAGCAAAGCACATAGGGAAATTTTTCAGAACAGAAATTGGAAAGAAAGAGGACTGGCTAAAGTGATTACATAAACATAGATAGGGTTCCTGTCATCTTTCAAAAAGGTATACTAAACTGCTTACATAGTAACTGGTAGGGTTAGAGTGGCCATATTTCTCTAAGCTGAACACAGGACATCTCGTAAAATTACTCATGTTCAAGCAAACTCAATGGCACACACCCCACCTTGTCAGCCTTCTGGATCTGGACAGCAGCAGGACCTGCTGGTACTGGTGAAGGAAGGGAGCAGCAAATATGGGACAATATGCCCATTTCAAAGAAAAAGCCAAGACACCTGCAGGAGGTTTCACATATGAGATTTTCCCTTTAACAATGGACATCTGGTCACCCGAGGCAGGGCAAAACACCTTTAACTGAGCCAGTTATGAAATGAGTTTTAGTCATGTCCTCTCCAGAAACAAGCCATATTTAGAGCCAGCTCACAGTAGCTACGTCTACACGTGTATGCTACATCGAAATAGCTTATTTCGATGTAGCGACATCGAAATCAGCTATTTCAATGAATAGCATCTACACATCCTCCAGGGCTGGTGCCGTCGATGTTCAACGTCGACATTGGGCAGCACCACATCGAAGTATGTGCTGCAGGGGAGCGTCTACACGCCAAAGCGGCCCACATCGAAATAAGGGTGCCAGGAACAGCTGCAGACAGGGTCACACGGCGGACTAGCGCTTCTGGGGCAACAGCTAGCCGCTCCCTTAAAGGGCCCCTCCCAGACACACGCAGCCCGCACAGCACACGCTCTGCAGAGCCACAGGCATGCACACCCATTGAAGCAGTATGGACCCCCAGCAGCAGCAGCAGCAGCAGCAGCTGCCAGAGGTCCACCCACCCGCCCCTGCAGGAGCAGTGCTCGCCCTGCTCAGTGCTATGCAGGAGAGAGCTGACCACCTTCTATTCGCAGAAGAGGAGCTGCCTCCAGGGTAGGAGGAAACAGCCCCAGACCTTGCTGCCCTCCACCACCCCCCGCGGCACACGCCGCTGGCTGTGGAGCTACCCCACAAGCACCGACTGGTGGGAGCGGCTGGTGCTCGGTGAGTGGGACAATGAGCGCTGGCTCCAGAACTTTCGCATGAGCCGGCAGACATTCCTGGAGCTCTGCCAGTGGCTCACCCCCGCACTGAGGCACCAGGACACCACCATGCAGCGTGCCCTCACAGTCGAGAAATGTGTCGGCATCGCTGTCTGGAAGCTGGCCACTCCAGACAGCTACCGATCCGTGGGGCAGCAGTTTGGCATGGGCAAGGCCACTGTCGGGGCTGTCCTCATGGAGGTAAGAGGACCTGGGGGAGGGAGCCCTGGGGGGGAGGGCAGCCCTGGCGGGGAGGGAGCCCTGGGGTGGAAGGAGCCCTGGGCGGGAGGGCCAGACACACCCTGCACACCCCTCACTGGTGCTCTCCCATGTCCTTCCCCTGGAGGTCGTCCGCGCCATCAATGCCCTGCTCCTCCACAGGCTAGTGCAGCTTGGGGACCCGGATGCCGCCATCGCGGGGTTTGCCAGCCTGGGCTTCCCAAATTGCTTTGGGGCTCTGGATGGGACCCATATCCCCATCCGTGCCCCAGAGCACAGTGGAGGACGCTTCCTGAACAGGAAGGGCTACCATTCTGTGGTCCTCCAGGCCTTGGTGGACAGCCGGGGCCACTTCCTGGACATTTATGTTGGCTGGCCTGGCAGTACCCATGATGCCCGGGTGTTCAGGAATTCGGGCCTGTGCCGCCGGCTGGAGGCGGGGACCTACATCCCCCAGCGGGAGATCCCTGTGAGGGACACCACCATGCCCCTGTACGTCGTCGCAGACACGGCGTGCCCCCTCCAGCCCTGGCTCATGCACCCTTACACGGGCCATCTCTCAGCCAGCCAGGAGCGCTTCAACACGTGCTTGAACCATGCATGCCAGGTGGTTGAGCGCACATTTGGTCACCTCAAAGGGTGCTGGAGGTGTCTCCTCACCCGATTGGATGCAGGCGCCACCAACATTCCCCAGATTGTGGGCGCGTGCAGCGCACTCCACAACCTGGTCGAGAGCAAGTGGGAGGCATTCTTCCAGGGCTGGGCTGTGACGGCTGGCAGGGCTGACGTGCAGCCACCCGCTGCCCCCAGTTGCCAGGTCTACCCCGAGGGGATCCGGGTCCGGGAGGCCCTGCAGGCCCATTTCAACCGAGGCCGCAGGGTGAACGCTGGCAGGCCCCCCACTGCACCCCCCCATCCTCCACAACACTCCCTGCCCCCACCCCCACACCACAGAGCACCCAAGAGCACACCCCCCACAACTTTTCTTGCAAATAAAAATGGACCTGTTGTTTTTGAAACCAAAAAACAGTGAATTCTCTTATTAAAACTATATATATATATGTATATATATAGTAAGAACAAAAGGGGGGAACTATTTACATGGGGGGGCAGGTACCATATGACAGAACAGGGGTGTAACACAAACTATATACAAATATATATGATGGGGGATATGTACAAAGGGGGAGGGGGGGCCACGTCCTGGGCCCCGCACCCCTCCTACTGTCCAGCGCCCGGGGTTGGCGGGCGCGACCCTCGCCTCGGCCTGAGCTCTGGCCGAGGTTGGCTGGGGGCTGGGCGAACTGGCAGGTATGGCCGGTGGGTGTCAGCAGGCCCCAGGTCCCCCTCGGCGAAAGGCCCCAGGGTGGCGGACGGTGGTCGGAGTGGTGGTCAAAGCAGCGGGTGGAGCAGTGGGCAGGGTGGGCAGAGCGGCAGGCGGCGCGGCATGGGGGGCCAGGTATTCCGCTATGCGCTCAAACGTGCGCATAAAGGCCCCCCATGCCTCCTGGCACCAGGCCAGTGCTCGCTCCTGGAGCTCTAGCCGCCGCTCCTCTACCCACAGGCGCCGCTCCGACACCTCCAGCTGATGCTGGAGGGTCGCGAGCAGCTGGGGGTCCGTGGCCATCCTCTGGTGGTGGGGGCTCCACTGTCGGCCCTGTCCTGGGGCTGGTCGGTGCTCCGCCGAGGGGATGGCCTGCAGCGATGGCCCCAGCGGGCTTTCCGGGACCACGGAGACCTCACCGGTGCTCTCCGGGTCCTCCGATGGTGCAGCTGCGGAACACAGGGGGGGAAGAAGAGTGGAAACAGCCATTAGTGTGGGCCCCGAGACATGGCCCTTGTCCCCCCACCCCTCTGCTGCTGGTTCCCCATCCCCGTCCCCGGGAGATGCTGCTGCTGCTGATGGGTGTCCCACCCCCTCCCCCCAGGGGACCCTAGGTTCCGCTCCCCCCATCCCCAGGGATGGGGCATGGCACTGTCCTGCTGGGGGGGCAGGGGCTGATGCACTCTTCTGAGGGACATGCCACTGCTGTCCTTGGGGCCATGGTCATCTGGACATGTGGAGGGCCCTGGTCATGTCTGTTGTCCCTGCCCCTTAACCCCGGGGTACATACCTGATGGTCCGCTCCCACGGTCGGGGGACACCCTCTGGGTGGACGCCCTGCTGGAGCTCCGGGATGGCAGGGCGATGTGCAGCCCCCCGTCGCTGGAGGAGGATTCCCCCTCCTCCTCCTCCTCTGGCATCCCAGGGGTGGGCTCCTGGGGGGGCCCCTGGGGTGCAGGGCTTGCCTCCGGGGCGGACTCCACCTCCAGGGCCTGCTGGGGCTCGTCAGCCGAGGTGTCAAGAGTGGCCGGTGGGGAGGAGGTGTACTGGGGGCCCAGGATGGACCTGAGCTCCCTGTAAAAGGGGCAAGTGGTGGGGGTGGCCCCAGATCGGCTGGTCGCATCCCAGGCCCGGGCGTAACCCTGCCGCAGCTCCTTCACCTTACTCCTGACATGGTCAGGAGTGCGGGCAGGGTGACCCCGGGCGGCCAGGCCCTTAGCCAGCCGAGTGAACGCATTCGCGTTCAACCTCTTGCTCCCCATTACCTGGAGCACCTCCTCCTCGCTCCAGAGCCCCAGCAGGTCCCGGATCTCAGCCTCCATCCAGGAGGGGCCCCGCTGCCTTTTCCCAGGCTGGCTGCCAGGCTGGGAGCCCTGGATCCCCTTGGGGGTGTGCCCTGGGGGCGCTTCGGGGGCTGGCAGGCGGCCATCGCAGCAGGGGTGGTGGATTGGGGCTGCAGGGAGGTGTGCAGGCAGGCCGCGTGTCAGTGCTGCCGCCTGCACGTGCTCTCAGCTTCCTGCACAGGAATGCAGGGGGCGGGGAGCTTTAAGGGGCCGCTGCACGTGGTGACCATAGAGTTCAGGGGCTGGAGAGAGCGTCTCTTAACCCCTCAGCTGATGGCCGCCATGGCAGACCCCGCTCTTTCGATGTTGCGGGACGTGGATCGGCTACACGTGTCCTACTTCGACGTTCAACGTTCAAAGTTCAACGTTCAACGTTCAACGTCGAAGTAGGGCGCTATTCCCATCCTCTGATGGGGATAGCGACTTCGACGTCTCGCCGCCTTACGTCGATTTCAACTTCGAAATAGCGCTCACCATGTGTAGACGTGGCGGGCACTATTTCGAAGTTGGCGCAGCTACTTCAAAGTAGCCGGCACATGTAGACGTGGCTAGTAAGTGCTTACAAACAGATATAAGATTGTAGTGTGGAAAAGCCATGAGTCATTCTTAGGAACCATTTCTTTTATAATAAAGGAGTTGATTTTGAACAAATGCAGTGTTAAGGAGAATCCTGTGTAAAAATCCCATTGCATTTTGTTGTCTATAATGAGAGCAAGTTAACACAGAGTAAATGGTATTTAATACCCAGGAAATGCATTTCTATTGCCCTATGCATCTTGTGTTGTTACAATTTAATATGACAACTTAATATTACTGACTAGTACATGACTCACTTCACAAAGATTCCTCTGTTTATAAGCCTTCAAATGGTCTCCAGTTCTGCCCACCAGTCAATGGCAAACTTCAGAAATCAGGTATCGGAGGGGTAGCCGTGTTAGTCTGGATCTGTAACAGCAAAGAAGGGTCCTGTGGCACCTTATAGACGAACAGAAAAGTTTTGAGCATGAGCTTTCGTGAGCACAGACTCACTTCAGAAACCAGTGCAGCTCACACAAATGTTAATTTTCCTCTTATCTTGTAAATTTTAGTCCATTCACAGTGAAAGGAAGAACAGCTGGTGGGCTCAGCCAAAGTGGCCTTCTTTGCCCTCCCCCACCACCCACTCTCCAGTGACCCTACCTATACATACACAGGCCAGGTCCACACTGTGGAAAAAATGGTTGTAAGATTTGCAACTCTAGCTAGTGAATTGCATGGCTGGAGTTGTACTTTTCATGGATTTTTGCACCATCCCCAGCTCAGAAAATCTCCACCAACTTCCCTTACTCCTTGCAACTGTGAGGAGTACTGACAATGACCAGGGCATCCTCAGTGTTTCATTTAGCAGGTTCTTACCAGATCAGCTAATTTGAACCCCAGGAGATTGATCACCAGAGCTTGTCTCCCTGTTAAGTATTGACAAGCCCACAGCAAAAGGAACAATGCAAGGAAGTTGTCTAAATGCAGCTGTTTTGTAGAGAATGATAAAGTAGTAAATCCCCCTTGGCATGGTCTACACAAGGCAGGTAAGACAATTGCAGATACGCAATTCTAACTACTGCACAAAAATTGTGCAGATAGAATCGACTTCTCTCTCCTGTCGACCTCCCTTACTCCTTGCGATAACAAGGAGTACAGGGGTTGATTGCTGACCCCACATAGTTCGATTTCATACATCTGTACCAGGCATGTGAATTTGAACTCTGGAAGATCGACCTTGGCCCAGTCAGGATTGATCTGCCACATAGTCTAAACATACCTCTAGCGTGGACTAAGTTATATCTGTATAAAGGTGCTTATAATGCCTTAGGGGAATAGACTATAGCAATACATACACCTTTATACCTGTTTAACTGAGTTCAGACTAAGCTGTTACTTAAAACAATACAAATAACTGGGTTATTAAACTGAGCTTCTTTCTTCACAAACAGTTTTAACAGGGAACAGTCTTAAATATGCATGTTCACCAAGCAGCCGTAGTACAGTTTTGGTCAGTTTTCTCCTCTACACGGTGTTGGTGACAGGACAATCGACATGGCATTAGACTGTACTTGCACTATCATGCTAACAATAACAGTGTTCCCTCTCATTTTTTCCATCCATGGGTGGAATACATTTTGTTAGGTGCACCAAGGCATGCATGGATGTGCCCCACCAATAGAAACACTTGCTGTACAAAGCTGTTGGGTGCTCTGCTACTCATCTAGGCAGCACCTGAATCTCTCCTGGGCGGGCACCCAAGTGTAAGCTTATAGGGAACACTGTTGGGCTGCAACACTACTATTTTGATGTGCTTGCTTGAGCAGAGCAAGTATGCTTACCTGCTTGGGCTTGGAGGCATGCTCTCAACTGCAGTGAAGACATACCCTCTGCCATGGCTTCAAGATGAGGCAAGCCGGAGGTGACTGAAAAAGAGCAAGTTTGTTATGCAAATATTATGGGGCAGATTTAGCAAAGCTTTCTTAAGCAACTAACCCCATTGAAGTCAGGGAGGTTTCTGACATGAGTAAGTGACTGCTCACCGTTAGAGAGGATTGCAAAGCTGCATATTACAGTAATATAATGGAGTCTCCAGAAAATGACAAGGATAATGTTTCTGAGCTTCTCACCCCCAAAAAAAAACATTTGCCGTGATACAAAAATTCCTCTTCCTCTTTAATGAGCCATTGGGCTTGTCTACACTACTTCCCTACTTTGAAGGGAGGATGGTAAGTAGGGTGTTGGGAGATTATTAATGAAGTGCTGTGCTGCATATGCAGCACTTCGTTAAGCTAATTCTCTCCTCAAAATTTTGAGGAGTAAAGGGACTTCGAAGTAGCCCCGGCATTTCGAAGTACCGGTGGGTTAGCCACGGCTACACGTGAGCCAGCACTTCGAAGTTTGCCACTTTGAAGTTGCCGTGGGGGAGAATTAGCTTAATGAAGTGCTGCATATGCAGCACAGCACTTCATTAATAATCTCCCAACACCCTACTTACCATCCTCCCTTTGAAGTAGGGAAGTAGTGTAGACAAGCCTATTGTGTAATCAGACAACAGCCAGCACTGCTGCACTGTGGAATTATCACCATTCCATTGTGAATTCTATCTCTGAGAAGGCTCTCTTGGCTTGCAGTTCCCCTTTAATAACCTACACAACAACTAATGAAACTCTGGACAGAGATAATGCCTTTAAAGAAGCTCCCCAGGGGAGGTGAGAAAGACTGAAATATTCTGGACTAACAGAATATGAAAGCTTGATGTTTCTACTTGCTATGATTTGAAACAAAATATAAATGGCCTGGCAGGTTGGTTTTATATATATATATACACACACACTTTTTACAGTAATGGCTGAGAGAGGGATCCTGTCATACCACACTACATAAGCAGAAAAAGTGACCATCCATGCCCACAAGGATTTGCAATCTACAGAGACAAGACAGACACAAGATGGGAAAAAGAGAATATTAATATGTCCAGGTTAGACTTTGGGAAGAGACTCTAAGCCTTAGAGTCTGCAAACCTGCCAATCCTTCCTGATATGGAGATGAGGCCAGGCCCAGTCCCTCTAAGCCTAAGGCTTAGAGTCTCTTGTTCTTGAAATGTTTGTACCAAAGAGGCAAGGTCTCTAGAAAGTGAGACAGAAAGACAAATCTGTCTGCAGCTGAGAAGCATGGTCTTTCAGGCTGTATGACATTAGTAATTAACTCTGCAGCATGAAATAATTATGCAAAACTGGCCAGATGATGTTTATGGCATATGAAAGTCCTTTATTATCTACATTCCTGGTGATCTGAATGACGCTACTACTTAGGCATAATAGAAAGTGTTTAAAATGATCTCAACAAGGGGTGCGCAAAGGTCTTCAGAGGAGATCTCAACTTATCTAGATATTTGCCTAGTTTTGCAACAGGCTACATAAAAAGCATTAGTGAAGTCATACAACCAAAAATGTAGTATAATTGCACGTTTACACTGCTGTATATACTTTACACTGAAATGTAAGTACAATATTTATATTCCAACTGATTTATAATTATACGGTAAAAATGAGAAAACGAGTAAGTTTTCAGTAACAGTGTGCTGTGACACTGCTGTGTTTTTACATCTTACATTTTTGTAAGCAGGTAGATTTTTAAGTAAAGTGAAACTTGGGGGCATGAAAAACAAACCCAGTTCCTGGAAGAAGCACAGTAATCTAGAAAGGTTTAGAGCCACTGATCCAATAAACCTGAGTACAATCTATGAACACACAGAAAAGGGAGGAAAGAGGAAGATGTTTCCTTTCCTTTCTTTGTCTTGTGGTAGAAGGGGCATGCAGCTATATGTAGGACTCAGTAGAACATGTTGTTTGAAAGCTCTGACTATTTATATGCAGCATGAATTAACTTGAAGAATCTGAGAAGGGGGAGCATAATTATATATGTACATTGGGCCAGATGTTAGCCCAACTTACATCAGTGTAATTCTTAACTTTTATTATCCCGAGTAGTTCCATTGATTGAAGTGCTTGTGGGATCAAGGACTTGGCTCTTCCTTACAGGCACTGTAATTGCCCCTTGGCTAGAAAGGACATCCAGGAGTTCAGATGGAAATTCACTTTCACACTCCAGGAAGCTGCTGTTTTCTCAGGTCCTCCACTTTATTTGCATCAAAAAGGCTAAATCATGAACCTATGGTTAGCAGAAATGTTTATGCTGAAGCAAACAAACCCCAGTCATGGTAAACTTGCTGGGCTACTATTTGTTTTCTCTGGATCTTTGCTTGCATATAGTCATTGACACATCCCTTCTTTTCTTTAGATCTTTCTTTGACTCTTCCTTCCCCAGGGTTAAGGTCCCTTGGTGGACTTTCCCATATCTAGTCTTTTCTGTTAGGAATGCACCAGTGCCGTGAGGCAACTGTGTCAATATTCATTCCAATACTTGCTTAAGAAACAGACGCTGTAGTACACACAGTGCTCTTCCAAGAACATAACCCACTAAGAATACATATTAGTAACTCACTCAGACAGTAACAGAGAGAAAGCCGTGCTAGTCCATATACTATCTTGTTTTCACTCAGACAGCTTCAGGATAGCATCCTTGCTTCACATAAAGGAAAGCTGCTTTAATAAAATCCTTGTTCTGAGGATTTTTATTAAAATGTAGGGAGCTGTTTCCAGTTCTTGATGGTAGTGAGCAAACATCCAGTTGTCTGTGGTACCTTTTCACTGTGAGTAGGGTTACTAGAGTTCAGGTTCCCAAAAAGAAGAGAATGGTGCATCTGCTGGGGGTGAAGGTGTGGTAAAGCTGGAGATGCTAGCAGGGGCATTTGAGGGATTCTGGAGGGGTGTGTGTCTACAGCAGGGTTGTGTCTGTGGGGTGCTACAGGGGACATCTTCAGGTGCAGAAGCAGTGTGTATACTGGGAGGGGTACCTATAGTGTGCTGGATGAAGTACCTGTAGTGGGAGTATGCCCTGTCATTTTGGCAAGGGGGCTGACGCTAGCCCAGGAATCCAATACCAGTTTTCAGTCAGCGACTCTCTGTAGGATCCCTCCCAGGCTGGGAACCAGGGCTACAGAGAGTAAACCAATTAGCTGGGTATGCAAGGAGCAACCAGTGGGGAGTGGCTCAATCAGGGTGTTTCTGAGCTGTAGCTTGTCTGCTATAAAAAGACATAGGGCATTTCCTGGTATTTTTAAAATCTCTTCCCTGCTTTCCCCCAAAAAGGAAAAAAAAAAAAGGCAGAGAAAGGATGTTCAGAAAAGAGGCTTTATACAGGAAGAGCTGGACATATGGTAACCGTACTCACAGGATCCTAGCCTAAGCCTCTCATGACGATAGAGGTATCAGCAACCCAACGCCCCATCCCCCACAGGTTCCAGCCCCTCTGCATCTAACTGTGAGGCCCTGAGCTTTGATTTGTCACTTCAGAAAGCTACTGCAATGTGAGAAACAATGGTGAGAAACAATGGAGAGACATCTGTGTTTCCTGCTCTGTATGGCGAGTTTACAGTGCCAGAAACCCCTTTTTCACCTGCACCATTTCTTTAGCCACCTTTCTTTCAGATGAGGAAAATGTGTTGCGACTCCCTTCAAAGGAGGCTGGTTTGTAGTCTGGGAGAGTTGGCAACCCAATCTCAAGGGGCATAAAGGGGTGGGAGGGGGGTGCCACTCAGGACTCTCATCTGCAAAACAGTTCCAGCACACTGAGCCTCTGGGCAACATGTAGGGGCCCAGCACCATGCTCCCAAACGGGGCACAACCTCAGGCAGAAAAAGCAGTGCTGGAGGCAATGAGACTTCAGTGTTGCCCACAGTGCACTGCCCCCCCCCACCACCAGAAGGTGAGTTTAATAAGGGGTGAAGTGTGGTAAAGGTTGTTAATTTTTTTTCTTTTTAAAACAGGAGTGTGAAGAGGCATATCAGCCCCACACTGGCACACCAGGGTTTAACCCATCTTTGTGAGCAGAAGACGCTGTGCCCCTCTTGCTCTCCTGAGCACGCTTCAACTGTAACCAGATTATAAAAGGCCAAAGAGGAGTTCAGTCTGGGAATACTACTGGAGGAGGAGGTACACTGTGAGTTCCAGCAAGTGGGCCAGCCAAAACTTGGACGCCAGCCAAATGGGACTGCACCTCCGCATCCAGACCGGGCATGTCACAGCAGGTGCACAGACCACAGTAGGAAGAGACCCAAAGGCTGCCCAGCCCCACCCCATCCACAGGAGTTATTAGAGGGATTCAGTAAAAGAGATGGACACTGGACTGCTTAGTCCCAAAATATGGGACACCCTTTAGGCTTGGTCACGGGGCTGCAATATGTCTCTCTCCTGCTCCGATGCATGACAGGGTGTATCAGCCCTGCAACAAGGAGTCTAACTAAGCTTTTTGGTTTAGTAGGTTAAGTTGATGGACTTCAGGCAAAAAGCCCCTCATCATGAAGCCCAGCTTTATCCCACTCATATTTATCTCTCAAAATGTTTAATCCTGATTATAATTGTCCCGTGCCATCCATTAAACAAGCAGCTTGCTAGGAAGCTTAGCTTTCAGGACCACGATAAGGAATGAGCATTGTTTGCTCTTTTATCAGTGATGGGCCAAATGCAACCCATGTTGATCTGGATGTTGCTATTGACCACACTTGTTTTTTCTACAGACATTTGATTTACAGACTACAGGCACTTATTGATCTGAGTACCCAGGAGTTCAGGGATCTGTAATTTCTTAGCCACCACATCTATACTAACACATGAAGATAACTAAGTCTGAAGATAACTAAGATAAGTCTGTTCCCTTTCTATGTAAACTGGGTGACTTATTGTTATGATTTTATATTAGTGCCTATCACCATGGGCTCCAGTGTAGTAACTAGTATTGGGTAGGATTATAAAAAGTACCTAATTGAAACAGAAGTTCAACTGAAAGATAATGAAACTTGTGCTGCTAACGTTTTGGCTGTAAATTCAAGTTCTTCTGAAACAAGAAAGGGAGTGAATTTTACAACAGAATAGCTAATGCTGATTAGATCGATGTGGGCCCAGCTTGTTGCCAAAAAAGAGTGACATTTTTATGATTTAGCTTAACTCATTTCCACAAACAATTCCAGAATAACTTTGTGTGTCGAAGTCCTAAGTACTTTTTGAAAATACTTCCCGCAGTCATCAAGTGCACCCTTATTGTTAACAGTTCAACAAACTTTCCCAGAACCACTCTCCAGGTTACTGGAAAGATTAAAGGTTGTTGTATGATTTCAGACTCTTTCAGATTGCTAAAAATCACATTGCTTTAAATTCCCATAGAGTTCTTGAGAAATGGACAAGCTCTTTTGTTAACCCTAAGACCTGCTCGTTCTATAACAAGCTGGATCCTATACTCAACTGCGACACCACCATCACTGCCAAAAGGCAAGTAGATACTTCAGTGGGCTGGGAGGCAGCAGAAAAAGGGCCTAACCCAGAGGACGAAACAATTGCTGATGAAGTGGAGTTATATGACTGTGTGGAGCTCCCAGCAAGGTTGCTGGCTGGGGCAAGCGGCTTGGAACTCTTCACTGCTCTGGCCAGTCTCAGCAGTTGCTTTTCAGTGAGCAAGAAGCAGAAGAGGAGATGCCTAGTAAGGGGCTGTGGTTTGTGTAATGTGGAGGTGGGTTCAAGGTATAGAAATGTACAAAACTATCTGTGTTTGTGTCTCTAGATAGGCCATTTCCCTGGGTAGCTGATCAGTATGGCAGAACAGGGTATTGATACACTCTAAGATCTCAAGAATCCTCCAGAGAGCTCTCTGGAGAGTACCTTCAGGGAACCTTCGTAATCCACTGCTGAAGATCCCTTGGCAGACCTGCTTTGTTCCTTTCCCTCATGGTACGAACAAAGCAGCACGCAGATGAGCCACACAGAGACCAGGGCAAGAGCCACAAAGGAGGACCCTTGTTTCCTTGCTTATCTTCACTAGTTAGGTACCTGCTGCAGTGACCCCTGCCTGTGGAAAAGTTGGGGAGAGTTTTAGAATTTTTTGCTTAATTGGCTGCTCTGCAACACTCACAGAGTGCTCTTTTCCCCATGAAATGCACAAAAATAGGATTTACAGATCCAGGAGGTTATAACTGTAAACTCAATGTGTTATATGACCTGTTTTGATTTATGCATATTCACATTCACAAGCCAATTGTGGGAGGGACAAGTGGCCAGCCAGTGACTTGTGCAGCTACAGTCCTTAGCCATCGGAGGAGAACAAATAGGAGGGCCTAGTGTCCAGAGCAGGGGCCTGGCCCCCTGCAGCATCTGGGAAAGTGGAACAATATAGGCCCAGCTCTTGTGGTGCTGTGCTGTGGGGAGGGGTGGGACTGCCCCTGCAATCACTGGTGGGAATGAGAGCAACCTGGCCAGGGGAGCAGAGCAAGGTGGGCCATGTTGCTCTGCTTCTCCTGCCACTGTTGGTGATTGCAGGAGGGCCAGACCCTTGCTGCTGGCCCCAGCACCCCAACCTGACTGTTCACCTGGGCTGCCTCAGTTGGGGGGAAAATATGGGGGGGCAGGGCACAGCAAGGGTAAGAAACAATTAGAGAGAGGGTGGGGAAGGGGTGGAGTCAGACCTGGAGCAGATGGGGGGTTGACTTGCCCCTTTCCTTGACTGGGAGGCCCACCAGGTCCCTTGTCACCAGTTACCCCTTGGCAGCTCTCATTCTGGTGTTCTTGCACTGGGGCGGGAGGCTCTGTGTGTAGTTCCAGGAAATGGCTTTCTGCACCCAAAAGCTCTGTAGCCACTGTTCATCATCCCACACCTGCATGATGTTATGATGCCACCTTTCAGTGCTTGTTTCCTCAGCCCCGAAGCAACAGCCCACCCTCTGCTTTTGGCATTCACAGAGCAGCTGCAATCTAAATTTGCACCCATCCAAATTACACAGGTCAGGCAATTGGGAGTCTTCTTCAGTTCGGAATTTAACAGTTAACTGCACTGCTATCCATGATGTCTCCATGACAGTATAAGAGCAGAGTGGGTCTTTCCCTTTTCTCTCAGATGTTGACCCAATGGAAAATGCCCCGAAAGAAAGCTGGAAGCCCATGGAATGCTGGCATGGAAAGCAATGCATCATGGGCCATTGAGCTTGATCCCAAGACCTCACACCAGAAGGTGTTGAACTGGACTGTGAGACAGGAACCTACAGTGCACTGCTCACACTGTTGATGGTAGCGCCTCAAGTGTGGATGTGCTCCACTGAGAGTAAGACAGTGTGAACGTGCAATACTAATTGTTATTACAGTGCTTTTTAAGTGTCAACATAACATTTGTCAATAACCCTCTGTAGTATAGACAAAGTCTAAGTGTAGCGAGACTGTTTCAGTGCCCATTCAGACTCTGGCGACTGTCTGGCTTCCCTGAGTGCTTGGGTGGTCACCCAGCTGACTAGCAGAGCATGTGTGTCTATGCCTGTGTACCTCTGCACATGCCTTGGTTTTCATAACAAAATTTATTCTGCACATGGATGGCAAAAATTAGAGGTTAATGTTGTGTGACCTGTTGCCAATGACCCACAGAGGATAAGGGTCTGTTACAGATCCCTGCAACAGAGTTGGCTCTTTAGCTCAAGTGATGTGACTTATGCTTCCATCTCTGAATTTCCCCGGTTCTTCAGTCACTGGGGTCAGCTGCCATGGAAGCTGTTACATGTGTTGACAGAGGCAGCAAGCCTGGTCAAATACCTCAAACGTGTCACCTGTGGTTACAAAGGCTATGTTGTAAGAGAGGGATAGAAGAGGTCTTTACTCCTTCCTTGCCTTAGTGTTTTAGAGGCGTCCTTCCCTACCTGTGAAATAAGTCCAGGATCTACATATGATGTTGCTCATAGCTGACACTGACACTTCCACTGCTGCCCAAAAGATTCCTAACAACAGCAGTGAAACTGAACATGCTCACTGAAGGCATTCTGCTACAAGGCACAGCTGTCTTTCAGGCGATGGATTATAAAGAAAGTATAATTTCTCTTGAACTAGGGCTCAAATAAATCCATTCTTTTTCTTTCAGGAACACAGCACAGTGCCAGTTCTCATGCAGAAAGCAATTTTTGAAACTGTAATGGATTAACTTATTTTTTAAATGAAAACCAGGCAACTAATGGCTTAGACTCCCTCCACTCACTAGGGAAATCTTCCCCTTTAGCATCAGTAAAGGAATGGATTTATCTGAGCTCCAGTTCAAGAGAAATTATACTTTCCTTATAACCCACTTTATGGGATTAACATCTATTTTAGGGAGTGCTTAATTTACCGAGTATAGCAATTATATTCTACTGCACACATCCTGATTTATTTGATACTATAGCCTGATTACTTTTTTGGCGTGCTTCGTCTACATCCATTTGTCATCATGACACCTTTGGCTTGCACAACCTCTGTTAATTGTGACTTCTCTCAAGTGCAATGTGCCCTGGCCTAACACTGGAAATCACTACATAGCACCCTCGGAGATGGAAAATGGATTTATTTGATTTTCATGGTGTCATGTGACATGTTGCAGCTCTGAAACTATGTCCATGCAAATTAGGTCCTGATCTGAAGTAGTGGGTCTGTCCCATGAAAACTCATCACCTAATACATTATTTTGTTAGTCTTTCAAGTGCTGCACAACTGCTGTTTTGTTTTGTTTTGTTTTGTTAGAATACCAAGTAACACAGGTGCCTCTCTGTTATTACTTAGGTCCATGCACATAATCTTCTGTGACTGATTTTTAAGCCTCAGCATATTGATATCTTCCAATTTTAGTGTCGTGCTAAGTACCTATAGCAATTATGCTGGGTTGTAAAGACTGTACTTGGCCCCTGGCTGATAGATCACCTGCAGTATGCCACTGTATCTTCAGTGCTTATGAACAGGTATCTTTCTGGTCTAGCCATAGTTTTTCCTTTCACACAGTGGAGATTTGGAACTGGCTTCCATCAAGAAACTATTTAATCAAAGAATTTTGCCTGCCTCCTCAACTCCCCTCCCAAGTCCCCTTGCCTTTTTCTTTGGAAACATTTGTTTTATACCAAACCACCTGTCTGTTCCCCCAGCTCTTATCTAGCTGTCAATTATGTTAATAAAGCAGAACAAGTTAAGTTGTTTTACCTTAATGTCTCCTCAGAAGTAGTCACACTGTTCTCTGTGGCTATGTGGGGCTATCCACCACTTTATATATGACACCAATGTGACATGAATTTTTGTTCTTTGGGAGAAAGAGATGAGTGTCAGCTGTAAGCATTAGCATATTTAAAACCTAAGTTAATGGTGTTAAATTTGTAAACAAATTCCAATTCAGATGTCTCCCTCATAATCCAGTGACAAAATGCTTTTGTGGAAGAATGGCTACTTTTAAGCCATCATTGAGTGTCCAGGGAGGTTAAAATGTTCCCCGCAGGTTTATGCATGTTCCCATTCCTCCTGTCTGATGTGCTTCCATTTATCTTTTGGAGCAGACTGTTTGGTTTGTCCAATATACTTGGTAGCAATACACAAAATGGTAGAGGAACATTTTAACCTCTTTGGACAAACAATAATTGATTTTAAAATAGGCATTCTTCTACAAAAGAACTTTATCACCCGATTACAGATGGGTACGTGTGAACTGGAGTTCATTAACAAAGTTAACACTACTAATGTAAGGTTGAATAAAGATCTTAACTGGCTATCATGTTATAAGGGCAATTTCCCTATACTTCTATGTCACATGCTGTGAATGACACAAATATCAGAGGAGTAGCTGAATTAGTCTGTATCTTCAAAAACAAGAAGTCCTGTGGCACCTTATAGACTTCTGGAGCATAAGCTTTTGTGGGCAAAGACCCGCTTCACCAGATGCATCTGATGAAACGGGTCTTTGCCCACAAAAGCTCATGAATGAGAAACATCCATCTTAATTTGCTTTATTAACTGCTCCTACTAATGACAAGTAACTTCTTCTCACCACCCCACCTTTTTTTTTCCTGTTATATATACCCTGAATTCTGTTATTTCCACCCATCTGATGAAGTGGGTTTTACCCATAAAAGCTCATGACCAAATACATTTGTTAATGTTTAAGGTGCCAAGGACTGACTGCTTGCTGATTTTGAAGTTACCAACTAACACTTCTCTCCATCTGAGACGTTTTATGTTTTCAGGAAATGTCTGCTATGCTCCTTACTTACCGCTAGCTGTCACTGCAGGCCAGAAAGGGTATTATTTCCAAAACACACAAATTTCAAGCTCTCTGCCTCTTTATTTTATAGGGCAATATCTGGGCAACTTCGTATACCACCCTATCAAGATACATAAGATACACTAGAATAAAATTAGAACCAGAACTCCTAGCCTTACACTCCTAGCCTCAGTTTTTTTTAACTCAATGTCTAAGAAGTTTTAACAGGTTTACACAGACTAGTGATGTAAACACTGGATCTTGTTTTGTTATCCCAGCTTTTGGGAACTCTTGCTAGAAGGATGGCTCAGTAGATTGGGAATCATGTAGGGAATCTGCTTCTCCTTTGTGTGTCTGAATCTGGTCCAAATTGGTAGTGATCAAATTCTTTGCTATCTGACAACACTGTGAAATGAGTTGCTCCAACACATAATTGTCAATTACATGATAAAAACAAAAATTACACCCTAAATATTCATGTAGCTAGTTGAATACCCAGTTTAAGAGTTTCAGCAGAGAGGCCAAATATGAAAAGGAGCTAAGAGCTGCACTTTCGCTTAGAGAGCTGACTTGTTGCAGGACACAGGTAAAACATATTGACAGTAAAGCTTTGACTACTGGAATCTCCGCTGCACCTAGTTGTGGGAATAAACAGAAAACTCTCCAGGATGCCAGGTGCTAATTTTTCAAAGATTAGAAGTGGATTTGGGGAAAAAAAAAAAAATGAAGGGCATGGAATGATGGGTAGTTGGAAAATTTAACTGTACTTTTTTCAGAGAATTTTTTTTATTAGGCATCTGGATGTATTTGATTTCATATCCTGGATCATACCTAGAAATAAAAAAGGAATACATTAATCTCAATGTGCTCAATCAAATGCTGTATTGCTAGGGCCTACAGTGAGGAAGAACGAGGCACTACCCTTTTTCTTGTTCAAATAAATTAAGTTCCATCACTGCCCTATAGATGTTTAATTAGGACTCTAAAAAGAGTTCCTGTCACCGTGTTCTAGCACAGCATCACACAGAATTTTCAAACAATCAAGCACCAAGTAAAATCGTGTGGTCCTTTTGTACAGACCTGCTGTGTTAACAAGGAGATTAACATAATCCAGCCAGGAGTACAGAAGAGAGAGAAAGGGGGAGTTGAGTATCTGAACACTTACTAGTACAGATCTGATTACTGCTCTTCAGACCAGGTGAAAGGTCTATACTTTGTGAAAATCACCAAGCGAATGTTAGTTGGTTACACAAGTTTGTGTATATTTACAGTAGATCTCCCACAGCCCCTTTCAAAATGTTTATGTATACATAAGACTGAAAAATATTTTGCTTTATTGTTGTAGGTCCACTTTGTCACACATTCAGAATTACAGACCCTTTAGAAAATCTTATGTGTGACTAGATCATTGCAATATTTCAGGTGTATAATACACCATTAGGATACCAAACACACGCACTGCCTGTTCTTTCATCTTTGAAAGCAGCTTGCTCCAGTAATGATTCACTTGTTTGTTAAGTGAAGGCAGCCAATCAATACATGGTGATCTCATCCCTTCAGTTTCTTTTCTGACCTTTTGCTATATTTTTCAAACAGAATTCTAAATTATTCTGCCAGTACCCATTAGTAGATATTTATATTATACACAATGAGCTGATCTTTGACCAGTATAGACAGTGCTGGTAAGAGCATGCACAGTGAACCTTGCTAAATTCCGAGTGACTGTTGAATTGGCACCAACATGCAATGATGCACACAGCAGGGACTTGTGCAACATGCAGCCCAAGCTGCAGCTATCTTTGTGGCAATGGCATTGTAATTAGAATAAAGGGTAAAGCAGCAGGATATGTAATTCTTTTAAGCCTGTTTTTCAGCTTGGCACTAATGAAAACACTGACTGATGTTCATGCTCTAGTCTGATGCCTCTTCCCTCATTGCAGGAAAATTTTATGCAATTATTATTTTAATTTTCATTTAACAGCTTAATTTGCTAGTTGGTTGATCAATTTTTTCATGAGGCTGAGGCACATAGCCATCCAGTACCCTCAACACTTCAGATGTCAACTGCTTGTGAACTGCTTTTCTCTCTATAGTTTACATCCTTGCCACTTCTCACTGCACACAAACCCTCACAAACTGCACACACCCTGCAGTAAATGCAGTAGTCCATATACAGAGCTATGGTCATATATTTTCTAAGTGTTTGGAGATGACTACACTGGCACTGAGAATGAACACTGTTTTTGGGAAAAAGCAGATATTCAAATGCATAGGAAAAGACAATATTTTATGAAAAGCAGTGAGAAATTGAATGGATGTGGCATGTACCTTTCCAAATACACACACACACAACCCTTGTTAGCAGACAAAGCGAACAAAGCAGTATGTTGTTTAGCATATGCTACCCCTATATAATCTAATTTAAAAGAGAAGGAAACAGAACACACATAGCAGTGTGTCTGGTTAGTAACATCAAGTCTAGTCCCCTTGTTACACATGGGGCAATAGAAGAAGGCAGTGTTATGCACAGCAGCCAGCTCATTACAAGAAAGAAGTTTAAAAAGCAACTGCTTATTGCATCAAAACAAAGCAGCAGAAATGTAGCACTTTAAAGACTAACAAAAATTTCTGCTGCTTTGTTTTGTTGGAGTACAGACTAACATGGCTACTGCTCTGTTGCTTATGACATTGTTTTCAAACTTTATATGAAAATGTATTTCTTATGCCTGTATAAGGATTGACGCAGTGAAGACATGAAACTTCAGCAGTGTCAAAACCTACTCCCTCCTCCCCACCCACAAAGCTGTACAGGAATACCAACAGTTAAGTGTAAAATTACTTCTGATAAACAGCAACCGATTGCAGCAGAGACCATAGTCCTCTATCAACCCCATAACATATAGAGTGAATCGTTTTGTGACCAGGTGAACAAAGCTGTGAGGCCTCCTGCTGAAGGCCTTGTGGTCCTGCCGCACTCTGATCCAGAAAAGGGCAGATGAGAGGTCCTCTGAGCTGTTGGGGAAGCAGTCGAGCAGGTTCCAGCAACCTAATAAAAGGAGAGCTGCTGGGCCATAGCAAGTTGAGTTCCTTGCTAGAGCTGTTGATGCTCTGGGGAGGGTGCTGAAATGCCACTGGGACAAGGCCCTGAAAAAAGGGTGAGGAATGTGCTGAAGCCATGAGGAGGTGGCCTAGAAAATTACAGCAGGAATGCAGTTAATTAAAGGGACATTGGAGACAGATGAGATTTACAGGGCTCCTGGGCTAGGACCTGAAGTAGAGGGAGGGTCTAGGCCCCTGTCCACAACTTCCAATTAGCCACTGGCAAAAGTTGCCTGGACAATGAGGAACTCTAGCTAGGGGGAGCTGAACTACAATGACCCAGCTGAAGAGCTCGGGGCCAGAAAGGCCTTAAGAGGGATAAGACGTTGTCAGGGAAGGAGCCTTGGGGCACCGCTCTGTTCCAGAGTGGGGACAACCTCAGAGACAGTAGAGGACACAGAGAGGACCTGTTGGACTTGTACCACAGAAGGGATTGCTGTTTGAACAGATTCTGTGTGACATGGCTGGAGGGATGAGTCACTTAACAGCCACCACATTTGGCCAAGGGGTGCTTGTGGGAGGTGAGTGCACCCTATTACATCTCCCTTTTCAATCTACTAAGTGGCGTAAACACTGACTTGGAAGGATGACACCTAAGGGAGCCTATATCTTCAATGCATAAAGTAAAATAAAATAAAAATAAAAAAAATTTACATCAGGGTAACTAACCTCCTGTAAAATCCTGGTGGAGACATGGTACAGCTGGTTTTCAATCTCGCTGCACCAAGATGAGGTAAGCCCCTGGTGGTGGTACAGTGTGGGTGCAGTAAGGCATATCTAGCTCAAAACTACCAGTGTCTTCTCTCCACTAGGAGTTGACATCTAGGTTTTCCAATAAAGTGGGGCACCTGGAAAAACACTGTTCTCCACAAACATCTGATATTCAATAGCAATTTAGCCTCTGTTGTATGACTGCTGTTGGCCCTTTTAGTACAACCAGTATTTCCAGGGGTTCTTCTTTAGTGGAAAGGATGCTGTTATTGACATGCTTGCAACAGATGAGTGTGGAGGCTGTAGAAGGAAGGTGGAGGAACACAATATTTATCTGCTGGATGCCTGGATCTGACTCAGTAGTGCCATGATTTGAATCACTTATTTATCACGCTCATGAAGCCACTTGCTGTATTCCCTGGAGCTTGTGCTTTAGTCCAGCCTGTGATGCTTTAAGCATTAAATTATTAAGCTTTGATGTATGATGATGGTAATACCTCAGATCAAGTCTTACACATGCTGAAGCAGTCGCACCTGGATGTATGTGGGCAAAAACAGTATTGAGCAATGTAAGAGTCCTGAAACGCCCAGCCCTTAGTTCAAGGCGGGTCAGCGGCTCACAATTGCAACACAGTACCAGTCCAGCCCTCAGTCCAGGGCGGGGCAGCAGTTCACAATAGTAGTACAATTCTGGCCCAGCCCTCAGTTTGGGGCGGGGCAACAGCACAAGGGGTTAGCACAGGCCCAGCGCAGGCTGGCCCTGTCAAGGAGGGGGTAGGGGGGTCGCAGGGCCTCCTACTCCACTGCGACCTGGCCCAGGGGTTGCTCACACACGACCACGGCAGTGGGGATCCAGGCCGCAACACACTGCCATGGGTTCGGGAGCGTCATTCCCCGGGCCACTTCTTACCTCTCCCTCCACTGGCGGAAGGTCCCAGTCCATCTGGTCGGGGGGTCCCTCTAGGTCAGTCTCCTCCAGGTCGTCCACCTTCGGGGGCTCCGGCCAGTCGCTCATATCAATGTCATTGGGATAGTCGGGCGGCGGTAGCACAGGGGACCCGAGGCGATCCTGGGCCGGAGGGCTATAGGGATCCGCCGGGACTCTGGGGCAGACCGCTCCTGGGGCTTCTACCAAGGCGGGCGGTCTCCACCGGCGTGAAGGTCCTGGCAGGTCTGGGAAGTCCAGGTAGTCCCCCTGGGGCATCTGGATCTGGGGTTGATCGGAGCCGCTGGGAGCTTGCTCCTCCGGCCCGGCCGGGGGGCGACAGGCCCTCTGCCCTTGGCGCCGGGGAGCTCGTGCAGGTGTGTCCTCCCTGCCTGGAGGCCCAAGCTTTAATGGGTCCTGAGCCCTGCCCTTGGCTCTTCTAGCCCTGGGCCCCGCCCTCTGAGGGGCGGGCCTCTGATATTCTGGCCCCGGACCTGCCCATCAGGGCCTCTGCGCAGCCTCCTCTGCCTCTGAGTCTGCAGGAGGCCATACTGACTCACTACAAGCAACCTCTTCCTTTTCAAACCCTAGTTAGTTCCTTTTCTTCGGGGGGTAGGTGAAGGAGATCTGTATAATTCTCGACAAGGTCACCGCTTTACTAAGGAAGTCTGTATTTTTCCCAGAAATCAACCTTTTTCAGCATCCAGAAGCCATACTGTAACATTCCACTCTCCATTTAAATATCATTTTATTTAACCCACTCCATTTAAACATCACTCTATTTAACGTAGCATGTTTTCTACCCCAGTATAGCTTACACATTATTTAGAACTGCAGACAATAGGCAATTGAATTGTGGCTGAAAATGAGACACTCAACTGGTTCCAAAAGTCATTAACAGTCGGTTTCTTTGTGCCAGTACTTGCCAATCCTGAGTACCAGCATCTCAGGATCCCGGGGGAGGGTGGGGAGAGCTGACTGAGTACAAGCTTTTTTTTTTTTTAAACCAAAAAAAAGCACTTGTCATTAATGCTTTTATGCACATATGTTAGCATAGACAGGGCATGACTTTTTTTCAACACTCGCTTAACAGAAAGTGTGTTGGTGGTAGAACTCTTACTGACTTCAATGGAGCCAGAGATTCCCTGGGTTCTGGATTATGCCCATAAAGGAGAAGAGACAGAAGGCTGAACCTAGAGCAGGTCAAAAGTAAACAAAGGGGGAAAAAAGATGTGTTTTGTAAATTGGGAGAATTTTTCTATCAGTTTTTCCAGCCAGTTGTAATTCAACCCTGAAGGTTCTATGGCAGTGAAGTGAGAGCAGCATGACCTTCCAACTTCCCTCCCACAGCCCTTCCTAAGCCCTTTTGGGAAGAACACAGAAGGAAGGTCAAAGGAAACTGCAGACTGTGGCCATGTCTACACTTTGCCAAAATTTCGAAAGGGCCATCATAATGGCCACATTGGAGAATACTAATGAGGCACTGAAATGAATATTCAGTGCCTCATTAGCATGCTGCTGGCTGCAGCATTTCAAAATTGCTGCTTTTTGATCACACGCAACTCATCCACACAGGGCCCTTTTTGAAAAGACCCTGCAAACACTGAAATCCCCTTATTCTGACCAGGTGATAGGAATTTAGACATTTGCGGAGTCCTTTTGAAAAGGGCCCTGTGTAGACGAGCAGCGCACAGTCAAAATGCAGCATTTTTGAAGTGCTGCAGCCAGCAGCATGCTAATGAGGCACTGAATTTTCATTCAGCCCTTTCAAAATTTTGGCCAAGTGTAGATGTAGCCTGTATGAGAGATGAACAGTGGGACTGGGCAGGACATGAGACACAAAAGGGGGAAAAACAGAAAGGAGAGGGAGACCAAGGCTACAGTATCTCTTTGAACCAAGGGGGACTGACAACTTTGACCAGCTGGGAGTAAAGAAAAACATCTCCTAAGTAAATTTTGTCTCTCACCACAAAGGGAATACCATTTTCAATGTTTTTTTCACGGTGGGTGTATGGAGTTTATGCTACGAGTACTGAACAAGATAAAACCAATGAGTTTTTTAAAAATTAAAAAAAAAATCATGTTTAAAAAATTAAATAGATTTTTAAAATTATCTATAAAATACTAAATTTGTCATTTAAAACATTAAATGTCATCACAAACATGCTACATATACACTTACTGTGTCATAAAACAGTTTTCATTCTGGGCTTATTTGGTTAGAGGTGTTCTTACCTATACACAGAATATGCAGCTGCGTAGGGTCCAGGAAATAGGGGGCACCACTGAGTTTCAATGTCCATGCACCCGCCTCTTCCTATGCCTGTTTTGTGGTTCTGCTTCCTCCAAAGAGGACCTAGTTAACTTAAAAGTGAAAAAAATCTCTCAGACCTATTAGCAGAACCCGCAAAAGAGCCATTTAGAAGGCATTTGCCAAACAGTCAGTTTCTCAGTTTTCTATAGGATCTTAATTTAAAATTTGTTTTAAAACCATTCACTAGTATGTTGGTGAAGATCATAAAATCACGTCTAAAAAAACATCTCCCCGAGCTCCTGGCATAGGGGAACCAGTTTAATAGTATTGCCCAGGCACCCACAAATCCTAGGAATTATGGCTTTGTATGTGGTAATGCACCTGGGTCAAGCACAGCAGAGTTAATTAAGAGGAGTGTCTAAACAGAAACAATGTATAGGAAAGGATGGAGGCTGCATAGAATGGAAAAGTGGAGCGGACTAGAAAGAAAAAGGGAAGATGTTGTTCAGCACACACACACACAGATTCCTATATTCCGCCCGTATGGCTTCTGGTTATGAAAAAGACCTGATCTGGAATATTTTAAAGAAATTGGCTCACTGGGTATAATAGGAAAATGTGTCAAATATAAGCAGCGTACAAAGATGATGCAGGGCCTAGAGATGTTAATGTATAACCGGTTAACTGTTAACCCTCATCCTAAACAGATGAGGCTTATCATTTATGGTTAACCGCTAGAAACCGCCAGGCAGGGGTGCGGTGCACATGCATGCTTGTGTGGGGACAGGGTGGGGAGAGGCAGCAGGGAAGACCACTCCAGCTGGGCTGAAGCAGCTTCCTCCCCTACCCTAAAAAGGGGCTGCTCTGGCCACACTGGAGTGCCCCCGACCTATAGCAGCAGGGGTTGCTCCCCCCATCTTGAGCAGCGCTGCCCGCTGCAGTGCTGCAGGCAGTGACACTCCAGTCAGGCCAGAGCAGCCCAGGTCCCCGGTGCGATGCAGGTGGGAGTGCTCCAGCCTGGCCAAAGCATCTCCTGTCTGCGGCAAGGGGCCCATTGCAGCCTTGCATGGCTGCAGTGGCATCCTCAGCCATTCCCGCCCCTTTTAAAACTACTGTTTAACTGGTTAATCAATTAAATGGGATTTTAAATCCCTAGCAGGACCTAGCTGCAAGAATGAAACATATGGAGAACTGTTTATTGGGAGAAAATGATGTGGATATATCTGAGAAGAATGTTGACCAGCTTTGCAACACACCATGCTTCAAGACTCACTCTCTATGTCTTTTAGTATAAGTGTAATTTGACAAGTACATTTCCAATCTGTTTGTTCTGTTGGAAGCTGATACAGGCTGAACCTCTCCTGTCCTTTGGGACCTCACTCATGCCAGATGAGAGAATTTGCCGGACAATGGGAGGTCAATATTTTCTGCGTACTGGACTCTTAGAAGACATTTAGGGTAAATTACAGCTAACTAACAGCACAGGACACAGAGCCAGGACTGGTGGCTGTAAACAAACTTTATGGGACCACAGGAAACTTGGCCACATCCATACTAAATGGTTGTCTAGCTAAAATCATGCCAGATTATGGAGTGTGCCAGATGGGAGAATTCCAGATTAGAGAAGTTCAACCTTTAGGAGAAAAAGTTTGTCTTAGCTAACCCTTTTGCTTGTTTAATGAATTAACTCATTTTAGACTTTATCACCCAAGTGTACAGTATAGAAAGGTTCAGTAAGAGAAATCTGGAGTTGCCAGTGAGTGTCATTTTCTTATTTTATATTACATAATACATGCACCTTTTGGAATATCATGGTCAATGACCATAATGGTGATGCTGTAAGTCTATTCCCTGTTTTACTTCAGCATAATTCATCTTTCTGAAAGGAACCCCATCCTATTTCAATGCGGCTTATTCCAAAATTACATGCATTCTAAGCAAAGTCAATCTTAGCTTATTTTTGGTAACTTAGAACAGGGGTGAGCAAACTTTTTTTGTCACGACCCCCTTTTTGGCCCTGCAATTAGCTGGGGCACCCCAACCTGTGGGCGGCCAACCGGAATGAATGTGGTGGGAACGGTGTGTGCTCAGGAAGGAAGCAGCGCCACACAAGCAACTACCAACTCTACCTGAGCTCAGCCATGGCTGCTGCTGCAGCCTCCAACACCTCCCCAGCCCCGCTGACACCGTGAGGCCCCGCTGCTTGAGTCAGGGCCTCTGAATACTCTTACTGGCCTAGTGGCAGGGGGCATTCCCTTGACAACAGTGGTGGCAGAGGCTGCAACAGAGGAAGCAGAGGGCTGTGAAGGCAGCAGAAGCCACAGGGGGAGGTCTCTATTGTGCTGTGTTCCCCCTGCTACAAAATGTTACCACCCTCAACTTTGTGCACCCCTGACTTGGGATCAGATCTGCCTCCAAATGAAAGTGGGAGTGGGGAAGATGAGAGATAGTGGTGGAAGTTTTAAGGCCACCCTACATTTAGTGTTCTGAGGACTTGTCTACTAAGATGTAATAGAATTTGAAAAATTAATAGAAGAGTGTAAGGACAGCCATGAGCTGGCACCTCAAAGGACTGCTGCAGTTGTAAATATGAAACATGTATGTAACATTTAAGATTCAGTTTAATGAAATGTAACTGCTATTGTGTTTGTATATATGATCTAGTTCTTACCATTCCTAGTATACAGCTGCTGCATCTGCAGATTGAGTCAAATTAATACAAATTAAGTTACTTAAAAATTACACAAAGTATACCTTCTTAGGTGCTGTAAAATGCTGTACTGAGTTGTAAGTTAACATGATTTAGTGATCAAATTTACACGATTGTTTGACGAAATCTGTGAAAATGTATCAGTTAAAAATCTGTTTTATTTATTTTGTGATTTAAATCAATGATTTAAATCCACCCTGAAGGGAAGTTTTAGGTGATATGATTACTGGAGTCACAGCCAGATAACTAGGAAATAACTAGTTATCCAACCCTCATTAAATTTGCATATCAGCTTACCAGCTAGAAAGTTTGGGAACAACTGTATAGAGTCATCTGCTCACCCCCTTAAATAGTAATTCCTGTGAAGTGGCAGCTGTTATATGTCACATGCTAGTTCTGACTATTAGGCACATCTACAGATGATGTATCCTTGAGGGTAACAAAAAATAATTTGGTCTCCATCTCCCCTCTCCAAAAAAAAAAAAAAAAAAAAAAGGGACTGGTATTGTCCAGCTTCAGAGCAGCACCGCCTCCATCTACTTTTGGAGGATAGTTTTTAAAGTGAAACAAGATCGCTTTTCAGTTTATGTTAATGGTTCCACTTTTGGAAACAGCTGTATTTTATTTTTGTACAGACCGTATTGCACCCCATAGCAAACATCTTGGCACAGAGTTTGAAGACCTTCGGAGAGTGCCAGGTTGGATCAGCTACATCTGAGTTTCTCTCTTCATTAATTTCTGTCTTTATGATAAGCATTAGAGACACTTATTCATCATGGGGGTGACACAAAGATCGCCTGCTGGCCTTCCACAAAAGCATTTAATTAGTTATTCCTATCTGCTGAATGAGTCCAGAATGACTACCATTTGATTTCAGACATACAACAGCTTCCTAGGCAGCATCATCTCCAGTACTGTTAATATTTTCCTTAGATTTTCTGGCTCAGAGAATTAAGGCTGTTATTCTTCTCCATACAAATACAGTTATAAAACTAACATTAATTTTTCACTCAAAGAAAGCTCATTCAGTCTCTACAATTAAGTTTTGGTTAAATAGTATCACAAGCCACCTGCCCAGTCTGGCTTTAGGAAGGCTTTTACCTCAGTTTCCATTCAGTCTGGTTATATCTCTGGACCTTCCAGACTGGTTTGGAAGCAGCAGGGACTTGATCCTACAGCTACATCATAAAAGGAAAACACCTCCCCTTATAGGTAATAGAACTCAAAAACAAACAACACATTCATCCACCATCTTACCTTCAAAACTTTCCTTGTTGTATCAACCTCACTTCCTGCCTAGTCTCCCACTTTCCACAATCTTCTATCTTATTGCTAGCACAGAAAGCCTGATTTGGCCACATAACTCATCTATCACATAATTGTGCTCATTTTCTTTACATTTGCGTGACAGGTGGTGCTGGACCCACTTCCCCATAAAGGGCCTATCACCATCTAACAGGCATCAATATTTGGACTGAGGTTGAGATGGAAATAGGAGACAGACTAGTTGAATGTCTCTGGATAAAGATAAAAGGGGTAAAAAATCCATGGGTAGTGTCATGGTAGAAGTCTTCTACAGACCACCTAACCAGGAAGAAGAGGTGGATGAGGTGTTTTTGTTTTTTCTTGTTTTTGTTTTTTTAAACTAACAAAATCATCCACTGAACAGGCCTTGGTGGTAGTGGAGGACTTCAAATATCCACATATCTGTTGGGAAAACAACAATACAGCAGAGCACAGATTATCCAACAAGTTTTGGAATGTATTAGACAACTTTTTACATCAGAAAGTGAAAGCTACTGGGGAGAGCCTGATCTAGATTTGATTTAGACAACAGGAAGGAACTGGTTGAGAACATGAAGTGGAAGGCAGCGTGGGTGAAAATGATCAAGGAATGATATTGTTGATGATTCTAAGAAATGGTAGGAGGGAGAACAGCAAAATAAAGAGATGGATTTGAAGAAGGCAGACTTTAGAGTAAACTCAGGCAGTTGGCAGGTAAGATCTCATGTGAAGCAAGTCTAACAGGAAAACAAGTGAAAATAGCTGGCAGTTTTTCAGAGAGACATTTTTAAAGGCACAAGAACAAACGATCCTGCTGCTTAGGAAAGACAGGAACTCTGGCGAGAGACCACTCTGGCTTAACCAGGAGATTTTGAATGATGTACAAATTAAAGAGAGAGTTCTACAAAAATAGAAACTAGATCAAATTGCAATGGATGAATATAAACAAATCACACAAGTGTATGTGGAAAAAATTAAAGAGACCAAGGCACAACAGAAGCTCAAACTACTAGAGACAAAAAGAGAACAAGGAAATATTTTATAAATACATTAGAAGCAAAAAGATGACCAAGGACAGGGTAGGCCCATCGCTCAATGAAGGCAGAAAAACTGTACTAGAAAAAAGTAGAAATAGCAGAAGTGCATAATGAGTTCTTTGTTTCAGTTTTCATTAAGTGGATTGCTAGTGATTGGGTATCTAACATAATTAATGCCAGTGAAAGTGAGGTAGGATCAGAAACTAAAATAGGGAAAGAACAAGTTAAAATTATCTTAAACAAATTAGATGTCTTCAAGTCAGGAGGACCTGATGAAAAGCACCCTGAATATTCAAAGAGCTCATTGAGGAGATAGCTGAGCCATTAGCTATTATCTTTGAAAAGTCACAGAAAATGAGAGAAATTAAAAAAGATTGGAAAAGGGCAAACATAGTGCCCATCTATAAAGAGGGAAATAAGGACATCCCAGGGAAACTACAGGCCTGTCATCTTAATTTCTGTGCCAAGAAAGGTAATGAACAAATAATTAAGGAATCCATTTGCAAACATCTAGAAGACAATAAGGTGTTAAGTCACAGCCAGCATGAATTTGTCAAGAACAATAGCTTTCTTTGACAGGGTAACAAGTTTTGTGCAAGGAAGGGAAGTAGCAGATGAGGTATATTTGGACGTTAGTAAAGCTTATGATACTGTCTCACATGATCTCCTAACAAACAAACTAGGGAAATGCAATCTACATGGAGCTACAATAAGGTGGATGTATAACTATTTAGAAAACTGTTCCCAGAGAGTAGTTATCAATGGTTCACAGTCAGGCTAGACAGGCATAACAACTGGGGTCCTGCCGGGATCTGTTCAATATCTTAACCCTCATTTAGATAATGGCATGAAGAATACACTTAAAAAGATTCCAGATGATACTAAGCTCAGAGGGGTTGCAAGTGCTTTGGAGGATAGGATTATAATTCAAAATGATCCAGAATAACTGGAGAAATGGTCTCAGAAAAATGTATGAAATTCAACCAGGACAAATGCAAAATACTCCTCTTAGGAAAGAATGATTAGTTGACATATAAAGAATGGTAAATGACTGCCTAGGAAGGAGTATTATGGAAAGGGAGCTAGGTGTCACATCAGATACTGGGATATATTAGAAGGAGCATCGTAAGCAAGAAATGAGAAGTAATTTTTCACTCTATGTGCATAAGGCCTCAACTGTGTAAAGTTTTAGGTACCATATTTTTGGAAATATGTAGATTAATTGGAGAAGATCCAGAGAAGCAACAAAAATTACTGAAGGTCTAGAAAGCATGACCTATGAGGGAAGGATGAAAGAACTGGATTTATTTAGTCTGGAAAAGAGAAGACTGAGAGGGGACATGGTAACAGCTTTAAAGTGTTTGTTACAAAGAAGTTAGAGAAAGATTATTATCCTTACCTGCTGATGATAGGACAAGAACCAATGGTCTTAAATTGAAGCCAGGCAGGCTTAGGTTAGAAATTGAGAAAAAATTCCTACCTCTCAGGGTGGTTAATCACTGAAATAAACTGCCTAGCAAGGCTGCTGAAACTGCCTCACTGGAGATTTTTAACAGCAGGCTGGACAAACATCTGTCAGGAAGGGTGTAGCTAATACTTAATCCTGCCATAAGTGAGGGGACTGGATTAGGTGACCTCTTGAGGTCCCTTCAAGTTCTGTGATTCAAGGACTGTTAAGACCTTGAGTTTTAAACAAATAAATTAGTAGCTTTGATACTGGAACACTAACCAAGAGAAATTATCACAACCTTTTTATTTAATTACCTTACAGTGACAAAGAGCTCAATCTTTTTGTTTTAGGAAAAAAAAAAGATTTAGGGGTGATTGGATTATAGTGTGTCTACATGGGGCAAACATTTATTAAAGGGCTCTTCAATCAGTAGAGTGAGAGATTTTCAGGCAAGAGGGGACCATTTTATCGATTAAAATGTTCACTGTTGTGGGAAATTATTGGGGATGGGAATTGGACAATGTGGGGTCAGACATTATTATTTAATGACAGTGCACACTGAGGCTATGTCTACACTACAAGGATTGTTCTAAAGATTTAGAGGTGACTGGATTACAGTGTGTCTATATGGGGTAAATATTTATTAAAGGGCTCTTCAATCTATCTGAGAAGGGTACAACATGATCTAAGAGTTAATTACTCTCATGGATTTAAAAAAGAGAAAAACCTTACCCTCAGTCTTAGTTTGTCTAGCTTGACCTTCGAAACTCTGGATAAAGAGTTGCGATGGAGTCTTCATTGCTGACAATTACTAAATCCAAACAAAGTTTGTCTGCTTCAAATCTTTCCTTATTTATGTCACATATAGAGCTTGATCCTCTTAGAGTCTGCTGGGTTATGTACCTACATTATAAATATTTTTTGTTTCAAATATTTTTCTAAGGAGATTGAGAAGCTCACAAATTAACAGACTATGGCTATAAACTCTGAAGTTTATAAAACTCACTGTAGCCATGCAGGGACATACCATAGTCATCTTTACTTATTTTGTCCTGTTGCTCATCTGAATGTTAGAAGTCTGTTTATAAATGCTAAGGTTCTATATTTGAAGATTATTTAACAGACTTGCATGTATGACAAGTTATAAGTGAATTTGTTGATCTTTGTTTTACAGCATTTTACTATCATGAACTAGTCCTCAGAGATAAAAATACATCAATACCTTTGCTCTGTTTTGACCAGTACTAGTGGAATTATTGATGCATGGAGTTTTGATGAAGAATCTGCAGTCTAACAGGAACTTTTTATAAGATGTGTTTCTACTGTGGAATGTGTTCACGCAGCTGGAGTTTGTCCAATCACTGCATGATTAAGAATAAAAAATTATAATATTCTAATTAATTTAATGTGTTATGAATGGACAAGACACTCTTGTTTACCCCCTCAGTTCAAAACTCTGAAGGTTGAACTAATATAGTATGGGACCCTTAATTGAAATTTCCATACTTTTCAAAGATTGGGGTTCTTTAAGTTGTAATTCTCAAAACGCTGGGTTTCAAAAGCTAATGTTTGATAACTATAAAATTATTCTAAGATTATTTATTCTGAAATTACTATTACGTATTCTAAATTCCCCATTAACCAAATTTAAATTTAGTCTTAGACTGGGAAACAATACATGGCCTTTTCCTCAATACATGGCCTCACATTGGTGCACATGCTGTAAATATATGTAGTGCATGGAGGTATGCAGTTGAACTGTTCTATATTAACTGATGCCACTAAGTTGTTTTTGAAACAGCTTGAGCAATAAAGAAAAACATAAACATAAATTTCTAACATCTGTACTATTTTACAGCCTTTGACATTATCAGCTTGAAATACAGATGACTTCAAACTATTATTTAAAAATAGGCTCAGATACTTTTGAGTAACACCATCTGAGTCCTCCTATTAGTTCATGTGGCAACTGCACTGCAATTTCCTGTTTTTATTGATTTTTTGGTCTTACTGCTGTGTGAAAGACCTATGCAAACACTGGAAATTGACTAAAGTCAAGATCCTATGCAAAGCTACTTCAGTGCTCCCCCCCATCAGGTTTAGTGACCTGAGGCAGCATCACAAACTTTAGAAAAGGCAGTATGGCCTGTTTCGTAGCTCTCAACCTTTTCAGGCTACAATACCTCTTTCAGAAGTCTGATTTGCACTACATACCCCAAGTTTTCCATCACTTAAAAACTACTTGCTTTCAAAACCAGACATAAAAATCAAACAGTATTACAGCACACTATGGCTACGTCTACACGTGCACGCTACATCGAAATAGTCTATTTCGATGAATAACGTCTACACGTCCTCCAGGGCTGGCAACGTCGATGTTCAACTTCGACGTTGCGCAGCACCACATCGAAATAGGCGCAGCAAGGGAACGTCCACACGCCAAAGTAGCACACATCGAAATAAGGGTGCCACGAACAGCTGCAGACAGGGTCACAGGGCGGACTCAACAGCAAGCCGCTCCCTTAAAGGGCCCGTCCCAGACACAGTTGCACTAAACAACACAAGGTCCACAGAGCTGACAACTGGTTGCAGACCCTGTGCATGCAGCATGGATCCCCAGCTGCGGCAGCAGCAGCCAGAAGCCCTGGGCTAAGGGCTGCTGCACACGGTGACCATAGAGCCCCGCAGGGGCTGGAGAGAGAGCGTCTCTCAACCCCTCAGCTGATGGCCGCCATGGCGGACCCCGCTATTTCAATGTTGCAGGACGTGGATCGTCTGCATGTGCCCTACTTCGACGTTCAACTTCAAACTAGGGTGCTATTCCCATCCCCTCATGGGGTTAGCGACTTCGACATCTCGCCGCCTAATGTCGATTTCAACTTCGAAATAGCGCCCAACACGTGTAGCCGTGACGGGCGCTATTTTGAAGTTGGCTCCGCTACTTTGAAGTAGCGTGCACGTGTAGAGGCGGCCTATTACTGAAAAACTTCTTACTTTCTCATTCTGTATTTATGAAATTTTAGTTTCTACTGACTTTCTCAGTGCTTTTTATATAACCCATTTTAAAACTAAGTAAACATCAAAAGGACCTGAGGTACCACCACCCATCTCTGTGCACCCCCCAGGATTATGTGTCTCCCTGGTTGAGAACCACTGACCTACCAGACCACTGGCACGGGGCCTCTATTCCCAGCACCCTGCTGGGTAATCTTTGATATGTCACTTCACCTTTCTGTGCCTCAGTTTCCTGTGTAAAATGGAGATACTACTTCCTTTGTACAGCACTCTCAAATCTACTATTGAAATGGGCCATTCCTTATATCCCATACTCCAAAAGTAGGATTTTAACTCGTTAAAGTCATTTTCACATTAAGCTGGAGTAGCAGAGCTTCACAGTGGAACCTGTTGCTTCAAAGAGCTGAATTCTAGCGCAGTCACCCAAACCTGCGCGGGCTCCAGCAGGAGCACTGGTAGGATGTGCCAGACCACTCAAAGGCTTTAGAGAAGCACGGAAGGAAGGTGAGTTTCAGTTATTCAAACCAGTGGGTTGAGAACTTTGCGGCGTAACCCTCAGTGCCAACTAACGGCCGGGCAGGCACTGGAGATATCAGTCGCTCCCTCACCGAAACCAACGATCCCAGCAAACTCCACCCTTGTCAGCCCTCAGCTCTGCCGCATCACAGCACCCTCCCGCGCGCCCTTCAGCCTGATGCAACCCGCACGCGCACCGACATGTTCGGGCAGCCCCGTACGTCACAGTCCTCCCGTTCGCCTCATGACATCTCACGCTACCAAACTACGGGTCCCAGCGTGCCCCGGGCACGCGTGCGCATTGACGTTGAAGCGCCCTGGAGGTGGGGCGCATGCGCTGAGGCATGTGGGTCGGTTGAGTAAGGCGGGGTGCGATTGGCTGTGGGCAGGCGGCCGAGTGTGGGAAGCGCAGTGACGGAAGGAGCTGGGGGCAAATGGCGGAGAGATGGTTCAAGGCCCTGTTCAAAGAGCAGCGATAATCCTGGTGCGGAGGAAGCGGCGCCGGAGGAGGCGGCGCCGGGGGCCCTAGCGCCAGCGCCCACCCCCCACCCCGGCGAGGGAGGCTCCGCTGGGGGGAGGGACGCGGAGGAGTCGCGTTGGCGAGCGCGTTCGCAGGCGAAGACTCGGGGCCGAGGCAGCCGCGTTCCGGGGGCGAGTTCGGAGAGTGTCGAGAGCAGGAGACGGGTCCCCCGCCGCCTCCTTTCTCCCTGGGTGAGACTGAGGTAGGTACCGAGCCCCAGGAGAGCCGCGGGCGACTGCCCGTCTAGCTGGGCCTTGGCAGTCTCTAGCCCCGGGAGAAGGCCCCATTGCCCTATGAGCTCGGGCTGCCGTCCCCACGCCGGGGCGCTGGCAACTTCCAGTGGCCTAGTGAGTCCGGACTAGGCGGCGGGGAGTGGTTAACCTGCTCTCGTCGCAGCTCCTGGAGTCCCTGCGAGCCGGGGCCGGACGTCTGCGGGTGGGTGGGGGGAGGGGGGAAGTTTAGGGAACTTTCTCCTTCTCCCCTCTGTAGCTCGGAGCCTGACTTCAATCGCTGTTGTCTGTGATGTGCAGAGGAGCAGGTGGCTCTTAATCCGGGCTGGGTGCAGAGCCTGCTGCTGCTTCCTGTTCGTGCTGGGCGGGAGCCTCCTTCCTCCTTATGTTAGTGGGAAGCTGCTTTTTTTTTTAACTGCTTGTGGGTGGAGGGGTCTGGGATGTGTAGGCAGGGAAGTGTGAGGGGCAGCAGATCCCAAATTGAGTCTGTATGAAGGAAAGGATGTGGTATCTCTCCTTGGATTCCATCAGCCTCATGTGTCTGGTGTTTAACCTAGTTTTCTTTCCTTTGATTATGAAAGGGAAATGGCTGGAAAAAGAGTAAGAGAAGTGGTGTAGTTTTCTCTTTTTTAAACTGGACAGACAGATAGATCTGGCTGGGCCTGTTAGATTTTCTGAAGTGTTTTAAAAATAAGATATAAAGTTCTTAAAATGGATTTTAATGAGAAGTTACAATAAATATTGTGTGCCTATATAGTGCCTGCATTGTTTAATGCTCATGTATAGCACCACTGTGCAAGATAGAGTCAGAGGGCTAGAAAGTGGTACGGCATAAAAACAAGAAAGCGAAACTAATATATATTGTTGAAGGTAAGTGAAAAGGAAGAAGGTAATCAGCACGAATAGGTGGAAGTTAAATTAGATTTTAAAATGCTCTGTATTAATAAACTAACACAGGCCAGGAAATAGATTAAGGTTCATCATTGTGTTTAAAGTATTTTTAAAGAGGGGTCATGAATTGATAATGTGGTAGATCACTTACTGCTAATCTGTTGATTCATTTTTAACTCCTCCGCGTCCCTCCCCCCCATAATGAAGTAGCAAAACACAGATTTTTAATTTCTGTATTTTGCTTATAATTATTAGAATTTTCAGTTAAGATATCAGCATCTATGAAAATGTCAGTATATTTTATTCTGACTGAGTAGGCTAGCCCCAGGGCAGGGCTTTATAGTCTGAGATTAAATGATTTTTGGAAACTTGCTCATTTATAAGTAATCTTTTGTGATTATTTAGATTTGCCAGTATTTTTGCAGAATGCTGAAAATGTAAAGTATTACAAGTCTGTGAGTCAAGGTTTCAAAAACCCGTGTTATTGTGGAATAAAAAAATCTGCTCTGAGTGTAGGAGCTGTGTAACCAATCAATTTCAGCAAAATTTAGTTTATTAAAATATTTTTCCTAGATCTTATGGTTGTAAAGATGATATTTCAAATACAAATTGTTCCTGTATTGTCTTGAGACACAGGTCAGTTGCATCTGTTACTCATTTGTAAGCAGTGACATAAATCCGGTTATTTTGCTCAGCTGTGTTGTACCTGTTTTAAAATGGGGAGCAGTAAGTACAGAGGCTTACTTCAAATTCACTTAGGTCCTTGAGAGGAAGATGGAATATAGGAGGCAAATGATGAGCTGTTAACATAGGAGAATGAGATTTGGAGGGTGAAAGGAGAATAGCTACTGCTCAACAGCTAGGAAGTTATAGTTAGTTCAGAAGTAGAGAGAATCACAGAGCATGCTAATTCTACTGGTACCCAGAGGTGCTAGTTGCAAATTAATCCTACATAACAGCAGAAATGAAAGATGGAACAAAATTCAGGAGCAACATCTGTAAATACTGTCATCATCCTCTGCATGAACTAATACAATGGCAGATGCCTCAAGAGGGTATTGTTGTCAGACATGATGACAACAACAGTGTAAACTTCTTAAGTCCTAACATTATTTCTAGTCCTGTTATGTCCAGGACCAAAGGCTCTGAAAATTTTAGTATGGCAAGGGAAACTTGGCCCAGGCAAGTAATGGGAAATTAACATAAATCAGATTCTTACTAGAGATTTATATTGGAACATCTTGGCTGGAAGACAGTCTATTTTTGTGGTCAAGATGAGTCAGATATTTCAAATAGAGAAATTATGAAGATCAAAATGAAAAGACATGTTTGAAGAGAGACAGAAATTATGCTGCTACCAAGAGGAAAAGACTAGTAAGGTGAGTAGAATCTTTTGTAGGTAAGAGGACACACACAAAAAGTTACTTTTTGACCATAATGTAGGTAACCATAAAGGGTAGTTTTCAAAGTACAGTAAATTATTTCAAATGGGTAATTATTAAGAGACGAAAATTTTTCTCAAGACAACTTTGTATCCTGCTTTAGGATTTACAGGAATGGATTTTTATCGCAGATCAATGGAAATTTTCCATAAGTTTAAAGGAAAAAATCAGAAAGATGTCTAATCCTACCTTTCATATAATTCCACTTCCATATCTGTGTGTGCAGACCTGAAGGTTCACTTCAGTTTTCATTTACTGTTACAAAATAATTTGATCTATTATTTGTGCCCTGGGTGAGGAGGTCTGAAAGCAACAGCATGCATAGATAAAATGTGTTTTATATTTTTAATGATGCAAAATATAAACTAGATATTTCTTTTTTATTTGTCTTCAAATTGTAATAAAAGCAGCAGTAGAACAGTGGTATACAGCTGTTCAAACTTGTTTCCATTTAAGGTGTTTTATTAAAGTTTTGTTCACCACACATTGCTGATGTAGCTAGGCTTTTTCAAGTACCTTTACTTTTCTGTGCTAGGAAGGACAATTAGGGCGTGGTGAGGCAGGGCCAAATAGATCTAAATTACCCCTCATAGGTATTAGTACAGCCTGTTTTTTCAAAACCACCAGTGGTGGAGGGTTCCAAAATCTCTGTTAGTATGTCCTAAAACATAAATATCCTTTTGATTAGATGGCTTTTTATAACGTATGTATGTATGTATGTATATCATTGTAAATCTCCCTTGCTGTGGAGTAAGCCCATTGATTCTTGTTCTGTCTTCAGTGGATATGGAGGACAACTGATCACCAACACATTTGAAAGCATTAAGATGGGTCCCACAGTCTCTCCAGTTTGTCCACATCTTTAAGGCATGATGACCAAAGCTGGATGCAGTACTCCAGCAGAGGCTTTATCAGTCCCAAGTGGGATAGTTACTTTGTCTTTTACATTCCTGTTAATATGCCCCACACTGATACACTTGAATCTCCTGGTATTCATAATCCAGGTGTACCTCTGATACAGAGGAGGTGGCAGCTCTGCCCGGTGCCGCTCCTTCACTCTCCCAGCGGGGAGCATGCCAGTGTGCAGAGCCACCTCCTTAGATTTTTCTTCTTCACTTGCATATGGTGGCGTGTGGTGCCAGTGTGTGGTGGGGGACATGGAGTCACATAATGTTCTCAGGTAGAGGGTGCCAGGTAAGCACCCCATCCTCACCCCCCTCATGCCTGGGCCCGGTGGTGCCTGCGTCTCCCCTTCTACATCCCAGCCTGGCAAAGTCTGGCATAGGGTTAGGCTTAATGCCATCATCAGTTTTTACAGTAAACTCTTTCATATCCAACATTGTTATCTAGAACTCTCAAATACCAGCATTTTAACCATTTGTAAATTTTAGTTATTTTTTCCATTAGAACAGTTCAGAGAGGGTAAATACAAATACATACAGTATGTTTACAGTGTATAATACTATTGATGGTAAATAAAGTAATCTGCATATATTTTTGTTTAATATTTATTCATTTTTCTTTAGTGTTGCGCACTGCTGGGTATACCTCTCTATTATCCAGCATTTTTGACTGTCTGGCAGCCTCCTGGTCTCAGGGCTGCCGGATATGAAAGAGTTCACTGTATGTGCATATACTCCAAGCATGACATTATCCAAGTAATTATAAATATAAATATTCAGAATCCAGGTCAGACCCCTGGGTGACCCAAATAGATGTTCTGTGTGATACACAACCATTGATAACTATTGCTGGAATCTGGTCTTTTAATAAGTTGTGCGCTCACCTTACAATAACTTCATCTAGTCCCTATTTCTCTAGTTTGCCTAAGAGAATGTCCCATGCGACTGTCAGAAGCCCTACTAAAATCTAAGGGTATCATGTCTGTATTTCCTTCCTGGTAACTAAGTCAATACCCTTGTCAAAGAAGGAAATTTGATTGGTTTGGTATGATTTGTTTGACAGATCCCTACTAGCTATTACTTATAACCCTATTATCCTTAACATTCTTACAAACTGAGCAAAAGAATGGCCATACTGGGTCAGATCAAAGGGCCATCTATCCCAGTATCCTGCGTTCTGACAATGGCCAATATCAGATTCCCCACAAGGAGTGAACAGAAGAGTTAATCATTGGGGGAACCCTTTTCTATCATCCACTGGCTGTTTAATAACTTTTTTCAGTACTTTTCCATGTTAAAAAGTTAGGCTGTAACTGGCCTATAATTCTTAGGTTTCTCCTTTTCTACTCTGCTTACCCTTCTCAAATTGTCTGGGACCTCACGTGTCTTTCAAGAATTGTCAGATAGCATCATTAATGGTTCTAAGATTGTTTCAGCGAGATGCATAAGTAACCTATGGTGAATTTTGTCAAGCTGTGGTAAGGTGAATATATCTTATTTACCTGAACATTCTTCAGCATGTTTTTTTCCTTATTCTGACTTGTGTTCTGTTCCCCTTGTTGTCAAAATTGTGTTAAACATCTGATCAGAATCCTTCTATTGAAGACTGAATTTTTGCCCCATTCACATTACATATCTTGAAGATTATTAGACATTAATTTGGATAAAACTGTATACTTTGTTCTGGGCTCTGCATCATGCAAAAGCTTATTTACAAACTGAACTTATTATATTTGAGGATTATGATATGGATCACTTTCTCATTAGTAATACTGTTTGTCCTTGCCTGCGCAGATGGGGTTAGAATGCATCAGAGCTATATTACTAACTAAATCTTGATGCAGCATTGTAAAGAGAGCATAAAAGAGTGAAGTCATGATTACTGTTTTATAATGGCTTGAGGTCTGAGACAGCTACAGTATTATAAAATATTTTGACACTTTCATTACAGAAAGCCACCTTTTAAAACCCAGAGACTCTGTAATCCAATGTATTGTAACATGAGCTACACATACAAATGCAAAATGGAAATGCTCTAAAGTTAGACAAGAGCCAACACAGCCTTTCTAATTTTTCCTAAAAGTATTGGCCTCAAACCTGGGAAATAGAGGTATTATATAAGAGTATGACAATCCAAACATTTACTTGTAGGAGATAAGCTTTTATTGACTCAGCATGGTGAATTTCTGCTAAATACATGGGGGCAAGTAAGTGACTGTTTTATATTGATAGGAGTGGTAGTGGTTGCAGAAGTCACTTTTAAATAATTTACATGTGTAAATGAAGTGAATTATCTCCATCAAAACCAGGCAATGCTGTTTACAGTACTAATTTAAAATTAACATGTCTTGTGTGTTCCAATAGATTAGTGGAAAAATAAACATTTGCACTAAAAAGCAACAGTATACAGAAACTAGTTTATCTAATTTTTCTTTTCACAGGGAATATGAAACAGTTGTCAAAATGACATCCAGATTTGGAAAGACATACAGCAGGAAAGGGGGAAATGGCAACTCAAAGTTTGATGAAGTTTTTTCTAACAAACGGACCACCCTGAGCACAAAATGGGGAGAAACCACATTTATGGCCAAATTAGGACAGAAGAGACCCAATGTCAAACCAGATATTTCAGAAATTCCTAAAAAACCCAAAGTTGAGGATGAGGTAACAGAAGATCCATTTGGATTTGACAGTGATGAAGAATCTCTGCCAGTGTCTTCAAAGAATGTATCACAGCCTAAAAGCTCCTCTCAGCTGGAACCAATTGAAGCTGCTCAGTCTGAGGACTTCACTTCTCTACTTGACGCTAATAGCAGAATTAGTCAGCCAGTCAGCGGAGACGACATTGTGTCCAGCAAGAGTCTGTCTTTTGACAATGCTGTTCATGGGTTAAAAGAAGAGAGCACAAACACAGAGGATGGGGAAAGCAAAAGCAGCAGAGCTAATCTTATTACAGGTACATTTAGGTTAAACAGTCTTAACAGTATTAAAATACTTAAGAATATCATGATTTTTAGAAATCTGTGTACAACTTTATTTTAACTGCTGCATATCCTGTGGTTTGGTTATGTGTTGCAATCAAACCTATGACCACATAATCTTCCATATCAGGAGGAAAAACTAACAGTGGATATAGAGACTTGTACTGTATTTTATGTATCAAGTGTAAATTTATAAATGCGCAGACACTGTCTTTGCAGTAATAATTTGCCTAAGGAAACGGCTACCATGCTGTACAAAGACTAGCATAGCACATAGTTGTGAGGTTTATTCTTCCGTGCATCTCCTAATCTCAAGTATAGTTGAGTTGCATGATTTCTTGCGTATGTGATATTATGAAGGTGAAGTAATTCAAGGGATTGATGACAGTCTGTTTTTAGGTAACTGATGCAAATCTGGTGCAGGCAGGTAGGCAGAGTGATAAGAATAACCTGCGTCTGGCCGTTGTACAAATATGTGCAGGGGGAAATTCAGTACATGGCAAAAGTTTCATGATTGACATGTTGGTATCAATACAAATAAACATAGACTGAAGTTGAGAAAGTGTAGAAGATCTGAAACTGTTCTAACCTATGCTTTTTTTTTGATGAATAATTTCAGTTCTTTGGAACAGTGATAAACATCATATTCTCTTTTTAAAAATAAATCTTTGATCTAATTTACATTTACTTTAGAGTTTTGACGTAAATAGCTGATCTAATCACAGCTGCTGAAACTGCAACTTTCATTTTCCCAGTTCAAGGTTTGGCCAGTGGACACTGTCTTAAAATGTGTTATTCTGTACTGGACCAAACCCTGTCCAGATAATACTTTGCAGCCGGTGTGTGTGTGTGTGTGTGTTTGGAATATCAAATTACACTTCTGTTTTTTAAAAAAAAAAAAAAAAAAAAAAAAAGTTGACTTGTGGTATGTAGTTAACTGACTAGAAAAATAAGTGGAGGCCCTAGCCTGTTTTCATACAGTAGAGCAAAATGGTATTTAATGGCTTTAATATGAGCATACCTGAGGAGTTTGTAAATGATATATTACTAATAAAGGCTAGATAGTACCATAACATGGCTGTAGACTTAGCAGGAAACATTTGGAAATTAAACCACTTGAGTGTGAAAAATGCGGCTACAGTTGAAAAGAAAATCATTGTCATCTCATTGGGTTTTCTACTGGTATTTACCATTTACTGAGGGAGAAGTGCTTGGTAAGAAGTAGTAATCTATCATTTAGCAGTCTGTATATCTAATTTTATATTTTTAGTGACACAATCCTAAAATATGTTTAAAGTTTGGACTTAAAAGTTTATTGTAGGTTAACAGGTGGATTTTTCCCTTGTGTGGAAAAAATGGGCTGCATATAAAGAACTGAAAATTCTAAGTTTCTTGTTTTATTGGCTATTAGCAAATTAAAAAAGTGTGGGTTGAATCAAACCAGTTGCTAATTATGTAAATGGACTAACACCCTTCTTACTTTGTGTATGTTTGGAAATCTAAGTAAATAGTATCAGAGATGTGGTTGAGTTAGTCTGTGTCTTTAAAACCAACAAGAAATCCTGTGGCATGTTATAGACTAACAGATATTTTTTGAGCATAAGCTTTTGTGGGCAAAAACCCACTTCGAAGTGAATCTTTGCTCACGGAAGCTTATGCTCCAAAATATCTATTACTTTATAAGGTGCCAGAGGACTTTTGTTGTTTTTTAAGTCAATAATGTACCTGCAATTTGCTCTAAAGGGGTCTTAAATAAGCTTGAGGGAATCAAAATAGAAAGTTTGATTCCCTCCGCCCCCCCCCCCCCCCCCCCCCGGGTGATGGTAATTTTTGACAGTGATTTCAAATGAAACTATAGGTGAGGAGCCATTATATCAAGGTACAGGTTGAACCCCTCTAATTCGGCATCCCTGGGACCTGACTAATGCTGAATGAGAGCATTTGTTGTACCACGGGAGATCATTATCATCTGGTAGCATTAGCAACACTAACACTGTTTACTGGGCTCTTTGTTTAGGGGTAAATTACAGCTAAATAACAGCACAGAACTCGGAGAGCCAGGACTGGTGGCTGTAAACAAACATTATGGGGCCATGGGAAACTTGGCCACACCCACGATAAATGGTTGTCTGGCTAATTAAAATTATGCCAGATTACAGATGTAGCTGGATGAGAGAGTGTGCCAGATTAGAGATGTTTAACCTGTATATTCAAAGCAGTGTGTGCTATGAAAACATCTGCCAGATAGTTGAAGCAATAGAGTGTGTGCAGGCAGCCAGTATAAATATAACTACGTCTGGGACTTCCTTGTTACAGTGGTTAATTAAGTACATTTTGAAGATGTAAGGCTGCATCTCAAAATCAGAGTATTCATTTTATTGATTTTTGTGACAGTAAAGGAGAGAAACTTGCTCTACTTCTGATGACTAATCTATGGTCACACTTGAGATCTCATCTTACTGTGCAAGAAAGAAGCTTCCGTCATTAGGGCAGCTGAGTTTAGCGCAGCTGGAAATACCTCTTCATGCTGTTTAAAGGTTTGGCTAGACTAAGATTTAAAGGTGTAATGTCACTATGGGTAAACATCTCCTATTTAAACTTTAGGCTAGATGATCTAAATTCAGTGTAATATAGTTGAAAGCATGTTACAAACTGTTGTTAGATTAGAAAAAATGGTTTCAGATGTTTTTCCTAGTGAATACTGAGAGTACTTCAAACATCTTAATTTCTTTGACCTAACATACTAGCTTTTTGCTTGTATTTAAGATGTTTTGTTTGCTTACAGAGTTGTTGCATTGTTGTTCATTTTTGACTTGAGTGACTTTAATGACCTTTAAAAGATTGAGGACTACTAAAATGGTAAAACCCCCTTGTTTATAATTGGTTGTAAAAATGGGATGACTTAATTCAGCTTGTGCAATGGTCATTGAGAGTTCAGTATGCTGAAGTATAATACAGGGATTGTAAGAAAAGACTCTTAAATTTATTCCTATTATATAATAGGAACTTTAACTTATCAACATATACTTACGCTTGAGAAAATTAACTTTTCATGAGTACAAGAAGATAATTGTAAGTAGGAATTTAGTGTTTTGTACCACATCTCTTTAAAAACTAATTTATATGAAGAAAAGCTTGGTAACAGTCCAGTAGTTAAATTTGCACTGTGATCAGGTAAAATCCAGTGGAGCAGTACTGATTTGGATTCCTTACATAATTCCTAGAATAATAGGCATTTCTGACAAACACAAAATATTTGAACTTAAAGTATACATGTATTCAGAGTGTGTAAATATTAGCTTTCTTTTGGCATCTGTTTTCAAAAATCTTAGAATGGCTGGCTGGCTGTTAAAGCTTGTAAATGAAGCTCTATATCTTGTCCTCTGACGTTTTGAAATGTATTGATTCCCCCCACCAGCCCAGATGAGGTTTAAAATGTGATCCTGATCATTTGTCATCATTAAAGATTTTATAACACTTTTCACAAGAGGCTAGTACAGTTTATATAAGGTAAATTCCAGATTGGGTAATTAAATTTTACCTTCCTTACATATTCCTCTATCTCAAAATGAACGAAGTATTACTTCCTTCCTTAGATGGTTGTGTAAAGTTGCATAGTAACTTTCGCATTTCACGCCAGTGATGTCTGTACTTCACTATTTGGCTGAAGAGGCTTTCTTTTTATAGTGGGAATGACAGCTATGATAATATTTTAACGAAGTTTAAAGAATTAAGGTATTCCTTATGGAATTAAACTAGATTCACTAAGGCTTAATTTAAGTATTGAGGAAATTCATTGTCAATACAATAAAAATGTTCTGTGACCTTTTGTGCGATTTACAAAGCTACTCTGAGTTTGGTACATCCCATAATAATGCATACACATTTTCATTTTGTTTTGGTGTATTCCCTTGCACTTTCATCCGTTAAAATAATTTTCAGTCAGGGTGTGAAACTCACACACCCCCAACTGACAAAAGTTCTACTGTGTCTCGTTGGGGGTAGTTTTTGTCTCCAGGGCTGTGTCTACACTAGCACCCCCCTTTCAAAAGGGGGTGCTAATGAGCTGCTGCAATGGATATATAGTGCCTCATTAGTATAATGTGAGGAGCAAGTAAGCTGTGCTCCAAGTGTTAAATAAGGGTGGAGGTAAGTGAAGTGTTGAACTGGGGAAAAAGGAGGGCTGCTTCTCGGTGATGACCCACACCACTGAGATTGATTTTTGCTATTACAAAACTGGTATAGTTATAGCCGTGGCTTACACCACACTACTAACAGGAGGAATAGGATTACACCCAACAGAAAGAGAAGCACCCCTTGGGGTTTTCGTAACTCCCAGTAGTTATCTAAAACAGCCCACGGGTTGCTGGAATTCATTGGCTGTTATCTATCCCAATTGGTAAGAGCTGTTATCTATCCCCAAGAAGTATGAGTTTCGCGTTTCAGGGGATGGGACTACTTAAGGGTTAATAGGAGGGTATGATGTACAGACACAAACAACACTCTGTCCTGTAGAACATGGAGGCTCAGCGGATCACGCTTCCCAGCTGAGGCAGGTTGCTTTCAGAACTTCCCGGTCAGTGGGTGAAAGCCCTTTCAGGGGTTCTGGGGCATCTTTCCCTCAGCCTTACACGTGACCCTTACAGGCTCATGAAACTAAAACATAAACACATCAACATATAGACAGACTTGCCACAGGACAGAATACAAACAGAGTTAATGAGAGCATTTACTGAGAGCGTATACTTACGTAGTTAAGCAGATACAGAAATAAAATGCACCTTTGCATTATGTTATTTCAGATAGCTATACTACTAATACAGATTTTCGCGGTTCTGTTAGGTATTCACGCCCTACTCTATCTAACTCGTGAGCAGGTGGGAGGAGCGGCAAGGGGTGATCAGGCCTTGTCGCAGACAGCGTCTATTCTGTCCAGGATTTGGAAGTTTGTCCTCCTCCTTTACGTTGTATCCCCCCTTTATAATCCTGCTGTTTGCTGGCTCCACCCGAGGCCTGACACATCACAGCCTGGTTGCTTCTGCTTCTCTTCGCTTGCAGCCCCTCTCAGCTCCCCTCCCCATTTTACACAACTATACATCTTATACTTATTTTTTCCTTTTTAAGGTATGCATCTGGCTCCTCTGGGCTGATGGGTCAGAGGCCATGGTCTTTCCTGTTTCTCAGTTTGGGCTGAGAGGACGGGGATGCGGCTGAAGTTACGTAGTGCTGTTAATGCAGGCTGTATGCAATCCAGTAAATCCTGGTGCTAACTGGTTTAGACTTGCCCAATTTACTTGGTTCTTCAGTTCTTGTTCTGGGGTTAATGTTTTAGCCATTTTGCGCTGACGCATATTTCTTTATAGTATTTTAAAAGGGTCTCTGGACCCTGCCTCCATCCCACGTACTTCACTGCGTTGTTCAAGTGCCCATGCAATTCACCCTAACATGCCCGAGCGTGGCCGGTCACCATGTTGTTTTGCACATAATGGTGGCTGCAGCACTTCGAAAGTGCTGCTTTCAATTGCACATGGCTTGTCTGCATGGGGTCCTTTTCCAAATAGGAATAAGGTGATTTTGATGTGTACAGGGTCCTTTCAAAAAGGACCCTGTGTAGACTAGCAGTGCACGATCGAAAGTGGCACTTTCAAAGTCCCACGGCTGCCATTATGCTAATGAGTTACTCATTATTCATTGCAGTGCCTTATTAGCGTATCTCGAAGTGTCTCATTAACATTCCCCTTTCAAAAGGTGGGGGTGGGGGAACTAGTGTAGAAATAGCTAGAATGAGGTTTACCAATTTCAAAATAAGTGAACCACTATTTTGAAATAGCAGTTGCATGTGTAGATGCTTGCAAAGTTATTTTGAAAAAACTCTGCTGTGTAGACAGATCTCTGGAAAGCAGCATGAGGAGCTGTGCTGTTTAAGAGCTCAAGGGCTCGTTTGGTTTGTGTTTGCACAGTCAGAATTCCTTTCTGAACTTCAGGATCAAAAGAAGCCAAAATTTCAAAGCAACACACAGCCAAAACACCATTTTGGAGCAGGGATCATGCAGAAGAACCAGCTTTTCCCCACTTTTGCCTTGGATCCTAACTGTCTCATTAGCACCCGCCCTTTCAAAAAGGGGGTGCTAGCGTAGACATAGCCCAGAAAGCTCTCCCTACTGGCAGATTGGTTATACTGAATTCCTTATAGCAGTACAATTGTAGCAGTGCTGCAGAGTTGCTATAAGGTGCTCAGTGTAGACATAGCTGAAGGATAAAGCAGAATTCCTGAAATCTGTAGGAAATATTAGGAATGTTTTTAGGGTAAGTGTGAGGTAGATTTTGTATGGAGTAGTTGAAAGATGAGAGGAATACAAATAACCTACCTCAGATCCATCTTTTTTTGAAGCTGCTCTTTGAGACAGATCTTGAAGAAATCACGGAAGGTAAATAGCTGCACAGTCAAACTGGATGAGTGATGTGCTCATGATTGCTTGTGTTCAAAGAAAAAGGTCTGATGAATTGAACTGCAAAAATATGTAGATGATGGTTGACAGTCTGCTTACATCAGAGTTTCATTTTGTAGCTGTATCAGAGACATAGCCGTGTTAGTCTGTATCTTCGAGAACAAGAAGTCCTGTGGCACCTTATAGACTTACAGGTATTTTGGGGCATAAGCTTTTGTGGGCAAAGACCCGCTTCATCAGCTGCATGAGTGTGGTGGTGGGGGGCATTTCCAGAGGGGTATTGAAAGAGTGGGGTCCCAGTAGAAGGGAGGGCTAGAGCTGACAAGGTCTAGTCCTCAAAGTGGAAATGACACATTATCAGTCGTATGTATCAAAAGAGGCAAAAACAAGTGGGATCAGACAGGGGTTTGTGGGCCCATTGTCAGAGTGTAATGGGGAGATATTAACACCCAGGGCAAAGAAGCTGCTTTTGTAAAGGGCGAGCCATTCCCAGTCTCTGTTTAATCCTTGGTTGATGAAGTCAAATTTGCAAATAAATTACAGTTCAGAGATTTCTCTCTCCATTTGATTTTTGAAATTTCTTTGTTTTAGGACTGCTACTTTTGTAGCTGGTGTCATCTCTGGTAAGCTTGTTAGCTTGTACACTGATTATTTTAAAGATTTTTTTTTTTCTGTATTGCTTTTACTTTTAAGAATAAAAAGTTGGCTAAGAGAGAACTGTGTGGGAACTTACAACTGGGTAATTGCACTCTGGGCTGTGTGTAAGGAGAGAAGCAAAGCATACCTTCTTTTGAGAATAGAAGTGAAGGTAGGGAGCTGTTAGGACTAGAAATCCCTACTCATAGTGGAGTGAGATGTGGGTTTCAACTCAAGTTGAGGGCTGGGAGTGGGATAGATAGGAGGGATGCATGTTCTTTTTGAATCAGAGAGCAAGTACTGGTGCAGTTGCTCTATATTGTAACTGTGAATAAATTTATTTATTAAAGCGCTCCCCCCCCCACTCTCCTTCCCAAGCTGTGTCTGATACATGTTGTCATCTTTTAGTTCACCTCCTTTGTAGTTGAGGTCTTGCTCCTTTTGATTCTTAGCATATAACAGGGCCATTTCTTAGTTGATTCCTTTAAAACAGGAGTGGGGAGCCTGTGGTCCAGATCCAGGTTGAGGCTTTTCTGCATCTGGATCTCGAGGCTTGGGGTTCCCCTCCATGGAATCTGACCCATGGAGGGTTTGGAACCCCAAGCCTTGTGGGCTGGATCATGCAAGCCCGGATCCAGACCACGGGCCCTCCTGGGGACGGGGAGAGCAGGCAGTTGCTCAAGGCTATGCTGCTACTTTATGCTGTTCTTCCAGCTGGGAGAGGGAGCAGCAGCTGCAGCCTGCCCAGAGGCTCCCTACTGTAGCTCTAATTGGCTGGAATTTTGGCCATCACTAGTGGAGGGTGGTGCCTGGGAGGAGGGGACACAGCTCCATGGGCATCTGGGGATGCTGCAGCGGTAAGCACCTGTCGCCCAGACCCCATTCCCCAGGACAGCTCCTGTTTCATGCAAACCCCCATGTCACCTCCTTCCTGCACCCTCTCCCGCACCCCGACTCCCTACTCAGACCTCCACCCCCTCCTACATCTCCTTCCCACCCAGCTATCCTACGCTCAGCCCACTACGGTAACCTCCCTCACCCAGACACATAGCTCATAGTTGGAGACCACATCAGTGAGCTGAGTGTGGCCCCCAACTGATCTGTGTACAGGTCAGTGACCGAAAAAAGTTTCCCTCCCTCTGCTTTAAGAGTTGATGAGGATGTGCCATGCAGAATGTTGTGGCCAACCATTTTCCATTTTAAGTTCTGCTGCAGTAAATTACTTTTTCTATAGTTGTAAGCTGAGTAAGAATCACTTCAGAATGCAAACTATATATTTTGTAACTTGTTCAAGAGATCAATCTTCTAAAATGTGATAGGACAGGGTTTCTAGAATTTCTACCTTATTTTTCATTGCCATATATAATATAATTAATACTGAAGAGATCTTTGTGTTAACTTAAAGGAATTGTTTTTATTTCTTTTTTTTTTTCCAGGTTTTTAAAATGGTTCAAGTGAAGAAGTATTGCAATAGAATGTAGGCCTAGACTGGGTTTGTCAGGTCTACTTCAAAAGCTAGTACAATTATATTTAAAATTTTCAAGATGACATAAGTAGAAAAATAAGACAGTAGTAGTGTTTCCAAACTTTACAGAAATATAGTAACACATCTCCTTTTCTTATCCTTCAGCATTTAAATATTGCAACTGACTGAGTTAGGAGTATCATCATTGATGAATGCACATAAAGTATGCTTGAAATGTGTAATTTTTTTCTAATTTTCCATAAATTGCATTCATTATCAGATGTTCTGTGGTGGGTTCCAGTCTATACATATTTCCACTCCTGGTTTTGTAAGAAAATATTTTGCTGGTGGCCTTTTAGTTCAGCAGCTATTTTACCTGGGATATTCAACAATGAGCAAGTTGCTCAGAAGTTTTAAACTTCTGGGCAGTTATTTTTAACAGCATTTTATCAGTTAAGGTTCTTGCAGTCCTGCCTACTGACTCATTGTTGCCTCCTCTGCACTGCCAGTACTCACAAATATAATGGCACAGCTGTGCTTAACTACTTTTTTCACCTAGCTCTTGTGCTCTGAATCCACCTGTAGCTCAGAAAGAGTGAGTTATTTTCAGTGGTGAATACTTCACAGGAAATGGTTAACTTTGAAGAGTATGCAATTTATAAGTCAGATCTGTTCCCTGCTGGCTCTCCTGATTAGTGCATGCATTTGCCATGGTTCTGCATTCTGATTGTGTGGGTAGTGGAACTCCTATGTGTTCACGTGTGCAGATGAAACTCAGTACTGTTTCATAACTCCCTTGGCTATGTAATGTTCATTAGAGTCATAGTTGTCAAATTGCTTCATATCTTCATTGCTATTTTTAGTTTTTTATTGTGTCATGGGCTCACGATTTCATAAAAGTAATGAGATGTAATGTCACCTAATGCTTTGTCCAATTTTTCTTTTAAGTGTGAGATGTAGAGATGAAAGTCACTGAACTTAGGAGGGACTATTGCATTTTGTTATTGATGTCACAGTTAGAATACTTGTAGGACTTGTGCTTTCCTATAATATCTTAGTTCTTGTTCACGATGGGATTAAGATTCCTTTTCCCTCTTGAAAGTGGGGGAAATCTTTGTTTTGAATTGTGCTCTTGGCTACTAACCATGTTAATGCTAAAAATTATAGTAGCGTGAAACTGGCTTGTGTTCATTTTTGCTCTTCCGCATCTATGACCATTTCCCTTTGTTGGTTTTTCTTTCAAAAATGTGCTAAGAATGGAGTAATGGCAATATTCAGTTTTCAACACCTATTTTTAAAATGGAGTGTCAAATTTATTTGCTAAGTTAATGTATTTACTTTTGAATCACATGTTATAACTTTGGCAAGTTTTCTGTACAACATACCGTAAACCTCTTTATCAGATGTGGTTGCTTTGGTTGGTGGCTTTTATATGTGAAATGTTGCAGAAAAGGTTGTCCTTAGTAAGTTGCTGCTGTTCTTCTTTTCTTTTTCTACTGGTATTCAGACTCTTCCTTTTTTAAAACTTTGTATTACAAGACAGTTCATTTTAAGTTTTGGAAGGCCAAATGTTTGACTGCTTCCTACCTGCTTTCATACTTAAGAATCATAGATTTGGAAGAGAGGTCATCTAGTCCAGTCACCTTCACTCCTACCATGAGTAATAAGTATTATCTAAACCATCACTGACAGGCATTTGTCTAATCGGCTTTTAATTATCTCTAGTGATGGAGATTCCACAACCTCCCTGGGAAATCTAGTCAAGTACGTAACCACCTTGACAGAAAGCTTTTTGCTGTTCTTCAACCTGAACTTCCCTTGATGGAATTTTACGACCTTTGCTGCTTGTCCTATCCTCAGAGATTAAAAACAGCTTTTTTTCTTTTTGCAACAACCCTGTATATATTTGAAAATTATCAGGTCTTATCTGGACTAAATAAATCCATTTTTACTGTCTTCCCTAATAGTTTTTAGTTTTTCTAGACCTTTAATCAATTTTGTTGCTCTTCTCTCAATTGTCTAGTTTGTCCACGTCTTTCCTGAAATGTGGCCTATAGAAATGGACACAGCACTACAGTTGAGGCGTTATCAGTCTAGAGTAGATTGGATGAATTACTTTTCGTGTCTTCCTTACCACATTCCTTCTAATGTATCTCAGAATATTTGAATTTTGCTATTGTGTTGCATTGCTGACTCATATTTAGCTTATGATCCACTAGGATCACAGATCTTTTTCCACACTACTCCTTCCAGCACAGCCATTGCTTATTTTGTATGTGTGCAGTTGATTGGTTCTTCCTAATTGGAGAAGTTTGCATTTATTCTAATTGATTTTCATCCTATTTATTTTATACTGTTTCTCCAGTTTCTTCACATAAAAATGGCTGTACTGGCTCTGACTGAAGCTTCATGTAGGCCAGTAGCCTGTCTTGTGACAGTGGCCGGTGCTGGGTGCCTCAGATGGAATGAATGTAACAGGTAATCATCCCCCATTGTCCATTCCCAGCTTTGGCAAACAGTGGCTTGGGACAACGTTCCTGCCCATCCTAGCTTCTAGCCGTTGATATCAGAAGCTGGGATTGGGACAGAGCATGGTTCACTTGATTATTGGTTCTGTCAGTTCCATAGGGAGCACCTGGTATTGGTCACTGTCACTGCCACTGCCATGCTGCTTCTGGTGAGTGCAGGTCGGGGGGGGGTGGGCAGCAGTGTTGGGAGTGATGTGGCCCCCTGTGCATTCCCACGTCACCTATGCTGCTTTCTTTCCCCCTCCCTTTATTGTTGATAAAGAAGAGCCAGTGTCCACCCTGTTCTGGCTTCTGCCAGTATTCCCTAATGCCTGCCCTGATGGCCCTGCTCAGTGTTTTGATCTCTCATGTGCTGCAGGCAGACGCCCCTCCCCTTTCAAAGCTCCAGAAAGTATCTGACAGCTGAGTATGCTAGTCTGCTTGGGGAACAAAGAGCAAGCCTTTGGAGTGTTCCTGTTCTTCCCTGCACAGGCTGCTGTAGCAAGTGGGGAGGACAGGTCACTGTGCTTTGACATTTCTCAGCACTGAGTGCTCACGGAGAGCCACTCCCGGTGCTGCTCCCAGAAGCTGAGGTGACTGGGAGAACTCGGGGGGAATCCCAAGATGTGCAGAGATCAGCACTGCCTCCCCACAATGCTGCAAGATATATACCCAGAGTGGTATGAAGCCAAACTGCTAATGGTTCCCCCACTGTGGCCATGATCTGTCGACAGAAAGAGCAAGTGTGATCACCCCTGCCGATTTGATTTTTTTTTTTTTGTTCTGTTGACTTTTGAGTGTTGACATAAGTTTTGTTGATAAAACATGATTGTGTAGATGAAGGTTCACTCATCCCTGGCATATGTGCAAAGAGTGGCACGTGAGGCAGGAGCTCAGCCCCACCTCTCCTCTCCCATGCAGCCAGAAGCTTACTCAAAGCCCGGGAGTTAACAAAAGATCAGCTAATGCTACCAACCGCCACCTAAATAGTAAAGCTCTGCATCTTTATTTATTAATGAAACTTGTGAGTAGGACTTAAAAAATATCTCTGGCACTTGGACCATACATAGAGGTCAAAATGTCAAACTTCAGCATTTGGCCTCGGAAGGGTTCCTTACCACTGATGTAGACATACCCTAATTCTCCAGGTTGTCCTTACTTTCCTTTTTATAGACTAACTATATTTTCACTTCTCCACTCCGCTGGAACCTCTACATTTTTCCCTGACTTTTTGAAGATAATTGCTAATGGTTCAGATCTCTCCTCAGCCTGCTCCTAGAATGCTCAAGGGCTTGTTTCATCAGCGTGAGTGACTTGAAGACATCTAATTTGTCTGAGTGATTTTTGACTCTTTTTTTCTGTATTTTCTCTTCTGATTCTACCTCTGTCATTCAGTATTTTAGACACCCAGTTCCTACAAAACTTTGATGAAAACTGAAGAAAAAGTCATTTAACACTTCCGCTATTTCCATATTTTCTGTTTTCCTCCCTTTCACCATTGAATAATGAGCCTAGACTGTCCTTGGCCTTCCTCTTACTTCCAAGGTATTTGTAGAATGTTTTGTTACCTTTTTATTTCTAAGTAGTTTGTGCCTTACCCTTTCTAACTTTTCTCTACGTTTTGTGTTAAATGTTGATATGGGTTTTTTTCCCCCCAGAACTGTTAAATGTGGCTTCTGGGGAAGGGAAAGAAGTTCCATTAGTTGTACCTTAAAATATCAAGCCTAAATGTGCACAGAAGAAAAAACTTGGTGAAGAAACCAACTTCAGTCTGTAGGATTTTTATCAACCATATTAAAGTGTAATCCCATTCAAGACCAGTTTAAGTTGTTCTATTTCCCTTTTAAATAAAAAAAAAAATAAAAAAATTCTGAAGTACAAACGCATGTGGGATATGTTTCGCAGTGCTGCACAGATAGAATTTCTCTGCTTATAAGTAGAACTAGAGTTATTCCTTTGACTTGTTAATAGATGTTCCATATGGCATAGGATTGCACAGCAGCCCTAGTGTCTTAACAAGATGGCTTGTGTTACATATAAATACATAAAAATTTTTTTTGCATATTCCATTTTCTTGGGCTATCCCCCTGCCATTTTACCTTCTGTTTTCTTCACGGCAGAGGAGTCAGCTTGCTGCTGCTATAGAACAGGGGTGAGCAAACTTTCTATGTTAGACCCATTTTTTGTCCCTGCAATTGGCAGACCCTTCCCCAGCCTGTCTAGTGTAATCCAAAGCTATGGAAATTTTGGTTTATAGTCACATGAACAAAAATGCCCCTACTGGCATGTATAAGAAAATATATAGAATGTAAAAACTTTATTAATTGGTATATAAATGTGAAGATACATAAGCCGTAACCTATTTCAACGTTTTTAATGAGATGGATGTGCCTGAGACCCAGCAGCCAATTATGCTGAGCCCTCCTTATGACATTTCACACCCTCCCCCCGAGGGCCTAACCCCACTTTGCACACCTCTGCTCTAGAAGACAGTGTGGGGCATCCTGAAATTCAGAATAGCAGTAAAAACTAACGTTAACTGTCCCACTACATTTCCCTTTGGAGAAAAAAGTTTAATTTGAGCCTTTAAGCTCTAGCTGGAGTGAAGCTAAACTTTTGTTACATGTAGCAGTTATTCTAAACAGAGCTGTTTCCTTTGCTGTACATCTTCTAATCTAATTCAGGTAGGAACCATTAGCAAGTGGTTGGTCTTACAAGATTTGTTTTGGTATAACACAAAAATTGGTTAGTTATTTTAATTTTGTAGAGTATTTTTAGTCAATAGAACTGAAAGTTGTTGGTTTAGTGTGCAGTTTGTGTAGAATTGATCATCACTCTGCCGTATAAACTGGAATTGGGTACCATTTATGCATAATATAGGGCTAATATGCCACATGTTGTTCTGGGGCTTTCTTACAGATCATTGTTTGGGCTTGTACACTGTGTACCTCATGTGTTGCAATATCCTTAAGGAACAGTGTGAGAGAGACAAAATCTTGAGAAGACTAATAGTGAAGAGCAGAGGGACAGTAGGTTAAACTAAGATCCTGTAGATCATTAGATTACTTAATCAAAACATTAAAATACACTTAATTTTAATATAAAATACTTTTACAGGGAGATGGATTTGAAGGCATCATAGAAGGGTTAAAGAGAGATGAAAGCATGATAAGACAGAGTCGCTCAGTGTTTTAGGTATAGCTGAGGTAATGAGGGACCCTGGGAATGATGAGGCATCCAACACCAGTAGGCAAGGATTAAGAGTGTAGGACCTAAGGAGAGGATTAAGGTCTTGAATTTGGAAGGCAATAAGCCAATAAAGGGATCCAAATGGTCTGGATACAGTCAGTAGTAGGCCAGGTAAGATTCTTTTGAGTAGTTTTTTATCTTAGTGCGTGTGATTTTTGGACATGATTTATAGCAAATTTATGTTGCCTGTGATAGGTGTCAAGGCTGATCCCCACTCTGAGGCCGTTTCTACACAGGCCGGCATGCTAATACATGGAGCGAAAGACACTAATGAGGAGTGGATGCAAATTCCCTGTGCTTCATTAGCATAATGTCACGTGATTTGGAGTGGAGAAGACTGTTCTTTTGGACTCCAAAACACCGTGTAGAAGCGTGGGGCAGAGGGGACGGGGGGGAGTGCTTCCGGAAGGAAGTCCTCCTTCTGGAGGCCCCTTCTTCCCAAAAATTTTTGGAAAGAAGTGGCCTCCATAAGAAGGAAGTGGCCTGTGTAGAAACAGCCTGATACTTCGAGTGCAGAATGTGGGGGCCTGCAAGAAGCCTTAAAATAATTTTCCTCTGTAGCAGTGTTTCCCAGAGTATGGTACGTGAAAGGATTTTGAGGGGTATGTGGCAGAAAATAAATTGCTAAAAATCAGGAGATATGCACTGGGAGAGGGGATATGCTGATAAGGCTGAAGTCCTGGAAGGGGTATGCAGATGTTTTAAGTTTGGGAAACCCTGCTCTGTAGGCTTCTGAATAAAAGTGTCCTGAAGTCAGATTCCTTCACTCTGGGAGGTAGCTGCCACCATCCAAGTGAAGCCCCCTAAATGTCAGGACGGCGCACTTGGGATATCTCCCTTTGGTGTAATCCCAAGCTCTTAACCCTCCCTTAGGAGAGATCTTGGAAACAACGAGGAAGAAATTAAGCTGCCATCTGATAGCAGACTTTTCAGTCTTATGCATGGACATGCACAGGACCTTCTTTAGGACACAGGAATCAAATCATTGCCTTTAAACAAAAAAAGTAATTTAACCAAACAAATGATAAAGAATACAAATAGTGATAAAGCATACTTAGTTGCTGGGTGTTACCGAGCAACTTAAAAGGGTAGATAAAAGTACAGAGAATTAAGCTGTAGGGGGTTGGGGGGCGGGAGGGGAGGAGAGTACGTCCGCCAGCCTGAGAAGTCCCACACCAAACCCAAAATAAACAAACAAACAATAACAAAAAACGTGATCACATCTGACCAAACATTTCCTTTCTTCTCAGATATCTAAGTGCCTAGATCTTGTAGCTTGGACATGTACTGGATTCAGTCAGCCTGTTCAGGATTAAACATCTCTCTCTCCCCCCTCTAGCTGTACAAAAGAAATACCCCTCTGCAGGTAGCTGCTTCAATTCATAAGATTCCTCTCTCTTCCCATTGGCTCACCTGGTTGCTTGCCAACAGATAATCAACTTTCTCTGGGTTTAACCCTTTTTGTGCATTCATTTATGACATAGCTGATCTTAAAGTATCTAAACTTAGTCATATCTTTGAGTTTAGTTTCTTACTGAAAAGATCTGTATTGAGACTCTTCCATTATTCACCTAGTGTCAAGCTAAAGTGCATTTATAGTTCCATAAGAGTGAAATGCAATTGTGTCACCACAATAGTTCTGACTTTACCTCATGTAATGTTTCTCATTTTAATGAGGTCATATAGCATCATGGATTTGAAAGCTGAACAGCTAATGATTTCACCAATACTAGCAACTCGGGTTATACCCAGTCCCTCAAAAATTAATTTCAGGAACATGGAATGAAGAGGTTTACTGATCGTGGACTTGGAACATTGCATAATCCAATTAAAAGGCTGTTTTATCAACCAACAAGAAGTTTAAAATCATTCCTAGTAGGCTGTTTCTGGGAGAGAGGAGAAATGATTGGCTTGTGTTCTGAAATTGGATCTTGAGAAGAATTGCCACATCTACTTGGGATGCGTTTGATAGTATTTTATTAGCATCATAACGCTTTGTGGAAACTACTGCTAGTTAAATAGACTTATATCCGACTTAATTTTGCAGCTTTTCTGTTTGGAAGGTTGAAATGGATTGTTGAGGTTTAGAATAAGTGTGTTTGCAGGGAAGACTAGAGATTTTAATAGAGCAGATTTCACATTTAGGGATAGGATGGAAGGTACGTTTTGTTTATATATTAAATGTGAGGAAATAACAGTGATAAGTTGTGTTTTAAATGTGGCAATTGTGTCGTATTTTTGAAGGCACCATCTTGGAATGTCCATTTATTTATGTAACCTCTTATACGTCAGACTGTGTAAGGATATAGAGTTTGAACTTCTCTAGGTTGGCAGCCTTGGGACTTGACCAATGTTGAACCAGAAAATTTGCTGAACCTCAGGAGGTCAATATTATTTAGCAGCTTTACCAACACTTCCACTGCTTACTGGGCTCTTAGATATTTAGGGGTAAATTAGAGCTAAACAGCACAGGACGATGAGGGCCAGGGTGGGTGGCTCTAAACCAATTTCATGGGACCATGGGGGACATCTGGCTAACTAAAATGATGCTTGGACCATGAATGTTGCCAGATCAGAGTGTGCTGTACTAGAGAGGTTCAACCTGTATTGGTATTGGAAAATTGTACTGGGGTTGAGGCTTTATTTCATTTTGATACAGCTTTCTATACATTATATTCTGACTTACGTAAAATAGAATTCCTTTAGAAGTACAGGCAGGCTTTTTGAATCATGGTTGTAGAATGTACAAAGTTAAATTTTAAAAAGCACCACAAGGGTAAAAATTTAATCTTGGTTAATTAAGATTTATCTCTAGGAGTTTTCTAAGAAGTGAGACTGATAGCAATATAAAAATTTCCTTTTGTGAACTACAGGTTGAACTTTTCTAGTCCTGCACACTCTCATCCGGCAACATTTGTAATCTGGCAAGATTTTAGTTATCTGTACAACCACTTATCATAGTTGTAGCTAGTTTTCCTGTGGTCCCATTAGGTTTGTGTATGGCCACCAGTCCTGGCTCTCTGTGTTCTGTGCTGTTATTTAGCTGTAATTTACTCCTAAATGTCTAAGAGCCCAATAAGCCATCAAGTTGTGAGGGTGCTGGACTGGAGAGGTTGAACCTGAAGCAAATACGATCTTGAGTACAGCTTCATTACATGTAAATATGAGGGGAATCACTTCATTTTAATCTGGGCTGTTTTAAAAGCTTCTTTAATCATAGCTCACTGTCTATTTTGTAGCCAATATTCTAGTTATTATGAATGCTCAGGTAGGCCATAAGAGTAGTCTTGGCCTTTAGAACTGATCATTTGATGCTGTCAGGTGTTATATATCTTGTGTTTCTGCCTCTTATTAAAGGCAGCCCTTCATTTCCTGATATTTATTAGGGTCTGTGGGCAACAATCAAGCAGAAATTTGTTTACTACTCAGCACGAATAGTGGCTTGTATCCTTAGTTATGCCCTTGCAGCTGTGGCTTGAGAGGTGAGGGAGACATGGATGTATAGGTCCCGTTTGTAGCAAAGTCCAGTCTCTTCACAGCCAACTACAGTAGGCCTCTCTCCTTCCTTTGGGAAGAAGCCAGTGATTTCCTTGTTGGGAGAAGTAGCAGCTTCACCTGCTCTTCCTTCGTGTTTCAGAAAGTGGTGGCCTTTGTGTACTTGGGCTGTTTCCTTTCCAGGAGTGAGCAGAAACTAGTGGAGACGTATCTCCTTGAGGAGCGGTCTGAATTAACTTCTTCATAGTTGGTCTGGTACCCTGATAATTTTCACAGCAGAGGATCATGAAAGGTTAGCAATAATTGTGGACGGATTTAGAACAGATCTCAGTTCATTCAAAAACTGAAGGCAGAGGAGTATCCTGATGATAGACTTATATCCTTACTCGAATTGCGTCCTAGTGCTGTGGCTCTCAACACTTTCAGACTACTGAACTTGATGCAAGAGTCTGATTTTTGTCTTCCAAAACCCCAAGTTTCACCCCCCCTTTAAAATTACCTGTTTTCAAAATCATTGTCACTGCACACTATTACTAAAAAGGTGATTACTTTCTCATTTTTCCATATTAATATAAAATTCAATATTGTGCTTATTTGCATATATATTAAATAGTACAGAGTAAAACAAATCATTGTATGAAATTTTAGTTTGTACTGACTTCACTGCTGTTTTTATGTAGCCTTTGGAGTTGATCTGCCTCCTGGAAGACCTCTGTATCAGACTTGAAAAGTTGCAAGTGACAATTTCTGTACCTCCACTTACTATCAGACTTCCTTTCTTTCATAAGGAAGATACTGCTACTCACTGTGCTCTGGCTTCTGCCTCTGATCCTGTTTATCAAGGAGAGGATTTGGTTTCTCCTTGAAAGGAAGGAGTGTCCTGAAAAGATGACACCATAATAAACACTGATCCTTTGAAGATTGAAGCATGTATGATTAACATGGTACATAAATCCTTGAATGCTGTAGGATTATTCACCTGCTTAAGTCTTTTTGTAAGAGCCAGAACTCGCTAAGCAAATTGCCTTCCAATATATATTCAGTTATTTGTTGACTTCAGCAATAAAAAGACAACTTGTTATGCTGTCACTTGTGCAGAAACACAGGTGCAGAGTGAATTGGATTCTTTTCTGGCTCACATCAGCATAATTGACAATTTCATTATAGGGCCATCTGTGTAACCCCGATGTCTTTGTTTACACCCTGCAGAGGGCAATAGGGTTTCGCAGTTATAACTTTGAATATGTTTTGAGGACAGATGTAAATGAGAGTGGCATTTATAGAAGGTGACACCAAAAATAAAGCTAGACTTTAAATGAAGGTTGAGTTAGTATGACTGGCATTTCAAGTGGAAAAACCCTTTATTTGTAAACATAGTAAACTCAGTGTGAGAACTGAATCCATATATGAAAAATCTATAGAGTAATTCATAGCAAATACTTGGAGTAGAACTTTTCTTTAAGAAATCATATTTCAAATAGGAATGTTAATGTTTAACTGGTTAATGGATAAGCCTTGGTTACAGTTAACTGGTAGTGGCTGGAACATCCCACTGTGGGCAGGGGTGCTGCAGTCCTCATCTGCTGTGGTGGGAGGTGGGGAAAGCTGGATGGGGGCGGGGGGGGGGCAGCTGGGCAGGCTGCTCCAGCCCAGCTGCAGACAGGGACTGCTTTGGCCAAGCCGGTGTCATTCCCCTGTCCTGTCATGTCGTGTCCCATCTCCCCCCCCCCCATGGTGCACTGAACACTGGGTGCCATTTCTCCCAGCTGGAGTGTCCCTGCCAGCTACATACCGAGGTCTGCTGCAGAGCACCATGGACAGGGGCATTCTGGTCTGGGCTATTGCAGATGGCAGCACTGCATGCAGGGACACTCCAGCCAGGCTTGAGTGGCCCACATTCCTGATGCGATGTGGGCTGAGTCACTTCAGCTACTCCCCCACTTAATGGGTTAACCAAGTAAATAGGATTTTACTTCCCTAGTTTCAAACAGACAATTGACTTTATGCCAAGATAGTTTTCTAATAACAAGTGTTCATAGTACTACAAAAGCAAACTCTTTAATTGATCTTAGGGGAATGGAATGTTAGTGCCTCTAGCTGCGTCTGTATATATAAAACCCTGGCTCTCAAATGCCACTCTGATTTTTTAACAGGTGTAATCAATGTCCATTTTTTTTCCAGACACTTACTGTAGTCCCCAAATGATTGTGCATTTATACATTCCGTGTATTCCAAATACACTGGAGTCAGACTTTGGCTGGCAGTACCACTATGTGGGGCATGGATGCTGCCTCCCTATGTGTTCCTCCCAGCTGCCTCTGGTTAGGTTTGGAACACCCTGTTACTGTTTAGCTTTGGTTCACTAGCATGTATGAGGAGACTGTCTTCTTGTACATAGGTATAGTTGGTATGTGTTTCAGGATGATGGATTGAAGATGAAAACTTGAACAGAGTTCAAATGTGCTTGTAGTGTACTGATCACTATGACAAATAGGTGCAAAAGCTGTTTATTCAATTTCTCTATATGAAGACCTATTGATTTGTGCCTCCTTGCCTCCTAAAAAGAAATTAAACTGGGATTTCCACCTCAAAGGCCACCTTCTTGAAGGAGTGATGCCATCCATCTTCAGAATCAAACTGCAACCACAAGAGAATAGGGTCTTTGCACTCAGAGTGCCCCCTGTGACTCAAGTCCAAATATGGAGAGAGACTCTATTCCTTATTATTCCCCATGGCCTCCTTTAAATGCTCAAAGCATTTGTTGTTGTGGTCGGTCACATTTGAAGGCCCACACTGTGCTTTACAAAAAAGCCCCTGAAAGTCCCCTGGTGCACTGAGTCAAGTTTGGTCACAGGTTATTAAGAGCTAGATATAAGACACTGAGTGGGGAGGAGAAGGACCCTGTTCAGAAAGGTCTCTGGTCGCGTCCTACCACTCTGTGTTCAAAGAAGAATAATGCTGGACTTTCTTGAAACAATGGTACACAACCTTCTCTGGAGCTCCATGTTGTGTAGTGTTCTTTGACACCTGTGACATCTTAATGAAAAAAATTGGGGGTGGAGGCATAAGTTTTCTTGGGTAAAACCCTTCTTCATCAGGTACATCTGATGAAATGGGTTCCAGCCAATGAAAGCCCATATACAGATAAATCTACGAGTCTTTAAAATGGTACAGGACTCCTCATTATGTTTGCAGATATGGACTCTCAGGGCTACCCCTCCGTCTTGATTTGAAGGTTACAGTAAACCCCCGAAATGCATGATTTTGAGTTGAGCTTAACTTATGTTAATGTAAGAAGTGCACTCGAAGCTGCACTGTGGCTGCCTGTCTGTTCCCCTAGCTTCCCCCAGCTGGAGAAAGCAGTAATGTGGCTTCTCCACAGCTTCCCCTAGCTTACTGTGGGAGCCAGGAAACTGACCAGCTCTGGTGCTGGTTAGTTTCCTGTCTCCTGGGAGTGGGGAGGAGCTGAAACCTGACTCCCAGCTCACTAGTGGTCACAGGAAACTAGAAACTGACCAGCATTGCTGCACTGATCAGTTTCCTGGCTCCCAAGTTATGCACAAATTCAACTTTTGCAGAGGTTGCCAAGAACGCAGCCTCTGCGTAAGTTGGGGGTCTACTGTATTTGAAACTTGAATCTAAATCCACTACTTGATATTGGAAAGAAGGAATATTGTTTCTTGAATTTCAGAGGCTTCATTGGTTTGGCAGAGGATCTCCATTGCTTTGTTCTTCTCCCAGAGCTTCCCTTTACTTCCTTGAAGTGGAAGGAAAAGAAGCCTCACGTGCTATTCACATGCACCCCCACACCAATTTTTGGGTCTTTCTCCACATGAATAACTCCTGTACTGATGCTTGGAGGCCCTTCTAGAATGGAGATCTTGATTTGCTTTAAAGTCCACACATTTGTAAATGCCAGGTAAGGTGAACCATGAACAGGAATCAGTTTGTCCTGGGATAAATGTTTGGAATGCTTGTTTGTCTTTGGTACTCCGCAAACATTTGTTTCTGGTCATAGTTTACTCTAGTAACCCCTTTCCAGTTGGCTTAATTAGCAAATGGGTAACTGGGGTTACGAGACCAAATTCTTCAAGCCAGCTTCAAGGTGCTGGAGAATTTGAGAGGTTTTACAATTGACAACTCTTAGAGTTTGGACAATTTTTAAAGGTTTTGTGCATGGTAAGTCATTGGTTGAGTTGTTTTGACTTCTACCATGTTAATCTGGCTATGGTGGGTGTTACAGACTATATCCCTTTGTTTCACCCCTTTTACAAGACTAGGATCAGTATTGTACAAAGCGTGCATTGTGATGTACCATTTGGAAACTTATAGTTTGCAAATCATTATCCTGATAAAACATGCAGTGATGTCCCCCACAAAGTTATGAGATGCCTTATCTGTTATTACTAAGATATGTTGCAGAGCTGGGGGAGCAGCTACAAACCTGCTTCCCAGGGACAAAAGTCTAGTCAGATCCTCAGCCACGTTTCCTCAAAATGACATAGCCTGTTGAAGTAGCCAGTCTTTGGTAGGGAAGAGAATGTGGTGAAAATCTCCATCTTGCCCCACATTCTCATTTTTTCTCTCTCTTTCTATCCATGTCATTGATAACACTTGAAGAACAAAGGAGGCGGCACTGGGCTGGGGGAGGGATTTTGTCGGAAAGAAAGTTAGCCAGGAAGACTTTTGAAATGTGGTGCAAGAAAATTTTGCTTGCTAAATTAGGCACCAGTTGTGTTTTTTACTTTTAATTGTAACAAATTCTGGCTTTCTTCTCCCGTTCCATCCAGGCTATGATTTTTCTCCTCCAGCACTGTTGGACCCAGAATTCCGCCCCCCCCCAGGAAATTTAGAATGGCCCCATGAATGGTTATGCCCTCCTCATCCATCTTGAAAAATGGGAGCGCCCTACATTGGGTACCGTCACAAACACCTGTTGACCTTTCCTGTTGGGATGAGAACCATGTCCAAAGGTGTCTTGATTTGGTAGGAAGTTTCCTTTCCCTCCGTTTGGAGGGCAGCTTCCTCTTGATCTTACTGAGGAGGAGTATGGGCCAGATCTGGTAGTTGCTCTGGATCCAGTGAAACTGCAGGCTTCACTGCCATATGAGGCAGTGCCTCTGTTTCCGCTCTCTTCTGCCCCTGCCAACCCCCACTCCCCCAAAAAATATTCTGGCCCATGACCTTCACTTGCTGGGGAGTTGCAGATCGCTCTTGAGAAAGTTTGGAGTCCTAAACACAACAGACATTATTTAGTGCTTATGGTTATCAAAGAAATCCTGGAGCCAGGGGGTGGGGGTGTCTCATACCTGCTGCCTGTCCTCTGGCTCTTCAGGGGGCAGAGTAATGGTAATAAATTCTGTTCTCATCCTGCTCCTAATTCTTTAGCTGTCCAGAATCCCTCAGATTAGGCAGCAACATCCATGATCTGCCTGGACTGTGATATGGTGGGCAAGTGTCTTGGTTTACTGTCTTGTCTTGTTAGCCTCCATTTCAGGATAGCCAGTTTTTAAGTACTACTAGCTAAGTGCACCTTCTTGAATGATTCCACATTTGAAGACTTTACTGACAATTTCTCCCACAACAGGACAGAGTTTGTTTCCAGCTCTTGGAGAAGGGCAAAATGGTTGTCAGGGTTGCTTTCTAATCAACAGTAGATTGATTTAATACATTTTCCAGAGCAATGGTGAGGCACCAGGAATTATGGCTCTGTTTCAGTGTTTCCCGGGGAGAACTAGAACTCTGTAGAAGACTCTCAGTCTGAGACTCATTTAAGTCCAAAGACTGAGTCATTACTTTAAAGGTCACCAGAGTCACCATTTGCTCCCTGGGAATATTATTTATATATCTGTATGTACATATTGTTAAAAATCTCAGAAATCCAGTTGCAACAATAAAAGTTTAGTCCAGTGTCTCAACAGTTCTTCCACTGGAGATATGAGCCTCTCCATAAAAGGCAGACTGCTCAGAATACCCCCATACCTGCATCTCTTTCAGCAGATTCCTCATTCCAGTCACAGCTCTCAACTAAACATTAGTTTTGATGGGAGTTTGAGAGCTGCAGACCATTGAATCCATCATGTTCCAACTCCCACTCATCCTTTGGGGGTTAGCTAGCCCTTTTTTCATATGGGTGCTCATTGTCATTCATTTCAGCTGTGGTGATTTCCTGCCTTATCCCCTTCTGCACCTCTTCTTGAATGCCATTTTCCAAAGGCTGTATTTAGGAAGTGAAGTCTCTTACAGCAAGGACCGATAGAGCCGGTTGCTCTTCATTACCATGGCAGGGGTTTTTGCTGTATGTATTTCCTCGTCCTCCCTAAGGAAAGAGAGTTGGAGATCCATTTCAACTACTTTACTCAAGTTTCACATGGTCACATTATCACCTATTATTCTATCCCTGGACAGAGAGATGACTTAGAGCCCTTGACATGGATACATATTTTCATGTGGACATTCACCCTACTTACTGATGAGTTGTTAGATTTATAGTTGCTTTGACCACATTCAATACAGAATATTTTCTTTCTTCATTGCTGCTTCCCACTTGGTGGTTACAGAGTTCTCTCTGATACTAGCCTAGTTTTACAATATTCTCACTGCCTTGGCAATTGATTCCTTGTTGCTGGGTAATACCAAGAGGCCCAGGTGCTGACTTTTGCAGTTACCACAACTCCTTTCTTTCTGGTAGTCAGCGCAAACACTGAAATATCCATTCTCATACCTGCACAGACTTTAGACTTCATTAGCTCATTCTTAAACTTAATTGTAGCAAAAGCTTACTTGTAGAGAAACCGGTTTAAGGTTATGGACACATTTCAGACTGATCATAATTAGCCCTAGAGTGCCTGTTTGGGCTTGTTTCTCTTTCTTAAAATTTATGGCTTCATGCACTTATGCTGCATCTTCTGCAAGGCTTGATCTACTGCCTTCAAATGTGGCTTCCAACTGAAAGTGCAGTCAGTGTTGAGGGGAGCAAAAATGGGGGTTCTCTTCACTTAGGGTCATGTGCCCTTAATGTCAAACAAGATTGTCTGTCTGTCTTTTACATCAGCAAAGGAGGAAGAGCAAGATTCTTCTTCTCCCTCTCATTCTCAGCCCTCTGGTGCATTGACCAGCAGATCACTCAGTTGGCCTTCTACCTCCCAGGAAAACAGAATGTGCTAACAGACTTTTCTCAGCAGACAATTTGTAGTCTATCAGGAATGGGAGCTTTGTAACTTTGTGGTAAACAATATTTTTCCTTTATGTGGGGGGTGGGGATGGGGACTCCTGCCAGGGAATTGGTTGCCTTTTAAGCAAATGGGGAAGAGTCATGGAAACTGTCCCTGAGGAGCCCCTGGTTGCCACACACAGGGTAATGCTATAGTCCTTCCATGGACAGATCATGTGACCTATGCATTTCCTCCTCTGACTCCTGCCCCAAGTTTTTCCCTAGATTCTGCAGGAACTCAATTATTGTTATTCTCAAATGCCCTAGACGGTCTTAATTTCTGCGACTCCTATGTATATGATATTGGTTAGTGTTTACTCCTGTATTTCCTGATCTTCTGACTTAGAGGAATGGCAAGAACGGACATTCCATCCTTCTAATTTTTTTCTGTATTCTGTACATTTGTCTACTGAAGCTTTTGCTGTGTGCACCACCCTCAGGAACACATGCTTCTAGCTGTGGGCAGCTGTAGGTGCTCTGCTAAATAGCTTGGCTGCATTTGAATCTCTCCTGGGTAGTCACACAAGACTTCAGCATACAGAGAATGCTGATTCCAACCCATGGTCACTTTCTTTCACAGCCTGGTTTTTGGATGGGCACCGCCCTTGGAGTAACCATTTTCTGAAGCTGTTCGTTAGTCAAGTGAAAGCATTTCTGTTCTGGGCTCATCAAAGACACACTTCTCCAGAAGCCACAGATGCTCCCTGAAGACAGCAAGTTTGCCTGTCAGTCCTTGTAGGCCACCCATAGAATACAGATAGGGCCACGTACTTCAACCTCCAGTTACTGTAAGCTAACTTTCTTAAATTGTTTTAAAATAATGGTGTAAAGAAGGAAAATGAAAAAAACAAAATCTTTGCCGAGACTTGACTACTCAGTTTTTTTCTGCCATATATGCTCTCCCCTATCCAGAGACCTGTGGACCTACTATACTACATATTTATGTGAAGTGAATCCTTAATGCACTGTGTAACTGTAAGATAAGATGTTTTGATACTGCACATTAACCCAATATCTGACATATTAATGTTTTGGTAAGTTGGCCGGAAGATAGTCCTCTATTCTTCTAAAATCTATTTGCATGCAAGAAAACACTTTTTTGTGGAAGTACTCTTTCACCCAAACTGTTGGAAAAGCTGCAGTGCTGTCTTCATTGTTATCTTGATCTGTATAAGTTCAGTTGGATGGTTTGGTGTGACTGAAGCTCCTTTTTGTACCAGGATGAATTCTATCTTACCTACATATTTGAGAGACTTTGAACAACTGAGCCTTTCTGTCTATTCATTTGTCTGTTCAAGAAGTTCTCCTAAGCCTAAATGGTAAGAGCTAGGACTACCAAATGTGGTATACAGCTTCCTCTTAGCTTAAAGCAAGAAAAGGATTTGGGTTGTGTGTGGGAGCAGAGGCATCAACTCCACTCTCCCTGCTTATTCTTATAGTTACCCATAAACCCATACAGGCAAGAAACAATCATCAGGCAGAGGAAAGGAGCTAGCTGAAAGCGTGACCTCCCCTCAGCCCCACTGGGACATTGGTGGCCGTTGACCTTTTAGTCAGGGAGCAAGGGAAAAGAGCAGTTTGCTTTATTCCTCAATCTGGCTGGGGAATGCAGGGTGTAGACAAACCATTCAGGTGATATACCCTCTTCCTCCAGCTGTGCCCATTGCAGTGCCCATTGAGAAGTGTTTCTCACCTGGACCCAAGCTCCTGTGGTGAAAGGGCTGTTTGTGTCCTCTTTCCTGGAGTCAGCTTCCATACATACCTCATCCCCAGCCCAGCCTGAGCTACCTTGCCCCCCCCACCCCTGGCCTCCCCAGTGCCCTTTAGGAGGGGTTGGATGGCTGTAGCTTCCCACCCCCCCTTACATACGGGGACATTGCTGCCTCAGGTAACACATTTTTAGTTCTGGAAATAAATTTGCTCAACTTGAGGACCATGTCTCACACCTCAGCTCCTCAAACCCAACAAACCTTTCTGTCTCAAGGGCAGTGTTTACCTGAGATGGAGCTTTCTCAAGGGCCGGACTGAGGCTGTAGAACAACTCGCAGAAGAGCTAAAGGGCATCATGTATTTTAACTTATCTTCAAACATGAGATTAGGTACTCTTCCAAACCAAAAGACTATCTAACCACGCAGCTCTTCTTGGAGGACAGGAGGGTGAAAAAGAACACGCTAACATGACTGTTAAGTATGAGCAACACAACTGTGCTGCTAAAAGTTGAGGAATGTGAACACTTTCTGCTGGCAAAATATTTCTATGCCCTAAGAGCCTGTTGTGTTATTGAAATGAGAGTGCTCCTTCTGACAATGAGACATTTATTCTGCTACTTGCTGTGGCAAAGCATTTTGTCTTTGGAGGGGGCTTTAAGCACCTGTGAATTACAAGTTCAGTGTTCAGTTGGCAGTGTAAACAAAGCCTAATTCTTGCTGCTTGAAGTGGTTGAGTACTGAGGTGTTGTAGTAGTGGTATAAGAATCTACATGGCCTAGTTACAGTGAAGCTCTGGTATTAAAACTTTCATAACTTTTGCATTTTATATGTGAGTCTGGATGCAACCAGCATCAGTACTGTCTTCTCAGCATCATTTAATGGTCTTGGTCTCCTGAGCTGGCCAAGCAGGTTCAGGATAACATTGCCTGCTGTTTGGTCTCTGAACCTGGAGAGTCATCTTCTATCACATACATTCTTACCAAAAAGGAGAAATAGGATAGCAATTGTGATGTGAAAAATGTTTTTCAGTTATATGACATTGGCTCAAATACATTTTGAATGGATGATGGGTAAGGGTTGGAGCAAAAGGTCTAGGCTACAGTCTCACATTTTAATAAAAGATTCTGTGCACCTTACTTTGCATAAACTGATAAAGCCACTTCAGATAGCGGTCAGGTTTGCCCCATCTCAAAGGAAATTGAGACAGTATATTGTCTTGATGTGTTGGTGTCAAGGAATATAACTAAATCAATTAATTATATGATATCATACCCTGCAAACTCTGCTTTGGTAGCAAGATTGATTTGGTGGGAGTGATATGAGCAAATGCCTAGAACTCTTTGAATTGTGGATTGAGACCTTAAATTGGGATGAGCAATCAGTGGCCAGTGGGCTGGATGCAGTTCACCAATGTTAGCCATCACTAACCCGATGCTACCCGATGCTTTATTTGCCTCTGCATCCACGTATCTGGCTACTTTGAGTTCCCGTTGGCCCTGGAAAGCTGATCTCAGCCTATGGGAGCTGCGGGAAGCAGTAGTCTAGCCTATTCAGATTTCCACAGTTCTCATTGGCCCAGAATGGCTATCTGTGGCCATTGGCAGCTGCAA